>NC_137031.1:13592996-13695496 GCF_032717465.1 Coenobita brevimanus
GTGTTAAAGATGTGGTCTTAGCTATTAAACATATGTCTTACTACCTTCTATATATCTTAGTCCAAGTGTTTTTTATTTTTATTTTTATTTTTGTTTCACTGTGTTGCAGATCAGGGACAGAATTCAGCGTTTCGTGGCTGACTGTATTCTTATTACTGGCAATGCTCAATCACGCATATTTATAATTATATATTACTGACGCTTTCCGAGGCATCGGATGTGTAAATATACACAAAATAAGTTTGCAAGGAATGTGTTGGATGTGTCTCAAAGTGCCTTTTTTTTTTTTTTTTTTAAATAATAATCAGGCTGACATCATCATCATCATCATCATCATCATGATCACAATCATCACCTAATTTTCCAATATATGAAAAGGAGATATGGGAACATTTCAGCAGACATCTTCCTACAAGAAAGGAAGGAAGAATTATGTTTTTGCTCTACACCAGTTTCTCTGGCAGAGCAGGCTCATCGACCAAACGCAAGGAGCCATCTTTCACTGGTACACAGCGCCTCGCCAGAGTCGGAAGACCGTCCTTCAATTTGGCGAAGTCCACGGAAAATAGAGGAAACAGAGGAGACAGATGTATCTGTCAAGAGGATGAGTTGTATATAGACAATAAGAACGAATAACAATCTCACTCCAGACTTTGACTGCATGGTAAATGTGGATGAGTTTCCAGTCTGGGAGGGTTGTGCAAGGCCAGCTACCGGCCCTTGGCCTCACTTCGCGCCCATGATAGTTTCTCTCAGGACGAAAGGAACCACCCACCTACTACCATTTGGGTGGTTTAACTGGTGCTGTGCCATGTCCAAGGGTGACACGGGACTGTGCAGGACAGCGGCGTCCATCTTCCCTAAGCCGGATGCATGCTCAGCCACATAGCCTGAGAGAAGAAAGTAGTGTATAAGCTGTCACTACCTCTGAACGCCAGAATGTATCCTGACTGGCCACCACAACCAAAAGGCATAAGTATACATTATATGAAAAGCATGTAGATGTGAAGAAAGTGGAGTGCCGAAAACAGTGGGAGCCTTAATGCAGGCCCGAATGGAATACACGGCAAGCACGTGTAACTTTATCCCTACATATTCTTGTTTTTATTTCATTTTTTTTTTTTTTGCACTGTATTTTTTTTTTTTTTATGTGCTCGACTCTGGGCATAGGCTTCACAGCCTGCTCCCAAGGCCCAGTAGTCCTCCTACATTTCATACACCTCTAAATGTCACCACTTCGGCGCTAACACCCACGGTCCATATTGAATACATGCTAGGGCTGTCTCATACAGGAATCAGTTATACCATAATCAGGGCGTTTTCGCTTTTTCTGGAACCTGTGCTTTAATTAATGTTACACTGTTGGGCACTTACTACAGCAAGGAAAAAATTCCCAACCTCACCTGCACACAGTTTCATCTAGTTCTGGGGTTTTCGGCAGTGCCACCAGTACATTCTCAGAAATTTTTTAATCTATGTCTTTGTAAATATATCTGTCATTACAGGTGAATGCTAAGAAAGACACGAAGCTTCTTCCAGTCAAGGATTCTATCTGTAGAAGGGTTAAATTCAGTGTGAGAATACCAAGACATGTCATGTAAGATGTAGGCCATTTTTAGAAAACAAGAAACATGAAAAAAAAAAAAAAAAAAGATCATAGCCATACTCTTGTGTTAACTTCGGGAAGTTGGAGATATGAATGCTCTCGATTATTTAGGTGGTGTGATGAAAGGGGACGGGATTTCAGAGGATAGTGAATGAAAGAGAACATGAGGGCCGAAAGGTTGCAAGTTCATTGTGAGCTGCGAAAAAAGAAAAAAAAAGAGGGATGTGAGCATGTAAGAAAGAAGGAAATGACAGTACAGTGATCCCAACTTTAATGTATGGATGTGAAACTTAGACTTTGTTAGGACACAGGTCATGAGGGAGAGAAGACTAAAAGAATTATATGTGAGGAGAATTTGGAGTAACGTAGAGACAGGCAAATGAGAAAGTACAGGACAGTTGCAGTGCTGAGGATGTACAGAAAATGTTAGAAGTACCGATTACGAATGTCTTTTCTGAGAGAAGGTAAGGATTTGGAGAGGTAGGGTTTGGAAGTTGTCTGTATTGTTGTTACCCGATGATACTGTATTGTTAAATGGAGATGAATGGGAATTGCACAGCATTTTGAATGAGTCGGGATGTGTTTGTAAGAACTGAAATCTAAAGCTGAATGTGGCTAACAGTAAAGTTATGGTCTCTGAGAGGCCGCGTATCTTACACCTACAGTTTCCTGAATTCATGCCTTTCTTGTCATAGAAGAATTGAAATTATATTCATCTGTAATTATCAGTGGCAAACTGTAATTTATCTGGATAAAGAACTGGGGGGATTTTAGTCATATTATTTATTCATCATGTGGTGACTCGGCAGTTACAATAACCTTAGTCCGAATAACAAAGTAGAACATATTGTCCCATCTGCATGAAAGTAGATCATTTTATCTAGGTTGCTGCAGTTACTATGACTTAGAAAAGTTCACAGTAATATTTTAGCTAAATCTCGCCACCTAACCTTTTGTTGTAATATCATGTTTAATTAATGTTGACGATGGAGGTCGGACTTAGAACCGCCTTTAAGCACCAACATCCTCACCTTACCCCCTGCTCCTTCTCGGCGATTGTCTCGGACTCTGTGTCATTAACTTGACCTCCCAAACAAATGAAGTTCTTCTGCCCTTCTCCTCACATATAACATTAACGAACTGTAACGCAGAATTTAATTTCCGAACCATTTCGTAGACTAACCAAACCATTGTGGATAGGAGGTGGTTTACCAAAGCAAATCGCAAATAAAAGTGTACGGTACACTTTTGTCTATAGTTCAGTAAAATTACTAAGTAACAGATACATTTGAACTAAATATATATATCAGCATAAAGATTGAAATTATGAGGTACAGTCACAGAAAGTTCCGCATTACCCACCTCCCGAAGCACTGGTGTGAGACGGGTGAATGCGAATCGGCAGCCAGACCTCATGTGTCTGGTAACTATGAGTGTGAAGCAGGGGCAGGCGGGGGACTGGGTACAGAGGAGGGTTTAGTGATGGATTGGGAATCACGTGTAGGTGTGCAATGTATGACTTGGACGGTGTGTTTTAGTTAATTTAGTAAGAATAGATGATAATATGATGCTTGCATTTTATGAATAAAATTACGTAAATGTCTGTAGTGTTGTCAGGAAAGTTATGGAAGTCTGCAGGGTACGGACAGAGGTTTGAAGCTTTCATTCCTTCTCGTTTTTAGCCTGAGACGTTTCCCTAGGAGATATTCATAATGCTAAAATATATATGTATATTTTGTGTTGAAAACAAAACCACTATATATATTATCTATCCATCTATCTATCTATCTGTCTATACTTCCTATGTCATTCTGTCTATAGGAAAACAAAAAAACCTGTTAATCGCTCATATGTTTTTTTTTTTTATTATTATTATTATTATTATTACACACTACCCTTGACTCGAAATTCGAAATGAATAATTACCAGAAAAACACTGAAAATGTTTGCAGGCGGATCTTCCAGTGTGACTCTGTCGTCCCACTGTAAACATCAGCCTGCAAACATTTTCAGTGTTATTCTGGTAATTATTCATCTCGAACTTCGTGTCAAGGGTAGTGTGTAATAATAATAAAAATATATTTATATATGCGATTAACAGGTTTTTCATTTTCCTATAGACAGAATGACATGGAAGGTCCTAATTATAAGATCAGTCTCTGTAACTATCATTCCTATCGAACACTTCAAAACGAAGCCAATGAAGCATACCTTTGACAGTAAACATGTATTGATGCTGCAGCTTTAGCAACTCTACAAACTCTCCCACCCCCGGCCACCCTCCCTCCCACTCAGAGTTACCAGACAAGTGGGGTCTGGCTGCTGCTTCGTGACTAGACGTCGACCACCAATGCTCCGAAGAGTGGGTAATGCGGAACTTTCCCTGAATGTACAGCTCCGGACAGATGAAACGGCTACACCCCATCCACCAGCGACTTGGTTTGGGTCTCAGTGGTTCTGGTAACAGTTGCAGGTGGAGGGAGCGGGGATGTGGGAGGGTGAGGAGGGGAGAAATGTGGGCGGAGTTATAGAGGGGGTAGTGTGGGAGGGTGAAGAAGCAGCACAGTCTGGCTGGTGGGAGGGGGAGACGAATGGCTGGGTAGCGGAGACGAGAGTCTGCTGGAGGGTAAGACAGGTGAGTGTTAGATGAAAAGAAATTACAAAAAATGAATTATTATAATATCTGCTGCATATATTGCATTTTATTTACTAAATAAAAACACTGTCTATTATTCACCACCGTATTTGGGTATCCTACTCATTATTATTATCCTTTGGATATTAGGCAATAAATAAAGATATTCGACGGTCTTTCGGACCCGAACCAATTTCTTCATAACTTTTTTCTTCAGCTATTTCCGTATTCCTATTATCCCTCGTGCTTGAAGTCCCCCTTTTTATCACTTTCTCCTACGCCCTACATTTTTTGTAAGGCATAAGGCAGTTTAACTTTCTCTTTAAATAACCATACTTGTCAACAAATATTCCTTTCATTAATCTATTTAATTACCTGTTTTCTTTCAATATGCATTTGTCTAATAATGGGTGTTACACCTTAATTGGCGCCGCTATTTGACGATGTGAATAAATTTGGTCTAAATTAACGCATATATTGCAGTCTCTCTCAAGTAGGCTGGCAACCTCACACATCCTCCCCCCTGCTTTCTCCTTCTCTCGCTACCCGTTCCCTCCTTTCCTTTTGTAGTACTGTTTATCTATTCTTTCTCATATTTTTAACTTCATTCCTTCTTACAAACTTTTAGTGCCATAGGAATTTCTCCCTTATCACCTACAGTCCTACTACATGAAAGTGGAAAAAACTGCCATCGGGAAAAGAATAACTGGAAATTTATGGCGAAGGTTACGATATTAGTTATTTAGAATGAAAGTGTTGGCAGATACGCATTCTTGCCGTGATTATCACAGCCACAGCATTTCGCCTTCATAAAACAGAAGGACTATAGGTTTCATGCATTACCTCCTTACGTCCAGCATTACTGTGCAGAACGCCATGTATAACACATTAAGGACCACAAGGACAGTACTGGTAGTCATCGTGATTCTCATGAATCTCTCCATAGGCTATTGAAAACAGTGCTTTATGCTTAACTTCAGAATTATGTTCTCATCATGGCAATGATAGGCAAAGATAATAAAAACAATATATACAACCAAATTATCATTTATTATACAACAAAGCTCAAACTGCCTCCGTGTTACCTGAAAAAAAATAAATACCTGATCACATATATATATATATATATATATATATATATATATATATATATATATATATATATATATATATATATATATATATATATATATATACAGTATATATATACAGTATATATATATATATATATATATATATATATATATATATATATATATATATATATATATATATATATATATGGATGATGCCATGTCGTAGCGCTTAAGGGAATAACAGGGATGACGACGGTGATAATTGTCGCAAGGGAACGAGATGAAAGGAAAATTTTCTCTACCTGAAGTAAATTCTAATGGACAGTAATAATTCGAGACCCCGTTTATTGACAATAATTTTTATAGATCTGCATGTCGCCGTTATTGCGTCTCGGAACATTTCGGTAGATGATATAACTGATATAAATTGATAAATGGGTAGAGAGATATCCTTATCGTCTATATTACGTGATAAGTATGATATAGTAATGATAATCTGTCCTGATAGAGTAAATCTTGCTGTGACGGAAGGGTATTTGTAAAGCGAACTAATTTATACCACAGACTGTATCAGAAGTGTTTCTTCTTCGTAAATTGAAGCTCGATGAATACTCTAGACTGTATGCCAGGAAGCAGGTGACCTTGGTGTTTCTTATGAGGGATCCGGTTCGTGGCACAGTATGGAGGATGCATAGAGCTCAGATTTATCAAACAGATAGTATCCTCGTAACTGCCCACCTCTTCACCCACTTCCTGAAACTCAGACATGGAGTACCGGGGTGAGAATAACGCCATAATGACTAATACACCACAAACACATGGATATTTATACATCAACGAGAAACGACTGTGGTTCACTTGTATTTTCTATGGACTGCAATAAACACCGTTACTCAGGGCAGACCACCAGTTCCATGTTTTGTCAGTATATACTGAGATGAATGATTCTAACCGAATCAGGTAGATCCTCTCCGTCAACTGAGACAGTGGCATACTGACATGTGAATTAATTGTCATGTCTGGTTATTCTTTAGAAACAGTAAAAAAAAATAATGACTTTTTGTTTACCTGTAGAAACAAATAAAATAGTAGTTAGAGGACAAACTTGTGCCACGTGACACTATGCGAAGTCGTTAGGTTTCTTGCCATGAACAGAGGTGTTAACAGAGGTATCTGAAGTTGAGCATAAAGCACTGTTTTCAATAGCCTTTGGAGAGATTCATGAGAATCACGATGACTACCAGTACTGTCCTTGTGGTCCTTAATGTGTTATACATGGCGTTCTGCACAGCAATGCTGGACGTAAGGAGGTAATGCATGAAACCTATAGTCCTTCTGTTTTATGAAGGCGAAATACTGTGGCTGTGATAATCACGGCAAGAATGCGTATCTGCCAACACTTTCATTCTAAATAACTAATATCGTAACCTTCGCCATAAATTTCCAGTTATTCTTTTCCCGATGGCAGTTTTTTCCACTTTCATGTAGTAGGACTGTAGGTGATAAGGGAGAAATTCCTATGGCACTAAAAGTTTGTAAGAAGGAATGAGGTTAAAAATATGAGAAAGAATAGATAAACAGTACTACAAAAGGAAAGGAGGGAACGGGTAGCGAGAGAAGGAGAAAGCAGGGGGGAGGATGTGTGAGGTTGCCAGCCTACTTGAGAGAGACTGCAATATATGCGTTAATTTAGACCAAATTTATTCACATCGTCAAATAGCGGCGCCAATTAAGGTGTAACACCCATTATTAGACAAATGCATATTGAAAGAAAACAGGTAATTAAATAGATTAATGAAAGGAATATTTGTTGACAAGTATGGTTATTTAAAGAGAAAGTTAAACTGCCTTATGCCTTACAAAAAATGTAGGGCGTAGGAGAAAGTGATAAAAGGGGGACTTCAAGCACGAGGGATAATAGGAATACGGAAATAGCTGAAGAAAAAAGTTATGAAGAAATTGGTTCGGGTCCGAAAGACCGTCGAATATCTTTATTTATTGCCTAATATCCAAAGGATAATAATAATGAGTAGGATACCCAAATACGGTGGTGAATAATAGACAGTGTTTTTATTTAGTAAATAAAATGCAATATATGCAGCAGATATTATAATAATTCATTTTTTGTAATTTCTTTTCATCTAACACTCACCTGTCTTACCCTCCAGCAGACTCTCGTCTCCGCTACCCAGCCATTCGTCTCCCCCTCCCACCAGCCAGACTGTGCTGCTTCTTCACCCTCCCACACTACCCCCTCTATAACTCCGCCCACATTTCTCCCCTCCTCACCCTCCCACATCCCACCTCCCGCCACCTGCAACTGTTACCAGAACCACTGAGACCCAAACCAAGTCGCTGGTGGATGGGGTGTAGCCGTTTCATCTGTCCGGAGCTGTACATATACATCTGTCATATTTCACGCTATTGAAAAAAAAAATGTCATTCCTCTTAGTCATTTTTTTCCCTTCTTTTCTGTACTCTCTGCAGTTCAACAGCATCCTCCTTGTATTATTTCTACATCATTGTGTCATGGAATATTCACTGCATATGCTGCATAAAATCGAGTTAATATTGTTATGCTTATCATTTACATTATTCAGCACCACAAAGGTAGAAGCCTGTAAATATGATGCAATTACCATTTGTTTATACTGTGGAACAAAACACAGGCATTTTCAGTTACATTCTACAGCGCCTTCCTGCCCGTCATAGCAGTTCAACTTGAATACTATTTTCAACCTAGCCTGAATTATTTGATTGCTTGTCTATTAATAATATGTTTTTAACGCATTCAATTGTCCAGAATGGAGTAACATTCACAGCACAATCTCAATGTCAACTATTTAGTTATCTTATCTTCGGGAAAAATATAACTGCCTGATATTCAAACGTTAACCTTTGAAAGGTCAGAGGAAGTTAAAAATCAGGTATGATACAAAACACTACCATGATTGCATCAAACATAGTAACGTCAAGTCTGTTGACAGTGATTAACACTGGTATTTGGAAACTACGTGTCTGATGAATACTGAAGCTGCCTATGACAAAACGTTAATATCCTGTACGTATACACCAGGCAAAGTTTCTCTCTCTCTCTCTCTCTCTCTCTCTCTCTCTCTCTCTCTCTCTCTCTCTCTCTCTCTCCCAACAAAGACGTACACCCACATATGTAGACAGGTAGACAGATAGAGATATATAGATATAAATAAATAGATAAATAGATAGACGGATAGATATTTGCAATTTAATAGTGATGAGGCACAAAAATTTGGCCAACTGGGCACTTGAGAGGTTTGTGTCACAAGAAAATTGAAGACGTCGACAGTGAAAAATTTCGCAGTGTCAGCTTAAATCGCGTTTAAAACAAAAATATTGTGTCAAAATTCCTTCTTTATGTCTGAATTAATATTAACATTTTTTTTTCATGTTTTCCTACTTTATAACTATTAAGCTTTGAGGTTGTCTTTACTTGTATTTGAATTTGCCAGTATCTTCGGTCATTCAAGCCAGCACAAGTGTTAGGAGAGGGGATCATACCAACTGGAAATTGCAGCAAGCGCTCTTTTAACTACAGCAACAAAGGAGACACGCACGAATCAACCCATCTACTGTATGTTGCAAATGGAACTAAAGGTAATATTGATGAGAAGAAAAAGAAGAAGAAGAAGAAGAAGAAGAAAGAAAGAACATGAAGAGGAGGAAAAAACTGAAGCTATTAATTACTTTTCCAGTTTTCAGAAAATGTTATTTTTACAGTACTGACCATGATATTGCCTGGTGTTCGTGGTGTTGTTTGAATGTGTTTAAATTCTTGTTGGCGATGGCTGCTGCCATTGTGCTGTACGCCAGCCGGCCACATTTCTACTCAGGTCAGGTTGTGTGAGTTTGAAGTTAATTGCGAGTAGCGGTTCATTAGGCTGTGACACGATGGTGTTGAGAGGCCAGCAACGGGTACCAAGCCGTGCTGTTTAATCACTATTAATTATAGAACTTCAAGCTTTTGGCAGTGCATATTAATGCAGTAAACTACTGTAGTGTAATATAATCATCAGTTGGGTTGAATATATGAATAGCACTGTGACTGTGCTGTTTACCTATTATGATTGTGCTACAGAGGGACGACTTCATGCGGTAGCACCAATATGACTGGGCGGATCCAATGTCCGGCCATACAAACGTCACCCAACTCCTTACCCATTCATCAAACGGAATATGCATGACTGCGGAGAAAGAACGCTTCATACGACAGTCCACTGAGCCCACATTAAACTTATTCTCAGGGCACAACAAGAACAACAACTTGTTGCCTTGAAGGAAGTCACATTTTGTTTACATCTGAACTGAACCAGCAATAGCCCATGGCATGCAGCTTACCCCACTTGAGTCACCTACAACGGCACGCGCCATATTTCAATATTAGAAGAATTTTTAACAACACACCACAAAGCTTCTCGTAGGAGTAGCATCACGCATTCTTTATGTTATATTAGGCTTTCTATAATCTCTCATTCATACCCCATGATCAGTACAGAAAAAAAGGAAGAGTATCTTCGATGATGAAACTCATGTATTTCCTGATCCATTTATTGTTACAGTAGGACCTGAGGAAGGCTCAAGACTGTCACAAAAACTGGTTTTTGTTAATAAAATCGACTGCATGGCGGACAGTGACTGGGAGGACATGGAAAAATGAAATAAATTATTGAAAGTAGTACGTCACACTAGTTATGGTTTATTGGACTAACTGGCAACTCGATGAGGGTTTAACAGGTGTCAGTCTCGCTGGTATTGTTGCCGGTTTCACATGAACTCGGTATTTTCGACGACAATAACTCGGAAACTAAAGTGAGTTTAGCCAAAATATTTCATTGGTATGTGTGTAATACCATTTTCACGGCGGCGATGTACATACAGACATTTTGCAGTGGTCGTTAAATTCGTCAATTGTTGCAGCTTCAGTTTAGCAACTTTTCTGCTGCAGTCCACAGGTTAAACATGATCAGCTGGCATGTTCACATGAAAGTGTATTACAGAGTCCGACAAATATGTGCAGTAATGGGTGTGAAAAGTTCTAGGGAGCCCTGGATGCGATTATTCAGAAAAACCTGGTTAGCCCAGTAACCTCAAGAATATCGTACACTATTTAGTTGTCTTTAATGCAAAAAAATTTCATGTAGCCTGGGAGAGATCCCACGCTTTTGTGTTGTTTGAAGCTGTCTGTCTCAATAAACCACTACACTCCAAGAAGATCTTTTTTTTTCTTTCTTTTTCTTTCTTTTTTTTTTTTTTTTTTTTACTGGCAAACGCTCAACCATATTGCTGAGAATCCTGAATAACAAATCGATTAACGAGGTCGAACTTAAATAACTAATGTGAAATTATTGATGCACGAGCCAGGGGGAACAAGGAACTCTTGTAAGCTGAGAAGGAGTAGCACTAGAATGCCAGTGCCTAGAATTCATTGGAATTGACACAATTGAGGAAAAGATTACGGAACAGAGGGAAGCAGGAGACGGAAGGGATGATAAGGAGAGGAGAAACTAAAATAGGACGGGTAACTGTAAACGAGAGAAAAGGATGTGTGCAAAGACGGAGGGCAGAGGAAGGAGAAGGGATCTATAAAAATTACAGAAGACGTAATGAGACGTGTAAATGGAATGTAGGTATGCGAGGCGACACAGTTGGATGGGCTGGAGGGCCAGTCGGGGTTATTGATGAGACACAATAATACAGATCTTTTAATTTAAACTGGCCAACTTGTTCGTTCTTTTGCAGCTTATTTCACGTAGGTCAGTGAAAGAAGAATATACTATAACTGTTCCTGCTTTCCATAGCACTGCATCACGGTCCGCTTTATAATCTAGTGTTAATCCCTTGCCATAGCTCAAATGGACAGAGAGCAATTTAGGGAAAAGTTAGAGTACAACATATGCGTTAAGGAGTAAGATTGTAAGAAAGTAGAAAAGTACAAATGTTGGATTGTTTAAGGACATATTATGGTGGAAAAAAGTGAAAGGGACGCATGAATACAATTTAAGATCAAAAGAAGAGCAGGGGAGAGAAGCCCAGAAGATAGCGAATGATAAAACTGAGAGAGAGAGAGAGAGAGAGAGAGAGAGAGAGAGAGAGAGAGAGAGAGAGAGAGATTAATTAAGTTTGCACTTTAATGATAGAATATGGCTCGAAACTCTCCCCTCCACTCCCTTACATTCAACATTCATCCCTTCCATTACCTTGGCTGGTGTACTTGTGTTAGAGCCTGTTTGATCCATCTACATCTCCATTTGTTCATCCTCCTCTGGACTCTTAATCCGGGTTGTGGTGGTTGTAGCTGTGGGGAAGGCATAAGGATGTGCGAGATAAGGTAGACAAACATTTAACCAGTTACGTTAAATTTGACTTTTTGCACTCCCTCTCCCGTCCGTATTCTACTCCATCCCGGCCAACCGTGCCTCATTTTCACCTTGTTTTCCTTACCATGCCAACTTTTATTTCCCTTCGGATTTCTCTTCTTGCCACTCAGCTCCATTGTACAATGCGTGGAAATGCACTGTTTGCCTTTTCCATGTGTACCTTATTTGTCCATAGTTATTCCTGTCCTTTATCCTGGAGTACCCAACTTTATAAGGTATGACCCAGGTTTATGATTTGTCACATGAATAGATGTTCTTTTGCTGTAGTAGGTTTGTGGTCTAGTGGCCTATGTTTTCACCGTTCGGGAACAAAAGTTGTTGTGTGTGTCAGTCATGGAACACGTTCGGGAACCTACTGACCACAGCATTTTTGGTCTTATTGTGTCGCCTTCCATACTTACGTTCCATTTATATGTCTCATTCGTCTTCAGTGCCCATTATACTGTAGATCCTTTCTTCCTATGCCCTCCGTCTTTGCACTCATTCATTTCCTTGCTTCATTTTTTTTTTTTCTCTCTCTCTCCTTACATTCATTCCCTTTCCTGCTTCCCTGTGTTCTAAAATCTTTCCACCATGTGTATTAATTCCCAAGAATCCTGGTCCTCGTCCCCTCAGCTCTCCATTCTAACGTACTTTGCCACTCTTACCTGTTCCATCTGGGCTCGAGCACCACAGAATTCCTATTAATCATAACTTAAGTTTGACCTCTTTTGCTGGTTGGATTTTTTGAAGCTTCAACAAAATCGTCGAGTGTGTGGCATTTTCATAAATCAGACGTTCTCTGAGTGCAGAGGATGATGGAGACTAATAGCATTAAACAATATCGGGATCTCTCCGAAGGTGCATTAAAGAGTTTTGAATTAAATATAAGAAAATGATATATGATATTTTCGAGGTGACTGGTCTAACCAGGATAGTTTCTCGGAATAAACACCTACAAGCTTCCCTAACACTGTTCATTTCCATCACCTATATATTTAGCTGTCTAAAACACTCTCATGTGAACATGTCACGTGATCGCATTTAGCTCGTTGACTGCGGCAGAGTAGTTGCAAAACTGGCACTGCGGCAATATGACGAAATGAGCGACCTTTGCAAAATGACAACAAATGTACTATGGATTACAAAAGTACAGGTGCACTGGGGGGGTCCGATGCCTACCGAAAACATTTGAACAACTGCTGACATTACCAGCGTCTCATTATGTATGAACAATGTCTGTTTACATAAACATAACCTTCACTGTATGTTTGCAAGAAGATTTTGCTATTTGGCGATGTATGGCACCCCCCCCCCCCGACATCAGGGCTGCCAACGTGTGGTAGGTCAGACACTACAGTTTCAGTGACCTTCGTTCTGTGGTCCCAATGTTTCACGCATATTGTGCACCAATACTTCTGTGACCCACAGTACGCATCATCGTCTTGGAAAGGGTATTACAGATCTCTCCATGAATTATTTTTGTTTAGCTTACCATAGCTTCAGAGTTACTGTGGTCAAAAAATTTTAGTTGGCGGGAAGCCAGCAGTTATTCAAGCAGAAGTTACTTCTGTCAAAGCCTAAATGAGATGTCATTAAGATCGACAGATCATAAGTGCAAGGTTGCATTATCGATAATTTATCCTTTCTTTCCTTCTCTTCCCTAGAGAGTGTCGGTCTTGCATTCAGTATTATCATCAGATACTTGTATTTCGAGACAGGGATGAACCTCCCTCGGGTGCTAAAGCAATGGGAAATGGATCAGTAAGTTCATCAATTTCGTTCGTAACATAGCTGCACCACCAATTTTCCGGCACTGAATGGCCCAGCACCTCCATTAATTAAGAAGAAATTACAAGAACACTTGAAATACCCACGCCCATCAGATTAGTTTGCTCCACGGTCAAAGATGGTGTCGAGTGTAAACCATGCTTACTTTCTTCTATGCAAGAAAGAAGGAACCAAAGGCCAGGAGCCCGCAAACCTTTCTTTCCAAGAAAAAAAAAAAAAAACAATACAAAAGAGAGCCAAATTCAAGATCCGTTCATTTCGAGATGCCTGGACACATTGCGTTTGAAAGACTGGAGATCATAGGAAGTAGGAAATACAGACAGAGGGAGACAGTTCCAAAGTTGACTTGTTGCATAAATGAAGGACTGGGAGCAACGGTTAACTCTTGCATAAGAGAGTTGGACAAAAAAGGGATGAGAGTTTGTTGCTAGACGGGTGCTACGCGACTCGCCCGTCGTTGAGGTGGAGAGATGCAAGCAGACACTTCAAAGGAGCAGCGACCATTGAAGTAGCAATAGAAAAGAGATAAAGATGCAACAATGCGGCAAAGAGACAGAGGTTGAAGAGAGCCAGTAAGAGAAGGAGAGTTGATGAGACAAAAAGCATTTGACTCCACCCTATTGAGAAGAGCTGTAAGTGGGGAGCCTCCCTACACATGAGAGTTGTACTCTATACAGAGGCGAATAAAACCCATGTATAAAGCCAACAACTGTGCAGAGGTAAAGAAGGTACAGAGTCGGCTTAGCACACCCAATCTCTTGGACGCAGATTTTACAAGAGATGTAATATGATCTTTCTAAGATAAGTCCCGAGTGAACGAAACCCCAAGCATGTTCAACGATGATGCAGGATTAAGCTGGATATTATTAAACATTAGTGGGTACTCCTGTGGAAGATTGTGTTGGTTTGATAGGTGTAAAAGCTGAGTTTTTGATGCATTAAAAACAACAAGATTATTTTTAACCCAGTCACAGATACAAGCGAAGTCAGACATTAGGTTTGCCATAGCCTCATCCCTTGCTTATTTGAAGTAACTGCTGAGATGGACGTTGAGGGAACCTTATGGAAAGGTGAAGGGTGGAATCATCAGTGTACGAGTGGATAGGATTTGATGTACAGCTTCGAAGGTCGTTGATGAATAAAAGGAAAAGTGTTGGTGACAGGACAGAACCCTGAGGAACACCACTGTTGATAGATCTAGGAGAAGAACGATGGCCGTCTACAGTATATCAGCGGCTACAGAACGACCAGAAAGGAAGCTATAGATGACGGCACAAATAGAAGGATAGAAACTGTAAGAGGGCAGTTTGGAAATTAAAGATTAATGTCAGACTTGATCGAAAGCCTTTGAGATGTCAAGTGCGATGGCAATGCTTTCATCAAAGTCCCGGAAGGAGGATGACCAGGAGTCTGAAATGTAGGTAAGAAGATCGTCAGTTGAGCGTCCCTGATGGAAACCATACTGACGATTAGAAAGAAGGCTGTGATAGGAAAGATGTTTCAAAGTTTTTCTGTTAAGAAGTGACTCGAAAACTTTTGAAACACAGGCTGGTAAAGAAATTGGACGATAGTTAGAGGGTTGGGAATGGTCACCCTTCTTTGGCACTGGCTGAATGAGAGCAAACTTCCGGCAAGAAGAAAAGGTACAAGATGACAGAGGAAGACGAAAGAGTTTACCTAGGCAGGGTGAAGGCACAGAAATACAGTTCTTGAGGACAACAAGAGGGACTCTATCAGGACCTTATCCCTTGTTAGTATTAAGGTCAGTGATAGCAGAAAATACATCAACTGATGAAATTTTTTATGTCAGCCATGAGGAAGTCTGAGGGGGGAAGTGATGGAGGAAGAGCACCGGAATCATCTACGGTGGAATTGGAGGAGAAAGTCTGAGCGAAGAGATCTGCTTTATCAGTATAAGAAATAGGTACAGAGCCATCAGAATAGAAAAGAGGGGGAAAGGATGATGAGGTAAAGTTGTTAGAAAGGCTTTTGGCAAGGTGCCACAAGAAGCAGGAAGAATTCAAGTTGGAGAGTTGAGTGCATTTAGTACAGATGAAATTATTATTAGCAGAGCAAAGAACAGACTTAGCACGATTCCGGGCAGAAACATAACCAAGATGTGATTCAGGGGTGGGTTGTTCTCGTACCATTTATAGGCCCTCTCCTTGTTGCGGACAGCATTAGAACAAGCGTGATTAAACCAAGGCTTTCTTGCATTAGTCAGAGGATATTAGAAGGGAATGTTTGCTTCCATGCCCAGGAGAATAAGCTCTGTAATGTGCAATGCACACTCAGATGGCTCCCGGCCATGGAAGGAAAAATCATTCCAGGGAAAATCAAAGAAGTACTGCCTGAGGGCTTCTCAATCCTTAACTCCAAAGTGCCACAGTCGACGTTTCTTTGGAGGGTCCACAGGCCGTACCGGGGCAATAGGGCAGGTCAAGGTAATTAGGTTGTGATCGGAGGAGCCCAATGGAGAGGAAAGATCAACAGTGTAAGCAGAATGATTAATTGTGAGAAAGAGGTCAAGTATGTTGGAGCTCTCTCCAAGGTAGTCAGGGATACAGGTAGGGTGCTATACAAACTGCTCTAGGTCACTAAGGAGAGAAAAGATGTACGCTTGTTTACCAGGTGGATCAGTGCAAGGAGGTAGAGCCAAAGGTGGTGGTAAACATTGAACTCACTTGGATTGCATACACTTCATAAATTGGTGGTGATCTTTGTTACCAGCCACGATAGCGAAACTGGTGTTGTTTTCAGTTTGTCTGTCTGTCTGTGTGTTTGCTGTGCTAACTTGGCAACTGCTCGAGATATCATCACAAAATTTTACAGGTGTGTAGTAGGGATGAAAATCTCCTACGTGTTTTATTTTCAGATTGTGTGTCTGTGTGTCTGTTAGCACGATAATTTCGCAATCGCTCAAGACAGCATAAAAAAATTTTACAGGTGTTTAGTAGGGATAAAAATCTCCTTGGAGATCGAAATTGGTGAAAGTAGGTCAAGGTCATAATCCGAGCTGTGCTAGATATGTGTCGGCTCATGGCTGGTGTAATTCCCCCCTTTGGGGGCCTCTAGTATTTTGTCTTATTCTTAGCTTATTATATTTACATTCAACCAGGTATGGTATCTAAGAAAAATGGAAATGTAAGTGTTGGTGATAAGTGTGGTTAATTGGTCCGCCAAACCACTGCAATGAGGAAACCCCTCAGGAACCAAATCAAGCAACAAATGGGAATAAATGTACCCGGTTCAAGACGCACAAATTATCATGCACTTAGCTGCCTAATACCCGAATAATAAACCTAACCCCTAAAAAAAACTGGAGGGACTGGATTAGTAATGTTCCATGTCTGCTACCCTCAACCATGAACCAGTCGACCGTATTCTTCCATATTTCTCCTAATTAACTTTGTGAGTCATCATGGTTATAAATGTATTTTGTCTGTGAAAAAGAAATTCTCACAATTAGCCATTCCTAACCATCGGTTTCTGTTCTTGTGAATACGACTCATAAAATATCTCGTTCTTTAAGTTTACTCCTAAAAACTGTATCAACACTGGTTTACTGTGAATTACTACCACAGTCGATCAAATGTTTATTTCCATCACTGGATTCTAGTGAAACACTTTATAAGTGAGTGTGGAGCGCATAAAGCATTATTACACTAGGGGTTGTTCACGAGTTGCCGTGAGGCACATCGTTACCATAGTAACTGACACGTAGCTGCCCCGTACACTAAATGCACTGCCCACCCATATCTGCATCTAGTGAGACTGATGCATCAGCATCTGTTTGGGGGAATATATTGCAGAAAGACATGTTTATTATGCTAAAAGCAACAGCAGTGATTCAGTATAAGGTAGGATTGTTGAGAAAACTGGACTGCAGTGTTTCCGTGTGAAAGTTGCGTGACGCATATGGTATTGGTTCATCATCTGTTTAGGATATAGAAAGACAAAGGAGACAGTATTGAAGTTCTGTGCAGACAGTGATTTGAAGATGCAAATGAACATCAGAAAAACAATGAAAGATGGTAAGAGTACTGATCATCAGTGAGTGATGATGGAAAGTCTGACAGCCAAACTGACGGAGTGGAATTGGTGGGTAGTATGACTATGAGGCAGGACCAGTTGTTCCATTAAGAACTACAAGTAGAACAGGAGTGTGATTACACTGAAGGATACTGTGTCGGATGTGTATTGCTGATTGTTATTTGACCTCCATTGGTCCCAGATGATTTTTATCATATGTGAGATATGTTACTCCTGTTCGTCCGGCAAAATGATTCATGCAGCAAGGCTCTGGAACCAGTGGTGCAAGAATACTAGTGGTGTACCTGTAGCTACTGTAAATTTGTTTCTGGACTCATCTTAAGGGATGTGTATGAGACATGGCAGAGTCTAATATCACATAAGAACTGTGTGACACAGTTCCTACAAGAAATTTTGTGGTGCGTTGTTAGAAATCCTGCTCAGATGAGGTACGCTTGATTCTCTCATAGTAGCATCAAATGGGGATAAGCCGCCTACCAAGGGTAAACATTGGATTACTTCAAGCTATTACAAGATATTACCAAACAGACTATGTGATAGTTTCGTGTGTCAACCTTAATTTTTTAGAACATTGAAGTAAAGTAAATATATATGAATATTCAAGTAAGTGGTAAGACTAAAGAAAAATGGATTTGACTCCATTTGCCCCGTGAAAAAAAACAAAAAAAAAAAACTTGTGGGGTAACTATAATAACTTCACGCTAATCAGCATTTTTAAGCTAATCAGTCAGTTCACTCGTTTAGGAGTAGCTGGATTAACCATTATACAGGCAAACAACGATCCATTATTATATAGATAACAACAAATTATTGTTTAGTTGTCGTTCCAAGGATAAATTCAAGGTAAGTACAGTGGACTGCCGGCTGAAGCATTTACTCCCTGCAGTCAAGCATATTCCTTTTCATGGATAGGTAACGAGTTGGGTAATATTTGTATGGCTGGGTACTGGAGTCGCCCCATCATATCGATGGCACCGCATGAAGGTGTCCCCCTGTAGCACAATCACATTAGGTAAACAGCATAATCACTGATATTACAGTGCTTTAATCATCCCAACTAATGGTTATTTTATGCTAGTTTACGGCACTAATTTGCACCGCCAAGAATTTCAGTTAATTAGTAGTGATTGAACAGCATGGCTCGGTGCTCTTTGCTGGCCCCCCAACACCATTGTGTCACGGCCTAATGAGCCGCCACTCGCAATTAACTTCAAACTCACACAACCTGACCGGAATAGAAATGTGGCCGGCTGGCGTTCAGCACAATGGCAGCAGCTATTGTCAACAGGATAAAACACACATTCAAACAACATCATGAACACCAGGCAATATCATGGTCAGTACTGTAAAAATAACATTTCTCCCCTCCTCCTCCTCCTCCTCCCTATCCTTCTCCTCCTCCTCCTCATTTAGTCTGGTGGCAGAATGGTCATTTTCGAATGAACCTCGTTCCGAGACATATACAAAGCTTTATTGCATTTTCTGATACTTTGCGATGTAACCATCAAAATAAAAAAGTGCACCCAGCTGGCACACGAGCGTTTCAAAATGGAGGCCGAAATCCAATATGGTCGCCTGCATGAATGATGATGCTAATAAAACTTGCTTGGCTATCTTTTTCAGTTTTTAATATTCTTCATACATACAAAAATAATGTTATCTTTCCTATCAAAACATGCACTAAACAAAATGATCGCCTGTAAACTACACATTGTAACATTTTATTTTAATGATTTTTAAGTTTATATGATCATTTTCAGGTGCCGATAGAAGAAAATTTTGTTAATAAATTGCTATAACCAAAGTCAATAAAAACAACAAAGTTATCATTTGAGTGCTATTTCCTAATTGAATGCTGCTTATATTTTAGAGGCATATCTTAATTACAGATTCAGAGAGCAAACTTCTATATCAAATTATACATATTGCTTTTTTTTTTTTTTAATTTCAGAGGAGCTTGCATTTTTTTTTTTTTTAACCCAAGATCCTATTATAGAGTAACGCTGAGTAGATTTTATCTAACAGAAGCTTTTTTGTTTCAGGTTTCTATGAAATGAGGTCATGATGGAAGACACCCGCTTATTTTAAGACTATATGAACTGTCATGATAGTGGTGGTAGTGCTTTTCTTAATGTAGGAGTAGAAAGACTTCGAATAGCTGGCATGCATAGAGGTATCGGATCGCAGAACGGTCCCAGCTGATGCTATAATACTTGATGGTGTGCAATTCTCTGGGTTGTCAAATGGCCAGGCAAAGGTGTCATAGAAGATTATATACTAAAGTTTGTGCAGTACATGTCATTGTCTTTTAGCAGCAAAAACACATCTAGTCTTTGACTGATATCACAGTGGAAGCATGAAAGAGACAAAACGAGCAGCTAGAGCTGCGAAGGAAGCAAGTAGATACCGCAGACTGTCATTGGCAACATTTCTGCCACCACAGAAGGTCTGCTTATCTGTTACACACAATAAATCCCAGGTGATTAATCTCATTTGTGAGTATCTGTGTGAGCACTCTGATCTGCTGCCACACAATGACAAAAACCTTGTGATTCCAGGAAAGGAACCAATACCAGTATAATTTTATAATGGAATTAGAAGAAGCAGGCCTGACTTGCGCACTACACATGAGGAAGCTGATGTTATTGTGGTGCAGGAAGCTGTCCATTTGGCAAAGGTCAGGAAGACACAGCATTAGAACTGTTGCTGATGACACAGACTGATTTGTTCTGCTATGCCACTTCTGTAAGCAAGAAAATCTTGCCTGCAATATGGTAATGGTTGGAACAAACCGTTCATGATCAAGTGCAGATATCAAAGCAACATTTGAGCAAAATCAAGATGTTCTCAACAGTCTGTTACCTGCCCATGTTCTTACAGGATGTGACAGTGTTTCATATTTATGGGGTATTGGTAAAGGAGCAGTGTTAAAGGCAACAACGAGTGGGAAGACACTTACTAGATTCGGGTGGCAAAAAGAAGAGCTGACTGATGTTACGGCTGAAGCCTCAATATTCATTGCAGCATGTTATGGCTTTCCAAATGAAAACAACATGACATCTTTAAGATGTACTGTATGGCAGTCAAAGATCGGCAATCTTCGGCTCACCACGACACCAGAGCTAAAAGCTTTGTCGCCAACAACAGAAGTATTGAAAGAACATGTTTGCAGGGCCCATTTACAGGCAGCAATTTGGAGAAGCTTCCTTCATCCAGAGCCACCAGAAATGAACCCTCTTCATTATGGGTGGACCAAGGATCCTGATTGAAACATGTTGTTTCCAAATGGTTTGCCACCTGATGTTTCTCCTGCACCACTTGATATCCTAGAACTAATAAAGTGTGGGTGTCCATCCTGCACCCCATGTTCAACTGCCTGTTGCAGTTGTGCTGCAGCACAACTTTCTTGTTCACTGTTTTGTGCTTGCCATGGAACTGACTGCCACAATCCTCAAAGTAAATCAAGAGTGGCAGTTGATGAAGAGGTAAGTATGGACATGGAAATGACAGACACTTAATATATTAATTGTAAATGTGTTTAGTTTATCAATGTTTTTATATTTATAGGCAACATAAATTTTTGATGTAAAGCATTTTGATCAAATTTGTTTTTACATTCTGATATAAGGTTATGTACATTTTCGTTGTGAAAATGATTATGGTTTAAATATGTTTGTTGGAATAGACATGTTAAATATTTAAAAATGTTTACTGACAGAAAGACCTAATTCTCCATTCTTTCCCTGTATAGTTTGTTAATGAAATGAAATATTGTGGTAATACCTGGTGATAGTCTAACAGAGTACAGTAATCACATCTGATGCCTTTTTTAAGCAATTATAATTAAGTGAATAATTGTTCGTTTCACAATTTACACATTTATAATATACTTTCTTACGCCCAGAATTGCTTGAAATAATTCTACAATTAAATAATGTAATATTAGTAAAACTTATGCCAGAAGTAATCAAAAACTGTAATTTCTCATTTTTTCGGGCGGCAAGTTTGGATTTCGGCCCATATAACAAAATGCTGAAGTGTGCCAACTGGGTACACTTTTTTTATTTTCATTAGTAGGGTCCAATGTATCAAAACAGCAATAAAACTTCGCATATGTCTCGGAACGAGGTTCAGTGAAATTCCTCCAGACTAATCCTTTGTCCTCTTCCTCCTCCCTTTCCTTCTCCTCCTCATCATCACGATCGTTATTGTTATTATCGTCGTCGCCATCATAATCATTAATATCTGTATTATCATAACATTCTAACCCTGTTTTCCATTTGCACCTTAGATGGGTTGATTTCATTTATATCTCCTGTGTTGCAGGAGTTAATAGGCTTATTCCATTTATGCCTCCTGTGTTGCAGGAGTTAAAAGGTTGCTTCCTGCATTTTGCAGCGGTATAATCTGTATACCTATGCACCCTAAGCCCTGCCTCATCACCTCACACTTCCTCTGTATTGATGACCAAAGATACTGGCAACATCAAATAGAAGTAACGGAAGTATCAATGTTCAGCAAAAGATACAAAGCAGATGGCAAGATTCATGCATATATAAAGATTTCCAGTAACACCAGTAAAATCGACAGATATCGGCAATAATAATGATGTACTCTCAAAAACAACAACGATGATAACAGCTCAACAATGACAGTATGAAAATAATAGAAACTTCATCAGAGTTAGTAATCAACATCTAGTTTATCAACAGCGCTATTAATCAACATCAACTTTATATCTTTATTAAGAAAGTAATATCGGTAAAAAAAAAAAAATACACAACGTGCACCCAATCAGTGCAATACCCGCGCCCAGTAGTTGGCTTTAGGGCCAAACATTTGACTTTTTTCTGTGACCTTGACCCTTGATCGACTGCTTTAAAGATGGACTTACTTTACTCGTTTCTCTGCCCCAGGCACGTCTGTCTAGTTACAGTTTGCTCTCATTTGATCTTCACTCTCCCAGGTTACTCTGTGTAGTTCAAATTTGGGTCCATTTATGCCTCCTTGCCTGAGGCCCCACCACGGTGGGGTCTGTCTATTTTCACAATTTGGGATCATTTGAGCATACATGGCCCACTGGAGTTTGTCTAGTTATAATTTGTGTCCATTTGGGACTTCCTGCTCCAGGCAAGTTTTTCTAGGTACAGTTTGGGTGCAGTTGACCGTCCGTGCACTGCGCTGATCTGTCTGCTTTTATAATTAGGTCCATTTCAGCCTTCCTGCCCTAGGCAAAGTTGTCTTGTTACAAGTTGAGCCTATTTGAGTTTCTTTACTCCGTGCAGGTCTGTCAATTTTTACGGTTTGGGCGCATTTGAGCCTCTCTTTCACAGACAAGTCTGTTGAGTTATTATTTAGTCCCATCGAGCCTCCCTCACCCGTCCATGTTTTCTGGTTTTTGAGTTGGGGCCGATGTGAGCCACCTAGGAAAGCCTGTGTGTGTGTGTGTGTGTGTGTGTGTGTGTGTGTGTGTGTGTGTGTGAGAGAGAGAGAGAGAGAGAGAGAGAGAGAGAGAGAGAGAGAGAGAGACCTGAAGAGCATGTTTCTCCACCCCTTTCATTTTGGAACCAAACACAGGAAGGCAGATATCTACCTCAATGGACACCAGCCAACAGAATGGGTCAGAAACAAAATGTGGCTAATCTCTTTGTGTTTCACAGTATGTGCACATTACTTAATCAGGGATTATTAGGGTTTATACACGGTCAACATATTTGATTTCGGATATTGACATTTGTCTGCGATAACTTTTAATTAGTATATGAGATTCCGGATAAATTAATTCAATTTCGGGTATTTGTGGTTAATTTATATATGGGGATAATTACTGTTCCAAATGGCCCGACCATAACGCTTTTGAGAAGCTTATATCTCAGCAACCACAGTGCTCATCACTGCGTGGTTTGCATCAAATGATGGTCCCGTTCTGTAAGATTTGTTCTTGACGTGCTTCATGACACCCCAGGGGTGCATCTGGCACGTGAGACTAGCCAAGCGCAGCATGTCGAAAATCTTATAGAGCCACAGGCCACACAGTTTGTCATAAAGGCATGAAACTTGGTAGGTAGACAACCATCAATGCATTCTAGGCATCCTCGGGATGTAAGGGGACATTTCAATGCTTTCGGATTTAAATGGCCTCGCTTCTACCTCGCTTAGAAAGGCGTTTTACTTATGAGTATTAGGAATAATTCCCTAATAATAGAGTTAATTACAGTAAATATAGGTTATTCTGGGTCAGCATGGTTATATATACTTTATAACTTGCTAGATACTGATATTAATGTTAAATGTGGTTCCGTTTTATTCGTCTAAAACGTTAATAACGTTAATTATGGTTCACAAAATTATTTACGGTTAAATTATTTTATAGAATACGAATCATTAAGATTAATTATTGTTACAGAACCTCACTGAGAGTTATCACTTTTATATGCAGTTCATTACGTTTGATATAACTGCTATTAATTTCAGTTTAATTACGTTAAAATGCGTTTAATGCAAATTTAAATTGAAGATATCAGGAATGTTTGCAGTATACATAAGAATAAATAAATAATACAGTATATATATATATATATATATATATATATATATATATATATATATATATATATATATATATATATATATTGTTACGGAACAGAGAAAGATAATGTACACTTTAAGTGAGAATACTAAAAATCACTACTGTCCCGCAGAGTTCCAGGTTCAAAACAAAAGAGTTAGGTAAAATTACAAGTTAAAGTTTAATGCTCAAACTAACAACAAAACATTCAGGACTCATAAGGATAATGTAATGGCAAAAACAGGTTAAATATATGGCTAACTGCAATAGCCTCTATTAACACGAAATTAGCAAGTGCAAATTTATCTAAGTCAGCCCTGATAAAATGACAGTACACTGGATAATGCTCAGTTAATGCAAGATAAATTATTACAGATACAAAATATTATTACCACTGGCTGACAGCATGAATTATAAAAACTTTACTAGGCCTACAAATTAACACCTTATGCTATACAGTACAAGAAAAAATGTAGTAACATTTATACTCAAATTACACAGCTGCTAGATGGTTGGAGACTTCCTGAGCACTCACAATAATAACAACTGTACAGGGGAGGACAGAGATGTGAACAAAATGAGGAGTAGATCTAAGTGGCAATTAATGTAGAGACTGAGCTCATTATATAAGGGCCGACAGAGCTTCATACAACTTGTAAGAAGGACGCGCAAATGAAGCCATGGGGACAAAGAGTTGACAATCCTGCTCTGAACAACAGAAAGAACGACTTACTTTACTATAAGGGTAGAAGGGGGGAGTGAGGTAGAACACGACGTGATCAAACATGCAGCATACTGTACGTTAGAATTACACAAAGGATGATGAAATCATAGGCTATGTAACACCTCCCCACAAAGAAAAAGAAATTTACAAAGGAAATTTCTTATTACTCTATAACAATCTGTCTAAAGTCTAGATAAGCAATCTGCAATAACATTTTCTTTCCCCTTGACATGTTGTATGTCTAATGAATACTCCTGAAGAAGTAGACTCCATCTTGTCAAACTCTGATTTTTATTTTTAAACTTACTAAGGAATTTCAGTGGGTTATGATCGGTATAAATGACTATGGGGTCAAAACCAGAACACAAATAAAATGAAAAATGCTGTAAACCCAAAATCAAGGCCAAAAGCTCTTTCTCAATAGTTGAGTAGTTCTTTTGAGGTGGAGTGAACTTACTGTAATAAGATACAGGGTGTTCAATACCCTGATCATCCTCTTGCAGCAAAACAGCCCCAGCTCCTGTATCACTTGCGTCAACAGCCATTTTAAAAGGCTTAGCAAAATTTGGAGTAGCGAGCACTGGCTGACTTAATAGGATAGCTTTAAGTTTACTGAAAGAGGATTCACAGTTATCGGTCCAGACAAATTTAACTCCTTTTTTCAGTAGGTCTGTAAGTGGTGATACAAGAATTGAAAAGTTAAGAACAAATCTCCTGTAATAACCTACAATTCCCAAAAATCTTTGTAGCTCTTTCCTACTTTTAGGTCTGGGAAGATCACTTATAACCTGAACCTTAGCTGCTGGTGGTGCAACATGTCCATCACCAATTACGTACCTAAGGTACTGAACTTTAGCTTGACCAAACTCACACTTTGATAAATTAGCTACAAGATTAGCCTGAACCAAACGCTCAAGAAATTTACTGACATGGCATAGGTGATCTTTCCAGCTGTCACTGAAGATTAATACATCATCAATATAAACAACACACCCTGCCAAACCCTCTGTTACATCATTCATGAGCTTCTGAAATGTGGCTGGTGCATTCTTCATGCCATATGGCATTACAGAACATGCAAAAGTCTTTCCTAATGTTACAAAACATGAGATCTCCCTAGCACGTTCAGTCATAGGTACTTGCCAGTATCCCTTTAACAAATCAAACTTACTTATGTACCTACCCTTTCCGATCTTGTCTATGCAATCTTCCACGCGAGGGAGAGGGTAAGTGTCTGTTTTGGTTATCTGATTAACACGTCTGTAGTCGATGCAAAGCCGCTGTGACCCACCTGGCTTAGGGACTAGAGTGACAGGAGAACTCCACTGACTCTGACAGGGCTCAATCATCTTGTGGTCCAACAGGTACCCAAGCTCCTTCTGGATGAGAGGAACTTTCACTGGGTTCACACGGTAAGGAGGCAGTTTAATTGGCTTTGCGTCTCCAACATCGACATCATGCATCAACACAGTGGTTCTTCCTGGAGTAGCACGGAACACTTGTGGGTACTCCTGCAATAAAGCCGAAAACTCCTGCCTTTCCTCGGGAGGTAGATGAGAAAGCTTAGTCTGGAGATCATTTATTATATCAGGATTCTTCCCCAAACTATCACTCAGGATCATGCTGCATGGGAGAACTTCACTTGCAGACTCTGGTGGAACAGCTACAGTGCAGACTGGGTTATTTTCGTCCCGCCTGTGATATAACTTTAGCATGTTGATGTGACAAAGTTGCTTGTTCTTTCTACGATCTGGTGTGGCGATGACATAGTTGACATCACTGAGTTTCTTCTCCACGAAATAAGGACCACTAAATTTGGCTTGAAGAGGTTGCCCATGCACTGGTAGCAGAATCAAAACCTGATCTCCTGGCTGAAAGTGGCGTAACCTGGACTTCTTATCATACCAAGTCTTCATCTTCTCCTGAGCAGCTCCTAAATTCTCTCTCGCCAGCTGTAAAGCAGTGGACAGCCGTTCTTTGAACTTCATCACATACTCCAGCAGGTTGACGTCATCTTCCTCCGACAGCCAGCATTCCTTGAGTAGCTTAAGGGGTCCTCTTTTATGGCCAAACAGTAGTTCAAAAGGTGAGAAGCCCAGTGATTCATTTCGAGATTCTCTTGCGGCAAATACAACAAATGGAAGACCTTTATCCCAGTCTTTCGGATGTCCAAACAGTATTTCTTGAGCATCGATTTGAGTGTTTGATGATATCTCTCCAACGCTCCTTGGGTCTGGGGATGGTAAGCTGAAGACGTGATCTGGGTGATGCCCAACTCTTTCAGAGACTGCTTGAAAACATTTGACATGAAATTACTTCCCCGGTGTGACTGTACCTCATTGGGCAGACCAAACTCGGTGAAGAACCCTAGCATTTCCTTAACCACGTTCTTTGCTGAGATATTTCTAAGTGGAATGGCTTCAGGATAACGAGTAGCCATTTCAATCAGGGTCAACACATAAGAAAATCCTGAAGAAGTCTTAGGAAGAGGGCCCACAATATCCACCAACACATGGGTGAATGGCGCCTCAAAAGGAGGAATGGGAACTAGAGGTGCAACCTTTTCGGTCTGATTACACTTCCCCACAACTTGACAGGTGTGACAAGACTTACAATACCAGGAAACATCCCTGAAGATACCTGGCTAGTAGAAGTGTTTCAAAATGCGAGCCACAGTCTTCCTCACTCCAAGGTGTCCTGCCAAACTGGAATCATGAGCCACTCTAATGATATCCTGCCTACAAACACGAGGGATGACAACTTGATGTACAACCTCCCATTCACAGTCGGCTGATGCTGTTGGGGGTCTCCACTTCCTCATAAGTACTCCTGACTTTATACAATAACAAGTAGAAGCACCAGCTGACTCTTCCTCACTGCAAGCAGAGTTAGCTAGACCTTTCAACTCAGGGTCAGCAACCTGCAACTCGACCAACTCTTGACGAAACAAATTATCAACACTACGGGGTACTGCTTCATCTGGTGAGTGGTCCAAATTAGCAAGAAAAGTGTCAGCTAGGATAACATCATCATTATCCTCTAAGTCACCAGTAACTTTAGACTTAGCCCTAGTGACAGCCCATGCAGGGAACACATCAGGGACATCACAATCCTGGGCCGCAGCCACTGGCTCACTAGACAACTTAGGAGCTGGACACACTTGACTTCCACCAATATCATTTCCAAGTAAGAAAGTTACACCTGACATTGGGAGTGTCTCAACCAACCCAACCATAATGGAACCATTAACAAAACCAGACTCTAAATTCACTCTGCACAGAGGGACAGAGAAGTAATTATTCCCTACACCTTGTAGGATTACAGTTTCATCAGAGGAATTAACATTAGAGCCTAGAACACTGGTCAGCATAAGGGATTGGCAAGCACCTGTATCACGATATATTTGAACTGATTTCCTGTCATTACTGTCCAGAGGACTGACAAAACCATCAGACAGGAAATTAGCACATGAACTATTGAGAGTGTCACCCACGTTACTGCTAACAAGAGGAGTTCCATCATGAGAATTTAATTTACCCCTCAAAGCAGGTTAAGTTAACTCAGTTAAAGAATTCTGGGAACTCTCAAGGGTGGACACTAGACCAATTGACTGAATATTTAAAAACTCCTTTTTGTTCACATCACGCTGTCTCCTGAAACATTTCTCCGTAGTATGACCAAGCTTACTACAATAAGTACATTTACTTTTCTGAAATCTAGAGGTGGAGATGGTATTTACTTCCTGAGAAACATAATCTTTATTCTCTTTCCTGTTACCTGTACTCTGAGTAGAGGCAACGTACTTACTCTCAGCTTTCCCTTTTTCTCTAGAATATCTCTTGTGAGTGAGAACATATTCATCAGCTAAAACTGCAGCATCAGACAAATTATCTATTCTTCTCTCATCAAGATATAGGCTTACATCTTTACTAATACACCTTTTGAAGTCCTCCAGCAAAATCATCTGCTTAAATTTGTCAAAATCAGAATCCACATTCTTAGAATTTAACCACTACTCTAACAGATCTTCTTTGATTTTTGCATACTCAACATGGGATTGCTTATCTTGCTTATAAGTTGTCCTAAATTTTACTCTATAGGCTTCAGGAACAAGCTCATAGGCCTTAAGAATCAAGCTCTTAACTACATCATAATTATCAGATTGATCCTGAGGCAAAGATGCATAAGTTACTTGAGCTTTACCGGTGAGAACAGTTTGAAGGAGTACTGGCCAATACTTTTTGGGCCAATTAAAACCTGTAGCTACCCTCTTAAACAACTGAAAATACTTTTTAAAATCAGATTCATTAAAAGGAGGGACAAGTTTAACATTTTTAGCCACATCAAAATCATCAGAGCTAGATGATCCAGTTCCACTTTGTTTCATGCGATACTCATGGTCTGCCTGAATCCTAGCAATTTCAACTTGTGCCTCAGCCTCCTTAGCTTTTGCCTGAAATTCAGCCTCCTTAACACGAGCCTCCTGCAGGGCTAGCTGTAACTTAGCTAATTCAATCTGCGTTTGCTCATTTCGAGGAGTTACATTAAACAAGCTTTCATTAATCATGTCACCAATTTGATCTTTAGAATGATGAGAGCGAACAGCAATTCCCAATTGTTGAGCAACAAGCTTAAGTTCATTCTTTGTTCTGTTTTCTACATCACACACTGTTTGCACATTTGACAAAAAATCTTTGGCTTCATCAAGTGTAGTAATAGTAGACATCATGAATAAATCACAGTCACAAAATATCAAGCAATATCCTTATGATAATATCCTGATTATCCTGATAAGAGGTCGCCAAATTTATGTTACGGAATAGAGAAAGATAATGTACACTTTAAGTGAGAATACTAAAAATCACTACTGTCGCAGAGTTCCAGGTTCAAAACAAAAGAGTTAGGTAAAATTACAAGTTAAAGTTTAATGCTCAAACTAACAACAAAACATTCAGGACTCATAAGGATAATGTAATGGCAAAAACAAGTGAAATATATAGTTAACTGCAATAGCCTCTATTAACACGAAATTAGCAACAGTATATTTATCTAAGTCAGCCCTGATAAAATGACAATACACTGGATAATGCTCAGTTAATGTAAGATAAATTATTACAGTTACAAAATATTATTACCACTGGCTGACAGCATGAATTATAAAAACTTTACTAGGCCTACAAATTAACACCTTATGCTATACAGTACAAGAAAAAATGTAGTAACACTTATACTCAAGTTACACAGCTGCTAGATGGTTGGAGACTTCCTGAGCACTCACAATAATAACAACTGTACAGGGGAGGACAGAGATGTGCACAAAATGAGGAGTAGATCTAAGTGGCAATTAATGTAGAGACTGAGCTCATTATATAGGGGCCGGCAGAGCTTGATACAACTTGTAAGAAGGACGCGCAAATGAAGCCATGGAGACAAGGAGTTGACAATCCTGCTCTGAACAACAGAAAGAACGACTTACTTTACTATAAGGGTAGAAGGGGGGAGTGAGGCAGAACACGCTCGTGATCAAACATGCAGCATACTATACGTTAGAATTACACAAAGGATGATGAAATCATAGGCTCTGTAACAATATATATATATATATATATATATATATATATATATATATATATATATATATATATATATATATATATATATATATATATATATATATATATATATATATATATATATATATATATAACATTGAAAGTGTATGCAAGTTCTGCACTGTATATTTTCTTCAGTATATTTTCTTTACATCTCTTGAGTGCCATAGTATCGTCTCGTTGCTTTTGTATGACTTCGTCGTAGTTTGTTCCGTTCATTTAATTTCTTGCTAGATCGTGATTTCGGATCTCTTAACCCTTCTTCAGTAGCCTTGGTGGATAGATGTTTCTTCCTCTATGACTAAGTGAGAATGTGGTGAGCTGTTTTTTTCTTTATTTACGGCTTTATAGCCATCGCCTACTACTAGGGGCATTAGGCCAAATAGGATTGTGGGCCAGAAACACAACAGTTAATGAATCACTCTACAGGAAACGGTTATTCTAGGGGGCCAATTCTGACGACAGCATAAAATTAAATGCTCTTAGATCAGCTAGATGTGCCTCTTCCCCCCTGACAATCAGAATGGGTGGGATCTACTCACTCAGATCGGCCGCCCGGAGCAGATCATATACTCGTAAGCTGGAATAGGTTGTGGCTCCAAGCTGATACCACAGTGTGTGGGTGTCCAGTGTCAGGAGGTGATGGTAGGTCATGCCTAGACAATTCTTACGTTTCACAGTAGGAGGGCAAGATGGGCTGCCCTCCTCTGCCTGAGGAGGGGAGGACTCATTGACCTCCTTCCCGGCCGAGGAGCCAGTCGACACTTCCTGGGCCATGGAGACAATCAAAAGTCCCGCCCCTCCTCAGTCACAGATGGCTGTTGTTGTACTTCTGCAACGGTCAGGTGCGTGGTCATGTCCGGAACTGGTAGATGGATGGTGCAGCGGTCTCCATAATTAGCAGAGCCTCCAGCCTTAACCCCTTCCACAGAGTTGTGGGGGGCAGCAGGTCATGGCTGCTAAGCCCGACACTTCCAGTGGCAAGGGGCAGAATGTACATCGTGAGTGAAGCACTCGAAGATGACAAAGTGAGGTAGCCCATTCTCCTCAAAGATTGGGGGGAGGAGAATGTGCAAAGCCACCTTATTACCCCCACAAAAAGCCCCTGCTGTCATGATGCACATCTCCAAGATGGTGTTTATCTCCTTAGGACCCCTGGTTTGCCTCCCCCGGGCTGCGAGGCACCGCCATGCATGGGCAGGACGCTACACGACTACGTCTCCCCCAGCCTAGCGACATCCCGAGCCTCAGGATCCTTAGGAGTACCAAAAAGACTAAACTGCACCGTTTCGCCATCCCCAAGGGAGCATTGGAGGTACTGTGGGTTTGGTTTTACGACAGCCTGGCGGTACACAAAAACATCAATGCCAGTATCCTGGCACTTGATGAAGCCATACCCCACCCTGACATTAAACCAAAACCATGGTCCCCCTGATCATCTGGGCCACCGGAGACTGTGTTGGTATTTGCCCCTCTCAATGGGTCGCAGGCAGTAGCAGATGTGTCTTCTATCGTGGCTCATCAAGTTCTCTCGATCCTGCTGAGCAGATGAGGTGAGCACTATTTAATCTATGTCCAGGATCAGACAACTGTATGTACTCGATCCTGATTGCTTGTTATATATGGGTTGTGGCCCACGGTAAGCTTCAGTGGGCTTGGAGATCTTCTGCTTGTATATTGGGTTTGGGGCTTAGTTCTTTGATACACAGTGCTTCCAGTAAGGGGAGACAATGTACATCTTCACGAGTAGTTAAAATTTCTGTATTTTCTTCCAATATTTTCCTTATTTGGGCAATTCCATGTTTCTGTTTAAGGTGGTTTTTAGGTGTTCCAGCTGTAAGATGGTTTCTCAGGCGTCAAGACAATTAAATGGTCGTCATGCCCACACAGACAGAGGGGAGGGCTTCGCAGTTCCTTCATTGACAAGTGAACCTCTATCCAACATGCTGCCTCTGAAGTATGTCTCTCCTGGCAGGAGCTGTTCCTTAGTTGCAGGTGACTGATCTTTTTCTCTTGCAATATACAGCAAGCTCACCCCGAAAGCGTGGGTTTCATTCCAACCGTGGCACGTTTGGCGAGAAACCGCATAAGTTTTAAATACTCCTTATTTCGCTCCCTAGACACCCTTATTGTGGTGTTTTGCTGTTATCTGTTATTGGTAAGCAATATGAAGCCCTTCAAGTGATTAGAAGGTTTATTTAATGTTTTAACTTATAAATACAGTACTGCACAGCAAAACTTCAACATACAAATATGTAAATACAAGGCAACATTCTGACGCCGATCGGTTTCGGGACAATTCGCTGTCAAGTCAATTTGCCATCACAACAATAACAAGAAAATTCACCGTCATTAATGAAGACAGCTAAAGGTGACACTAAAACATAATTCAAAGGTGACTACAGTGAGGAAGAAACAAGTTAATTATTGACTAAAGGTGCAACTAATAAATAATATCCAAAGCCTACGCTATTGAACAGAGACTTTGATGAATCCCCCTGAAGTAGTTATTAAACTATTGATTAATTAATAATTAGTATATTTATAGAATGACGGGGAATCGTAGAGGGTGCGAATTGTCCTGATGGGGAATTGTCCACGTTTTGATGGTGAATTGTCTGACGGTGAATTGACTTGATGGCCATTTGTCTCGGAACCCGCCAATCATGGGTAATCATATATATCTATATATATTTTTTGTGACCGACTCTGGGCATAGGCTTCACAACCTGCTTTCTAGGTCCAGTAGTCTTCCTACTTACCGCACACCTCTACATATCACCACTTCGGCGCTAACAACCACTGTCCATATTGAATACATGCTAGGTAAATCAGGTTAACTGGTTACAAGGCTTTATTCAATTATTTAACTTTATTTAAGTGCTTTAACTTACAAGTACATGCAAGAACAATAAATATTTAACTTACAAATACAGTTCTGTGGAAAAGCAGTACAGCAAATCTTTAACGAACAAATAAACAAGGCAGTATTCCAACACCTATCAGGTAAACTGGTTATAAGACTTTATTTCTTGCTTTAACATTATTTAATAGTACTTTAACTTGCACATAAACTTACCAGAACAGTAATGTAAATAATTAAGTTACAAATACAGTACAGTGGAAAAGCAGTGCTGCAAATCACGGAGTCCCGTTATTAAAACAAACTATGCACGCTGCGCTGATGTTCGAGGGTTTGGCCTTTGAAAGGCCTGTCTTGGATAAATTTATTGTTTTCGTAATGGTTCTTTAATCTTACGTTGTCTTATACGTATCCCAACACTTACTGTGTATTATAGTGAACGCATTCAGCGAGAACGCATTCTGGATGACCTTACTGTATTAGCAGGTCAAGTCTCTTTTGGGCGTTTAATGGCTTCACATTTCACTTCAATATTTCTTTTATAATTATTTCTTCCTTGTAGGCTGTAGTGAAGGTTGATGTCATCTTCCTTCTTATGGTTTCTCTCGTTATTCTTACCGTGCCAGTTATCACTGATTTTCCTTGTTTATCGGTTGATGTCCTTATTAGAGAATCCATTGTTAAGTAATACTTGTGTGGAGCGTATTTCCAGTTTGGTGAATATTTCCTTGGTCTTGGTTGTGAATAGCTCAGGAAAGGTTTTCCCAGCTGCAACTGCAGGACGAACGTGGTGGCAAGGTTGATCTTGCCTCTGCACTTTGCCCATAATTGCAATCATTTTATTCTATCAACAAAAGAAACACCTTCGTTAAAAAACAACCACCTATCATTTCTGACAAGTGCCATAGGTGTTTTCCAACACATTAATAGCTGCATCATTGATGACAACATCCTGTTGAAACAGAAGTTTCTGCAATAATGTAAGGTCCATATGTGGAGACACGGAGGGTTTGTCAGCAGTGAACCATGCTCGAACGTAGTGCTAGACGACAAACACAGGTCGCCGATACTCTTCCAGAAACTGTCTGTCTGGCTTTGTCTGCGACTGGTGGACTGGCGATGATCTCTCGCTTCAGTAAACAGGTGCCTGAAAAGCGACAGCTTTGAAGCATCAAAGGCCGCCTTCGTCATCCATCTGTCTCAATGGACTGCTTATGAAACCTTGAGTGAAACAGTGGAGTGCCACATTGGGCACTTCTCCCCAAAATACAACTGTTAACTCGAGTAGTTCCTTGCAGTCATCTTGAGGCTGCTGGACGCAGAGTCGTTGCTGAGTGAATGTTAAGACATCGTCTCGCCGTGGTTCAACATCCAATCTCATTCTTTCATATTCCAAGACAGTTTGAAATTCATTCTGACAAACCTTTTGGCCAGAAATCCCAAAATTCATTGAAGAAAGAAATGTTTGGATTTCCTGGTTTTTCTAGAGCCGAACAATTGAACACTGTCCACAACTCAATTTTAAAAATATGATGTTTACAAACCAGATGTCGAAGATTCCTTTGCAGGATCTGTTCGCTCCTAAGGCACACTATGGCTTTCCTCTCAGTATCCATTTTGTTGTATCAAAGCACAGGAACTTAATATGATCCTCGATGTTTCATTCTTTTAGGAATGCTTCAATAACCACTGCCGTCGGTTCTCTTTTCCCATCAACGAGTCTAGGGACTGCCAAAAGTTTCGCTACTTTTTCACCACAGGCCAAAACTGGTGAACAATCTACGACATCCCGACCAGTCAAGTAAGACATGAATCAACGACACCTCGACCAGTCAAGTCAGACTTGGGTTAAAGCCATCTGGACCAGTCAAGTCAGATATGTTTGTATAACGTTCCTGCTATATTGCTATAAGGACTCCTCTGTTGTCCTTTAACTGTGTTTCTAGCCTTGAGGGTTCCATTATATTTGGATCACCGGCTATTATTACACTGCTGACATTTTGTAGTGGAGTGAAGGATAGACTCTATCTTGGGAGCTTGATGAAATGGGTAGTATGGAAATGTTGACAATGTTGCGTGTTTCATCGCGATGTTTGTTTTATGTTAACATTATTCCTGTATTGTTTCATCAGGTACATGTTGTTGTATGAGCTGTGTAACTTTTGTGGAAGAAATGCCTTTGCTTATGGAGCTTGTGAGGTCACCCTCTTTCCTGTTGTTTGTTCTGTCTTGTCTAACTATAGTGTAGTTGGTAAAGTGCTGAGTGTTGGACCTGTCTGTGAGTTTAGTCTATTGTACTAATGCCATGTCAGCGATTGCGTGTTGTGTGGTTTGTGTTAATGTCGTTGATGTATCTTTGTAAGACGTTTATTTTCTGTTTAATTTTTTTGCGCAAATGTGGTATTTTGTTTTGTGTTGTGTCGACTGGATGTGTGTGTGTGTGTGTGTGTGTGTGTGTGTGTGTGTGTGTGTGTGTGTGTGTGTGTGTGTTTGCAGCCACATGTCCATTATGAAGTGTTGTATTTGTATGACAACAGATCAGAGAAGTGGAGTTCCAAATACATTTTGCAAAGGTTGCACTTCTCTATGTGCAATCTCCTTGTTGCATATGTGGTATGTATCTGATCTTGAAACATCGTTGAGTTCAATGTCTCCAGCTAATAGGAGCAAGAGGGACTGGAAATCCAGAGTTGCTACAGATCCTTCTGTGGGAAAAAAAAAAAAAAAGCAAAAAAAACAAGAGTTTACCTCTAGGGGTACGTGTTTGTGCCGACACTGAAACCACCCATCCATATTTCAGGTTGAATAGGGAAAGTCGAAGGCAGTTTGTGGGCCCAGTTCGATTATTTACTTGGGTTGGGATGACCCTTCTCCTGGACAGATTTTCCATCCTGGTTCATCGACGCCACCACGGGAAAGCGTCTCTCTCCAGCGCCTATGCTTTATAATGCAAGCTTCAATCATTTATCTTCTTGTACCTTTGGATAAAATACACAAAATTTGTTCGGTAAACAGTATAGAAAGTTTGGCAGATTATACCAATTTATAAGGTGAAGGAATGTGAGCTAAAGGAGGGAGAGGAACCGTAATTTAGTATGTAGGAATGAGGAATAATAGGATATTAAGCGGGACAGAGGTGGGTCAGAGAGGTGATGGAAGGAGAAGCGAGAGAGAGGGAAAAAAAAAAAAAACAGCAACACTTCTCAGTTATCAGGAATGTGCAAGATATTAAACCAACTTAAACAAAAGGAAGAAAGAGCGAATATCCCGAGAGGAAATGTTAAAATCAACAGTCGATAATAACGGTTGGAGCGGACTATGTCCTCAGAGGACGAGTGATACTTACAAATAACTACTCTTTATGCGTATGTTACATGAATGATATTGTAAATCTATGAGTATGAAAGTTTATATATATATATATATATATATATATATATATATATATATATATATATATATATATATATTGTTACGGAACAGAGAAAGATAATGTACACTTTAAGTGAGAATGCTAAAAATCACTACTGTCCCGTAAAGTTCCAGGTTCAAAACAAAAGAGTTAGGTAAAATTACAAGTTAAAGTTTAATGCTCAAACTAACAACAAAACATTCAGGACTCATAAAGATAATGTAATGGCAAATAAACAGGTTAAATATATGGTTAACTGCAATAGCCTCTATTAACACGAAATTAGCAAGAATAAATTTATCTAAGTCAGCCCTGATAAAAAATGAGATACCAGATAATACTCAGTGAATGTCAGATAAATAATTACAGATACAAACTATTATCAAAAATGACTGACACAAAGAACCCTACATGAATTACAAACTTCACTAGGCCTACAAATTAAACTTATGCTATACAGTACAAGAACAAAATGCAATAACACGTATACTCAAATCACACAGCTGCTAGATGGTTGGAGACTTCCTGAGAAATTCACAATAATAATAACTGTACAGGGGAGGACAGAGATGTGAACAAAATGAGGAGCAGATCTAAGTGGCAATGATGCAGAGACTGAGCTCATTATATAGGGGCCAGGAGAGCTTGATACAACTTGTAATGAGGACGCGCAAATGAAGCCATGGGGACAAAGAGATGACAATCCCGCAAAGTATAACAGAGATGTCGACTTTACTATAACAGTAGAAGGGGGGAACTGAGGCAGAACACGCTCGTGATCAAACATGCAGCATACTGTGCGTTAAAATTACACAAAGGATGATGAAATCATAGGCTATGTAACACCTCCCCACAAAGAAAAAGAAATTTACAAAGGAAATTTCTTATTACTCTAAAACAATCTGTCTAAAGTCTAGATAAGCAATCTGCAATAACATTCTCTTTCCCCTTGACATGTTGTATGTCTAATGAATACTCCTGAAGAAGTAGACTCCATCTTGCCAATCTCTGATTTTTATCTTTAAACTTACTAAGGAATTTCAGTGGGTTATGATCGGTATAAATGACTATGGGGTCAAAACCAGAACACAAATAAAATGAAAAATGCTGTAAACCCAAAATGAAGGCCAAAAGCTCTTTCTCAATAGTACAAAACATGAGATCTCCCTAGCACGCTCAGTCATAGGTACTTGCCAGTATCCCTTTAACAAATCAAACTTACTTATGTACCTAGCCTTTCCGATCTTGTCTATGCAATCTTCCACACGAGGGAGAGGGTAAGTGTCTGTTTTGGTTATCTGATTAACACGTCTGTAGTCGATGCAAAGCCTCTGTGACCCACCTGGCTTAGGGACTAGAGTGACAGGAGAACTCCACTCCCTCTGACAGGGCTCAATCATCTTGTGGTCCAACAGGTAGCCAAGCTCCTTCTGGATGAGAGGAACTTTCACTGGGTTCACACGGTAAGGAGGCAATTTAATTGGCTTTGCGTCTCCAACATCGACATCATGCATCAACACAGTGGTTCTTCCTGGAGTGGCACGGAACACTTGCGGGTACTCCTGCAGTAATGCCGAAAACTCCTGCCTTTCCTTGGGTGGTAGATGAGAAAGCTTAGTCTGGAGATCATTCATGATATCAGGATTCTTCCCCAAACTATCACTCAGGCTCATACTGCATGGGAGAGCTTCACTTGCAGACTCGGGTGGAACAGCTACAGTGCAGACTGGATTATTTTCATCCCGCTTGTGATATAGCTTTAGCATGTTGATGTGACATAGTTGCTTGCTCTTTCTACGATCTGGTGTGGCGATGACATAGCTGACATCACTGAGTTTCTTCTCCACGATATAAGGGCCACTAAACTTGGCTTGAAGAGGTTGCCCAAGAACTGGTAGCAGAATCAAAACCTGATCTCCTGGCTGAAAGTGGCGTAACCTGGACTTCTTGTCATACCAAGTCTTCATCTTCTCCTGAGCAGCTCCTAAATTCTCTCTCGCCAGCTGTAAAGCAGTGGACAGCCGTTCTTTGAACTTCATCACATACTCCAGCAGGTTGACGTCATCTTCCTCCGACAGCCAGCATTCCTTGAGTATCTTAAGAGGTCCTCTTACTTCATGGCCAAACAGTAGTTCAAAAGGTGAGAAGCCCAGTGATTCATTTGGAGATTCTCTTGCAGCAAACACAACGAATGGAAGACCTTTATCCCAGTCTTTCTGATGTTCCAAACAGTATTTCTTGAGCATCGATTTGAGTGTTTGATGATATCTCTCCAACGCTCCTTGGGTCTGGGGATGGTAAGCTGAAGACGTGATCTGGGTGATGCCCAACTCTTTCAGAGACTGCTTGAAAACATTTGACATGAAATTACTTCCTCGGTCTGACTGTACCTCCTTGGGCAGACCAAACTTTGTGAAGAACCCTAGCATTTCCTTAACCACGTTCTTTTGCTGAGATGTTTCTAAGTGGAATGGCTTCAGGATAACGAGTAGCCATATCAATCATGGTCAACACATAAGAAAATCCTGAAGAAGTCTTAGGAAGAGGGCCCACAATATCCACCAACACACGGGTGAAAGGCGCCTCAAAAGGAGGAATGGGAACTAGAGGTGCAACCTTTTCGGTCTGATTACACTTCCCCACAACTTGACACGGTGTGACAAGACTTACAATACCAGGAAACATCCCTGAAGATACCTGGCCAGTAGAAGTGTTTCAAAATGCGTGCCACAGTCTTCCTCACTCCAAGGTGTCCTGCCAAACTGGAATCATGAGCCACTCTAATGATATCCTGCCTACAAACACGAGGGATGACAACTTGATGTACAACCTCCCATTCACAGTCGGCTGATGCTGTTGGGGGTCTCCACTTCCTCATAAGTACTCCTGACTTTACATAATAACAAGTACAAGCACCGGCTGACTCTTCTTCACTGTAAGCAGAGTTAGCTAGACCTTTCAACTCAGGGTCAGCAACCTGCAACTCAACCAACTCTTGACGAGACAAATTATCAACACTACGGGGTACTGCCTCATCTGGTGAGTGGTCCAAATTAGCAAGAAAAGTGTCAGCTAGGATAACATCATCATCATCATTATCCTCTAAATCACCAGTAACTTTAGACTTAGCCCTAGTGACAGCACATGCAGGGAACACATCAGGGACATCACAATCCCGGGACACAGCCACTGGCTCACTAGACAACTGAGGAGCTGGACACACTTGACTTCCACCAATATCATTTCCAAGTAAGAAAGTTACACCTGACATTGGGAGTGTCTCAACCAACCCAACCATAACGGAACCATTAACAAAACCAGACTCTAAATTCACTCTGCACAGAGGGACAGAGAAGTAATTATTCCCTACACCTTGTAAGATTACAGTTTCATCAGAGGAATTAAAATTAGAGCCTAGAACACTGGTCAGCATAAGGGATTGGCAAGCACCTGTATCACGATATATTTGAACTGATTTCCTGTCATTACTGTCCAGAGGACTGACGAAACCATCAGACAGGAAATTAGCACATGAACTCTTGAGAGTGTCACCCACGTTACTGCTCAAAAGAGGAGCTCCATCATGAGAATTTAAGTTACCCCTCAAAGCAGGTTCAGTTAACTCAGTTAAAGAATTCTGGGAACTCTCAAGAGTGGACACTAGACCAATTGACTGAATATTTAAAGACTCCTTTTTGTTCACATCACGCTGTCTCCTGAAACATCTCTCCGTAGTATGACCAAGCTTACTACAATAAGTACATTTACTTTTCTGAAATCTAGAGGTGAAGCTGGTATTTACTTCCTGAGAAACATCATCCTTATTCTCTTTCCTGTTACCTGTACTCTGAGTAGAGGCAACGTACTTACTCTCAGCTTTCCCTTTTTCTCTAGAATATCTCTTGTGAGTGAGAACATACTCATCAGCTAAAACTGCAGCATCAGACAAATTATCTATTCTTTTCTCATCAAGATATAGGCTTACATCTTTACTAATACACCTTTTGAAATCCTCCAGCAAAATCATCTGCTTAAATTTACCAAAATCAGAATCCACATTCTTAGAATTTAACCACTGCTCTAACAGATCTTCTTTGATTTTTGCATACTCAACATGGGATTGCTTATCTTGCTTATAAGTTGTCCTAAATTTTACTCTATAAGCTTCAGGAACAAGCTCATAGGCCTTAAGAATCAAGCTCTTAACTACATCATAATTATCAGATTGATCCTGAGGCAAAGATGCATAAGTTACTTGAGCTTTACCGGTGAGAACAGTTTGAAGGAGTACTGGCCAATACTCCTTAGGCCAATTAAAACCTGTAGCTACCCTCTCAAACAACTGAAAATACTTTGTTAAATCAGATTCATTAAAAGGAGGGACAAGTTTAACATTTTTAGCCACATCAAAATCATCAGAGCTAGATGATCCAGTTCCACCTTGTTTCATGCGATACTCATGGTCTGCCTGAATCCTAGCAAGTTCAACTTGTGCGTGAAACTCAGCCTCCTTAACATCAGCCTCCTTAGCACGTGCTTGAAATTCAGCTTCCTTCACACGAGCCTCCTGCAGGGCTAGCTGTAACTTAGCTAATTCAATCTGCGTTTGCTCATTTGGAGTTACATTAAACAAGCTTTTATTAATCATGCCAACAATTTGATCTTTAGAATGATGAGAGTGAACTGCAATTCCCAATTGTTGAGCAACAAGCTTAAGTTCATTCTTTGTTCTGTTTTCTATATCACACACTGTTTGCACATTTGACAAAAAATCTTTGGCTTCATCAAGTGTAGAAATAGTAGCCATCATGAATATATCACAGTCACAAAATATCAAACAATATCCTTATGATAATATCCTGAATATCCTGATATGAGGTCGCCAAATTTATGTTACGGAACAGAGAAAGATAATGTACACTTTAAGTGAGAATGCTAAAAATCGCTACTGTCCCGTAAAGTTCCAGGTTCAAAACAAAAGAGTTAGGTAAAATTACAAGTTAAAGTTTAATGCTCAAACTAACAACAAAACATTCAGGACTCATAAAGATAATGTAATGGCAAATAAACAGGTTAAATATATGGTTAACTGCAATAGCCTCTATTAACACGAAATTAGCAAGAATAAATTTATCTAAGTCAGCCCTGATAAAAAATGAGATACCAGATAATACTCAGTGAATGTCAGATAAAAAATTACAGATACAAACTATTATCAAAAATGACTGACAGAAAGAACCCTACATGAATTACAAACTTCACTAGGCCTACAAATTAAACTTATGCTATACAGTACAAGAACAAAATGCAATAACACGTATACTCAAATCACACAGCTGCTAGATGGTTGGAGACTTCCTGAGAAATTCACAATAATAATAACTGTACAGGGGAGGACAGAGATGTGAACAAAATGAGGAGCAGATCTAAGTGGCAATGATGCAGAGACTGAGCTCATTATATAGGGGCCAGGAGAGCTTGATACAACTTGTAATGAGGACGCGCAAATGAAGCCATGGGGACAAAGAGATGACAATCCCGCAAAGTATAACAGAGATGTCGACTTTACTATAACAGTAGAAGGGGGGAACTGAGGCAGAACACGCTCGTGATCAAACATGCAGCATACTGTGCGTTAAAATTACACAAAGGATGATGAAATCATAGGCTATGTAACAATATATATATATATATATATATATATATATATAGGCTACACAGTACCCAGCCGTATATATATATATATATATATATATATATATATATATATATATATATAATCATCATCATCATCAGGCATTTAAGTATCCACTGCAGGACCGGCCTATCCCGACCGAAGTCGGGATGATACAGCCAATGTATCTCTACCAAGTGGCTTAGGCTGTCTGGTAGAGCAGCACCATAATCATCACGGTTAGAAGTTGCATCAACATCCAGAACGTCGTTTTACATTACTCATTAGAGACAGGCCGAACGGTGCCGGGAACAGAACGGTATTGAGGGCAACTTTTACTATGATGTGTGTGAGGTTGATGTGTACAGTATACGCAGATAGTTGTCACTGGATAAAAATGGTTTTGGTTATTGTGTGCATTTGCAGTTGTGGAACTGTGGGATATTAAATGAGGCTAGTTATGGTGGCTATATTAGGAGATGTCACTGAGAGAGAAAGAGTTAACTGAAAACTGAGGTAGTCACAGATGACTGTAAAACACGCTGGTTGCAGGGGACGAGAGAGGTACACATTGTGTTGGTGACTGTGAGAGAGGTGTTGGATGGTATGACTATGGGATTAGGAAGGTGAGCTCTGCGTACCTATTTGCAGATTTCGGCGATGGTTCTTGTTGAAAGAATGTGAGTAGATGCGTATAGTTAAACTAACTGTAGCAACACTACACAATCACAAGCTGCCATCACAAGAACAGACACCATACTTTCAAACAAACAACAAGCAAACTCTCCCATCAATCACCCTTCACATGTCAGCCCTCTAAACCCCATCGCAACGACCGACGTATCATCCGACGTAAGGAACAGTTCCCCACAGACCCAGACTACACACCTTTCACTTACAGCCAGGCAAAGCACATCATCATAAGCAACCTCAAGCACTCATCTGCCTGTGGACCAGACAACATAAGCAACATTCACCTTAAACACCTTGGACCATTCACCTTAAACACCTTGGACCACAAGGCATACAAGCACTCACCAACGTATCAAACTACATCTACTCACACAACACAATACCCAACATCTGGAAGCATGGCATTATCATCACTATCCCTAAAACCAAAAACGACCCCCACGTTACCTTCCTCACACCGCCCCATCACACTCCTCTGCACCCCCTCTAAAGTCACTGAACGACTGGTACTACAATTAGTTACACCTCACACCCCCTAGCTCCATCACAACATGGCTTTAGGCCGCTGCACTCCACAAACACCCTTTTTGCAGACCTTACACAGAGAGTTTTTGATGGTATGAATTAAGCTAAGCCACCACACAGAACACTCCTAGTTACAATAGACAATAGCAAAGCTTTTGATGCCATCCCCCGCCACAACCACACAAACAATACATTCAACACATACATGCACAATAACACAAAAAGATGGCTGGCAAACTACTTAGCAGGCGGATGTGCACATGTAACATTTGCTGGTCAGAAACTTCACGAATGGCGTCCCCCAAGGATTTGTTTTGTCCCCTACACTCTTTAACCTACACATGCACGACATATCCACGCCCCACACACCACAGATCCACACAGCTTCCTATGCAGATGACATAACACTCACATGTACACACCAAAACGCAAATACAGCTGCACACATCCTTCAGCCTTAGCTCAACACACTAAACGAATGGTTCATCACAAACAGGCTCAAAATAGCCTCAGCCAAATCCACAGTGACCCTTCTCACAAACTGGACAGCAGAACACAGTCACATTCCACACCTCACCATAAACAACACTCCCCTACCTCACACACACACACACACACACACACACACACACACACACACACACACAAAATCCTTGGTGTAACATACAATATATCAATGTCATTTAAACAACACATTGCAAACATTAAAAATAAAATAATACCAAGACTTAATGCCCTGAGGCCACTTGCCTACACAACATTTGGACGCTACAAAGAAACTACCACCACAGTATACAAACAATATATACGTTCAGTGATGAATTATGCAAGCCCTGCATGGGCTCCCAACCTCACTAAAACACACTACAACACTGTACAGACCATACAGAACAAGACCCTAAAAATAATCACAGGCTGCACAGCTACTACACCCACAGACAACCTACATCAAGAAACTAAAGTCCTCAAAGTCAATGATCACCTAGACATGAGAGGCACCCAAATTCTTGCTGCAGCCTCCACAAACCCACAACAACCACTACAGTCCATGGCAACACACCCACACACACCAAGGAACATCAAAACAACACCCAGCACAAAATACCGTACACAAATACTGTCATTTCTCCCCCCTCGACCACCTCAGACCAGTTTCCAGAAGCATATCTATACCCAAATCACTCGCCGCTCCATTCAGTCACTTAAAGACAACACATAGCTGCATGCACGGCCTCCTGATATCCACCCCTCCGAATCCTATCTCCCTCGTGAGGACAGGGTCCACCTGGCCAGGCTGAGATGGGGGCATCATCCAGACCTCTTAAGTTACCAGAAGAGGCTGGATGACTCCGTCGCTGATGCGTGTCCAGAATGCAACACATCACCCCATACTATTAAGCACATTATGGAAGACTGCATTGCACACAATCGCCTACTCCAACAACACAACATACACTCCTTGAGAGCTCTGTGGGAAAGCCCGGTCTCGGCCATGGCCTTCCTTGGGGACTCGGGGCTGTTCGGGCCAGACTGCCTAGGGAACTACTACTACTACTACTACTACTACTACTACTACTACCACTATTACCACTGATTGCTGTGTTGATGATTGAAAGTGTTGGCTGAGGGTGTGACAATGGTTGATGGGTGACGGGAACGATGTGATGGTAATGCTAAAGTAGCAGATCACTGTGGAGACGGCAAGCTAAGATAAAAGAATCTAGTCCTCATATCTCTGTGGCCATACTGATTGTAAACAGAGAGGCCATGTAATGCAATAATAACTACGAGAGTACCTGAAGCGAATTATGTGAATGATGGAAGCTGTTAGGTTATTGGAAGTGAGACAGAGTTACTCTGTAATGGTGCCACGGAATGATTGTACTAACCTGGATTGGTAGTGACAGTGTTGACGTATGACAGTGTTTTTTTCTGTTGAGTGGAATATGAAATATGATCGAATAATAATAACATGATAGAGAGAACAAAACTAGCACGGAAAGTGAAAAGGGAGATGGGCAGAATGCATAGAAAAGAGAAGGAAGAGAAGTGGAAATGTATATGGGAATGCAATATGAGTAAAAACATATGACAGGCGCAAAAAAGGAACAGAGGATGCATAATAGAGGCAGAGAACAAGAGAAAGAAGCAGTGGATGGAATAACTGAGGGAGGCTGAATAAGACGAAACACTAAATGTTATTTGTGGAACAACGATTAAAAGAGGGAGTGTTAAAGACAGAACAGTAAAGAAAAATGAGACAAAACGACAGTAAATAATTTTAAAAAAATACATGGGACGAATGGAGAGGGAGGATGTGAAGGGAAGACTTGAGAGAGAGAGAGAGAGAGAGAGAGAGAGAGAGAGAGAGAGAGAGAGAGAGAGTTTTAAAGGGTTTTTGGTTGAGGTTGTGTCTGAGAATATGAGAAGTTAGGAGGATTGAGATTTTTGAGGTACAGGGGACAAGTGATGTGGTGGTGGTAGAACTATGGGAGTTGAATGTAAAGACTTTTGGATGAGATATTGTCCGGTCTGGTCTCCAGGTTATGGGCAAAAGCAGAAGCATAGTATGTTAGACTTGAGTCTCTCAGCTGCAAGAAGTTGATGAGGCAATGTTGTACAAAGGGCACTGTGTGATATATAGGTGAGGTGATGATAGCAAACAGCAAGTCCAATGCCAACTCTGCCACATTATTGATCACCAAATCGACCCAGTCCCACTGCGAGGAATCCGCATTGCATCACAAAGGTTGCCGAGTGGAATCAAATGGTGCTAGTAATGAGGACTTTGAGAAACACTGACTACAAGGAAAACTAAATGGTGAAAGTATGAAGAGAACGGGGGCAAACGGTGGGTTGGATAGACCGTAGGAGAGGGGAGCAAAAGGGAAGACAACATCGAACAAGTTTTGAGGGAAGCGGAAGACGACGAAAAACAAAATAGTAATATTTGTATGAATCGAGTCAATCAAGAAACTAGTAAAGCAGTATTAGAAAAGAATGGGGAAAGAGTAAGAAAAAAATGCAACGAAGCGCGTGGATAACACAAATAACGATACAGGAAGTTACGAAAGCGAATGGAAGAATGACAAGGAGTGAAAGAAGAATTAAGAATGATTGAATACATGCGAATATATTATAAAAAACGAAAGAAGTACACATTAAATTGGAAGGAAAGCATAAAATGCTTGATAAAAGAAAAGACAGTAAGGTAAATGTGCAACTACCAGATGGTATGAAGCGCTGTGCCATGGAGTTCATCGACGTAATTAAGACCTCAGAGCCAATGATGTCTTGGAATACACGGGCACTGCATCATCCAGGCTACCTCAGCTACCTCTCCGATTTATTACTCAAAGTATTAATTTTACTGAACAACACACGAAATCTGAGTCGAATGCAGACAGCTCCTTAAACCAGGATTCGAACCCTGGCGCTTTCGCACTGGCAGCTTCAGACCTAGCTCTACTAACCACTTGACAGCTAAGGAGAAAACAGGGTAGGAGAACATACGGTTTCTTTAGAAAGGTTGAAAAAATCATGTACAGACGTCGGAATAAGTTCGTTTCCTTTTCCGTGTTTGTAACACTGCCCGATGGAGAGGTATCCCCTCCTTCTCCCTTCCTCATAGTCCCACACTCACACCCAACCCTCCCACTTTTCTCTCCGACCCCATAACCCCACCCAGTACCCTCCAACTCTCGCTCACAGCCAGCTAAAGGTTTCTGTTCTTCAAGCACCTCTCTAATTACGTGTAGTCCGAACAACTAAAAAACGAATAATACAGTATATATCATAAACCAAGTTAGGAAAAGGTTTACTACACTGTGTGTGCATGTGTGTGAGAGAGAGAGAGAGAGAGAGAGAGAGAGAGAGAGAGCAGAGTGTGCCCGTCCCCTTCCCTCCGCCTCCAACCCTCCAGAGCTGAGCAGCAGGAGTGAGAGAGAGAGAGAGAGAGAGAGAGAGAGAGACTAAATCTGTTGTGATTAAATGTTGCGGTAGTAAACACCTATTTTACACACACACACACACACACACACACACACACAGAATAAATCTGTTGTGATTAAATGTTGCGGTAGTAGACACCTCTTTTACACACACACACACACACACACACAGAGGGAGAGTGAGTAAATCTGCCGTGATTAAATGTTGCGGTCGTAGACTCCTCTTTTACGCACACACACACACACACACACACACACACACACACACACACACACACACACAGAAATTAGCTGTGATTATATATTGCGGTAGTATACTCCTCTTTTACACACACACACACACACACACACACACACACACACACACACATACACACACACACACACACACACACACACACACACACACAGATCGAGCGCGCGCGCGCGCGCGCGAGCGAGCGAGAGAGAGAGAGAGAGAGAGAGAGAGAGAGAGAGGAGTTACAAGGATAAGTTAGGATGTTAATGACTATGCAGCCCATACCGTGGAGATACAGTACTTCTTGTTTGCCTGGGAATGCATATCCAATTCACATTTATTCTAGTGTAAGATCCTGCTGAAGAATCCCTTAAACTTCTCTACTGTTGCGTTAACAACGTCCATGTTGAGTCAGTTCCATGTGGAGCAGATCTTGCACGTGAAAAGGTCTTCACGTAATTCTGCTGGTAATTTTTTTTTCATTTACAGCCTCCAACCATGGTTGTGTGCCGACCCCGTGTTAAGAGTAAGCATCTTTGTATGTAATGATTGTGTAACCATTCAGATTTTAAACACTTTAATGAGTTGATCTCGTAGTCTACGAGTTTCTACTAAAAAAAAGTCCCACAGTCCTCAGGCGAACCTGATACCTTAGTCTCCTGAACTCTTTTTAAGTCGACGTATGTCTTTGAATCGACCAAAATTCCACAGCAACTCAGGAAGTGGCCGTAATAAGGAGATATAGACTGTGAGAACAATCACTCTATTCCCAGAGAGGGAGAGAGAGAGAGAGAGAGAGAGAGAGAGAGAGAGACTTGGAATGGCAAGAACGTAAGAACAATCAGGAGAAATACTGATAAAAAAAAGTGTGAGAGGAGAAACTGCAACAGAGAAGAGGAAAACACGCAGGTGAAGAAATGGAACAATGTTACAGGAGTGACACAGGGACGGAAGCACACACACACACACACACACACACACACACACACACACACACACACACACACACACACACACACACACACACACACACACACACACACACACACACACACACACACACATACACACACACAAACGCACACTTTCTGAATATTTGTTGACCTATCTGTCCGTGCCTGTATGTGCACTTCCCCCCCCCCCCCCGTCTCGCTCTCTCTCTGGATCCTTTGTCTCATCCCCAGTTTCCTTTTCCCTCCTTCCCCTTTCTATATAGCTATCTGCTCAGTCCCTACCTTCCTCCCTCTCTCTTTCCTTTCCTTCGTCTCTCTCCCTCTCTGTCACTCCCTCCTTACCTCACTCTTCCTTCTCCCTCCCTGTGTCACAACTTTGTCCTACTTTTTTCATCTGTCACATGACTTACCTTTTTTTCTCCATTACTATTTCCTTATTTCTTTACTTGTACTAAATCCATTTCCCTCACTGCTTTCTTCCCCCAATAATAACTTCACGCTCTTTTTCTCTCTCCTCTCTCCGTCTCTCCGTCACCCGAAATCTCTTTTTTCATTCCGCTCTTCCCACTGTCTTTCCCTCCTTCCCTCCCTCTCCCTCCCTTTGCCTTCCCTTCTTAAGGTCCCCCTCCTCTTTCTTGCCCTAAAAATTAACCTAGTTTCTTCCCACCCTTAATCTCTACTTACTCTCTGCAGATTTCTCTAATTTCTCTGTTTCTCTCCCTCCCTTTTTACTTGAATGTCATTCGTTCTACTCAGCCTCAATGCTTTCGTCTTATCCTGCTTAGTTCTTTCCCTGCGTCCTTGCCAGAAAAACACACTTTCCTCCTCCTGTCTGTTACCTTGCCTCCTTTTCTAATTTTTCTCATTATCGTTCTCAGTATTCCGTTCCGTAGCTGTCTTTCCCACTGTCCCCTTTTGTTATCCCTATTTCTGTGTTTGCTCCATTCCCATTTTCTCTCAGTTGTCTCCCCTTTTGTCTCTACTTCCCTGTCTCCCGGCTTTTCTATTCACATCTCCCTTTTCTCTTTCCCTTTCGCACTGCTTGTATCTCATTTCACCTCTCACTGTCTCTTCTTCTCACTCTGTCTCTTTTCTTAGCTCTCGTTGTTCTCTCCTTGCCTCTCCCCTTTTTATTTTCTCCGTAAATGCCCTCTCATTTCTCATTTTTCCACTGACTCTCCCTCTCCGCCTGTCATTGCTCTCTGTCTTTTAACTCTCTCTCTCTCTCTCTCTCTCACACACACACACACACACACACACACACACACACACACACACAAACACAGTGTTGTAAACCTTTTCCTACCTTAGTTTATGATATATACTGTACTATTCATTTATTAGTTGTTCGGACTACACGTAATTAGAGGTGCTTGAAGTACAGCAACCCCTAGCTGGCTGTGAGCGATAGTATGGAGGGCACCGGGCGGGGCTATGGGGTCGGAGAGAAAAGTGGGGAGGTTGGGTGGGAGTATGGGACTATGAGGAAGGGAGGAGGAGGGGATATCTCTCCATTTGAGCAGTGTTACAAACGCCTTAGTCCACGGAAAAGGAAACGAACTTATTCCGACGTCTGTACCTAATAGGAGAAGCGATGTAGTAGTCACAAAATATTTTGGTCAGAATAATAAAGTATTTTTTGTCTGTGTAACGTGAAACCAAATGTAGATTTTCGAGCTACCCAATCTTGTGGTCCCTCTGTCTATTCCGAATTTTTGTGATCTGCTGCTATACTTGTTAAATGTATGTCAGTTTATAAATAACTAAAGTATCCAAAATATCCTACAGGTTATCCATATACACAAACTAAATAAACTTTGTCGCAGTACACTGATGAATTGAGAAAAAAGATACAAGGTTCATGTTTGGGGACCCGTCGACTACAGGAATGAAACTGCCCCTGTGGGATCGTCCAATTGGCTTCCTATATAGCTGACTCTGCCTCTGTATCTTGGTGTGGCATGTATTGTATAGCACTCCATAATGTGTGATATGTTGCGGAGGCCTAGTGTACAAGCGCGGCCTGTGTCACCATGGAATCCACCAGGCAAATGTAAGGAGGTAACTGGGTGATGTGCTGATTGAAGCCTAGTTAGGTGAAGTCAATCTGCTCTATTTAAGGATGCCTTTGAAATGTGAATATTGGGAGCGGGACCTTGTAATAGTGTTATGATCGAGGTGTTGTACTGCCCAGCAAGTGAAATGAGTGTGAAGGTGTTTCATCATCATAAATGTTGGGATTATCTGGAGGTGGAGTGTTGGTGAAGAGGGTCAAGTAATGTTCGTGTGATGGTTATTTTATATGCATAGTTGAGCTGTGCAGCTCTGCCCTATAATGACAAAGGTGTTGAGTGTTACCACAGGTTGATACGTTTAATTGCTTGGTTCTCATGTCAAGATATTTTCCATCGGGGAGCAGTTGGTTTCAATTTGCGAGCTGTGAGGGATGATGCATAAAGAGTTGTTCTGTATGGTCTGCAAGGTGTTGTTTTGGATGTTTGATAGGATGGGCGCCCCTGAGAGTACAGTAGGTACAGGACATCACTGATTTGATATATTGCTCGTAGAAGAGAGAATGTTTCTTTTCGTTGCCAGACATCTGCCCTTGTAACTGGCCTGAGTTCTATGAATCTGAGAGTACTCCGCACCTTCATGTATGTGGTCCGTGAGAGCGAGCCCAGTGCTTTGTGTCACTTCAGGGATCAAAGTGAAGTGTGTGTGTGTGTGTGTGTGTGTGTGTGTGTGTGTGTGTGTGTGTGTGTGTGTGTGTGTGTGTGTGTGTGTGTGTGTGTGTTCTTACCTAATTGTATCTTTACAGGAATGAGTCAAGCTCTTACTGTCCCGTGTCTTAAACCATATTTATCATACATATCCTTAAATTTGTGAATTGTTTTGGCACACACTATTTCATTCGGTAATGCATTCCATTGATCAATTGCTCTGTTTGGGAAACTGAATTTCCTTACGTCTTTATCACCTCTCTTCTTATGCAGTTTTTTGCAGTGTCCTCTTGCTGATGCTTCTCCATATGTTAAGTAATCATTTATGTCTATTTTCTCCTTTCCTGATATGCATTTATATAGCATTATCATGTCACCTCTTTTTCTTCTCTCCTGTAGTGTTGGTAGATTCAGTTTATTTAGTCTTTCTTCATAGCTTAGGTCCCTTAAGCTTGGTATCCATCTTATAGCGGCCCTTTGAACTTTTTCAATCTTGTCTATGTGCTTTTTGAGATGAGGACTCCAGACTACTGATGCATATTCCAGGGTTGGTCTAATGATTGATGTTATCCTTCTTAGCATGTCTTCATTTATGTATGTGAATGCTATTCTCATATTTGCAAGCAGTGTATACATGTTCCGTACCCTCTCGCTGATGAGGAGATAGTCTGTTATTGATAATCACACCTAGGTCTTTCTCTCTTTCTGATGTGTATAGGGTTTTATTTCCTAACTTATAATCCCAATCAGGTCTTTTTCCACTTTTACCAAACTTGATTACGTGACACTTGTCCACATTGAATTCCATTTGCCATGTACTACTCCATTCATGAAGTTTATTTAATTCTTCTTGTAGCTCTTTACAAGAGTCTGTGTTAGTAATTCTCCTTTGTATTTTTGCATCATCTGCAAACATATTCAGATAGCTCTCATTTCCAGTGTTACTGTTTATATCATTTATATACACTAAAAACATGATTGGTGCCAGCACTGAACCCTGTGGTACTCCAGTAGTCACTTCTTTCCATGATGAGTAGTTTCCTCTTAGTACTGTCCTCATTTCTCTTTTTATGAGAAAGTCTTGCATCCAACAAAACAGTTTGCCTCGAATTCCTCCTTGATGGTACAGTTTCCATAAAAGCCTTTGGTGTGGTACTGTGTCAAAAGCTTTCTTGAAATCTAAATAGATACTGTCCACCCATCCTTCCCTTTCCTGTATTGTGTTTGTTACTCTGTCACAGTAGCTCAACAGATTAGTAACACATGATTTTCCTTTTCTGAAACCAAACTGTCTTTCTGTTATCATACTGTGTTCTTCTAGATGATTTACCCAAGCTTTTCTTATAAGTTTTTCTAATACCTTGCTTACAACACTGGTCAGTGATACTGGTCGGTAGTTGAGTGGATTTTGTCTATTTCCTTTCTTGAATAAGGGGACAATATTTGCTTTCTTCCAAATATCAGGTAGTTTACCTTGACTCAAGGATTTCTTGAAAATTAAAAATAATGGTTTACATAACTCCTTTGCACATTCTCGTGTGTGTGTGTGTGTGTGTGTGTGTGTGTGTGTGTGTGTGTGTGTGTGTGTGTGTGTGTGTGTGTGTGTGTGTTAAATGTGATGTTATGGGTTTTCACGTGCTCATGATTGCTGCTCTTGATGAATATTGAGGTTTATTTGGAGGGAGGGATCGTCAGCCTGTCGTCCTTGACCCTTACGTGAAGTGTGGAGAGGTAGTCTTGATGCAGTATGCAGGGTCTGTCTGAGATGTGGTAAGTTGCAGTAATGATAATGTCATCTGTATGTGAGGCAAGGTTTGTGGGCGGGTGATGTGTTGGAATGTCCTGCATGTAAAAGTCCGGGTGAATAGGCATAGGCTTTCACAACTGCTTTGGGAGTGACAGAAATAAATTTAGCTGGATGAAAGTTACTGCAACGCAATGTAGGAAGCGCTGCCTGCAACCTCACCTAAAATTCTCTGATGAATGACTCCCCTCACCCCAAAAAAAGGTGGCATTTCTCATTCAGGTGTGGTAAGGGCCTAGGAGCACCCCAGAACATTTAGGATACACGAACACAGAAAGAAAATACTTAACGCTTTATTATCAGCTGTACTATTGGCGTGCAGTTGACAAAGTTTCCCGCCTTGACAAATATGTGTAACGAAACTTTAGCCACAAGATGATTAGGGTTCCAGTAACTGACATTCTGAGATGATCCAGACTGATGTCCTCTGAGATGTAATGGCAGTTTCTATAATAATAATGTATGGTTGGAAGGTTTCTGGGTTTGGTAACATATAAGTCAAAGTGATAATGTGTGTGTGTGTGTGTGTGTGTGTGTGTGTGTGTGTGTGTGTGTGTGTGTGAGAGAGAGAGAGAGAGAGAGAGAGAGAGAGAGAGAGAGAGAGAGAGAGAGAGAGAGCACAATGATATATCGACTGACAAAAAAGCCGAAAGAAAACTAAAAATTACACATACAGACACATTTCCAAGATAGTTAATGATAATCATAGATGAGACGAACGTTCCCTGAGAAATTCAGTCCCTATAGAGAAGTCACGGTGAGGAAGAAGCAAGGTGAATGAAAATGAATAAATTAATGATAGTGAATTAAACTTGCCAGTTGCCTAAGAGACACATGTCTGTCCTTTGAAGACCCAGGTAACCTTCTGTGCTGCGTAAGTTCTGGCGCTGTGATAAATGTTGAAAAACTTTAGTAAAAAACATTGCAACAACTCAAACAAAACTTTAAGCCGCTCTCTTCTCATTTACATGTTAATGTTCTTACGCGCCTACAGACACACACACACACACACACACACACACACACAATTAGAGAGAGAGAGAGAGAGAGAGAGAGAGAGAGAGAGAGATGTAGATAGATAGATAGATATAGATAGATGTAGATAGATAGATAGACAGATAGATAAATAGAAAGAAAGGTGATGGTTATGATATATTCGTTTATAAACACCTAACATTAATTAGGTTATCTGCTCTTTCTCTTCTGCCGAGGAAGGTTCTTTCATTGACCAGTAAGGTTTCATTGGATGGAGAGCGTAAATGTTTGGCTGACTGAATATTTGCTGGTGTCCTACAAAACTCGATGTTGTTTATTTTGTTACCTTGGGTCTCCATCCACATGACGTTTCCCGTCGTCTTGTTTGTGAATTTTGATCATGTTATTTCTGGTTTTGTTTTGGGCGTCTACAAATTATGTTAGTGTGGGTGTTTCTTTTTATCTGTTTCCCTTCCTCGAAGAATTTAGTTGAGGAGGGATATCAGTGATGAGGTTATAGATTTTCGAATTAAGAAACCCAACATACATCCATGTTAAACAAGACGCTGCACACTATTAATATAAGTCATTCACGCTAACTTTATTTACTAAAAATACAGAGTACTGCAGACCATAACTTTCCAGGTAGTCAACTTAAAATGCTCACCAGACGCAGCAACAACTTAGCGATATTCAAGTGATCTATAAGATTATTTTAACTAATACTTAACATCGATTATACAAAGCTTCACACGAAGTTCAGTGAGTGATTTAGCAATATATATATATATATATATATATATATATATATATATATATATATATATATATATATACTGGGTTTTGGCCGAATGAGGTATTGAAAATAAGTAGATATCCTTCCTAAATACACGCTGAATCATATGTAGCTTCCCCTTGCTTCTCGGCACGCTAGGAGCAAGGGGATGGGGCATATGGACACTTACGGGTATTCCACTACAGTTAATGTCAGCATTTATCTGGAGCCTCAGCCACAAGGCAACAGTGTAACAAGACACCCATAAAACTCTAAAAATGCTGATCATAACATACGTCATTGTAGCTTGAGAATATCGCTATCTCTACTCACATGGAAGCAAAGCTGAAGGTCGTGAATCGTAAAAAAACTCCTGGTAGAACAAAAAATGCCATAAGGCAGGTGCAACGACACGCAGTGCGATATTAAAATACTGCATGCAGTGTTTACAGAGGGCACTGAGAGCTACGTTAATCACCGAACTCAAGTTAATGAGAGAGAGAGAGAGAGAGAGAGAGAGAGAGAGAGAGAGAGAGAGGGAGAGTTGGGAGGGAGTGTGAAAGGAGGGAGGGAGTGTGAAAGGAGGGAGACAGATGTTAAACAAAAAGGGAAACAGAGCTGATAAAAGGGAAAGATGACAAAATATACTTACATAGCTGGGTGCAGAGAAATAAGGGAAAGAAGACCCAAATCATAGCAATAAAAAAGGGAAAAATCTATGAGACAATATAAATATAAGATCAAAGAAACTAAGTTCAGATCATTTTCAGTGTTATGAATTGTCAGCATTCTAGATGGAGAGATGCCAGCTTTAGGCCAAGTAAAGAAAATAAGGTAAAATTAACGAGGAAAATGGTCCATAACAAGTGAGATGATAAACTACAGAGTAAAATTATTTCCTTCAGAACGAGAATTCCATCCTCTGTTTATAGAAATATTGTATTGCTGGAAAGAAAAAAAAAATCACCATTGTAATGTAGCTGTTCTTTACCTTGCTTTTGTTGCACTCAGCTACAGTGGTCCGTACAAAGTTCATAGAAATATTTCGAAAAAAAAGTATAATCATCACACTGAAGGGGATAAATAGCAAGAAAAATTATTTTTCAAAAAGCCTTCGTTTCTTAAAAACAAAAAACATTGACACGATCCTCATTTTTAAAAATATATTTCATTTACTATGTCCGGATATCTGTGATGAAATAACGCGGAATATTTTCGTTGGTGCAGATTTTACGATACGATGAAACCTGGAGAAAACATAAACAGTGAACAACAGCAGTTCATATTTCCTTATAAAACAATTTTGAAATCCAGTTTTTATTCGCTAGCATCACTCAGTTCAATTACTATAATTATTGAGGCAAAAATCTCCACGTTTTTTTAAGCGCTGTATTTCAATAAAAGTATATTTTTGATCCGATTCATCGCTGTAATATATATATATATATATATATATATATATATATATATATATATATATATATATATATATATATATATATATATATATATATATATATTATATATATATACATATTATATATATATACATATTATATATATATACATATTTATATGCATATATATATATATATATATATATATATATATATATATATATATATATATATATTAATGCAGTAAACGCTCTGAGCATAATTCAAATTTTCGGCCCACCTCAGGCCATCATCAGGTATTACAATTGTTCTATACAGTCAGCTCAGACTTTATGAAAATAACAGAACTTTATTGAATCATAAATCTAAAAAAACAAGTAATGAACAAGCAAAAAAGGAAGTAAAATCAACCCTCCTCCCAGTATAAAAGCTGAAACAGAAATTCCAAGAATCACACTGAAACATCATTCGTCTGTTCGAACACTAAACTCAGACCCCTCCCAAACTGAAGCAAACAAACCAAACCCACCTGTAGATTCGAAAAGACCATTAAGTAGGCTACTATTTGCTACATTGATTTCAGGTCTATACTTTTCTTTTAGTAATTTTTCTCCTAGTAAAGCATCAGCCGAATTACTGAATTTAGCTACTATCTGAAAATCATTGTAAGAGAAAGGGTGGTCATGGGTTAATGAATGCTCTCTAATAGCTGAAAAAGCCATCTGATGTAAATATTGCCCTGTCCTGTAGCTCTTTCCCATATGTTCAGATATTCGTATTTTGAATGAACGACTTGTACATCCAATATACCCAGCCTTACAACTAGGACATGTAAATTTGTAAACAACATCTGAGCATAGAGGAGTAGGCACTCTATCTTTGTGACTGAAAAAATTTTTGATCTAAAAGTCATTATTAAGTATAATCCTAAAATTTACAGAAAAAAAAATGTTTTTTTAGTTCTTTAAGTACTAGATTGCGAAACTGATAACTAATTTTTCCATAGAAAGGCATTTTAACATAGCTAACGGCCATACCACGTTGAGTACACCGCTTCCCGTCTGATCAGCGAAGTTAAGCAACGTTGGGTCTGGTTAGTACTTGGATGGGTGACCGCCTGGGAACACCAGATGCTGTTGGCATCCCTACGTGTGAAGTGGGGTTGGTGGAGGATTAGTGCCCCTCCCTGTAAAACAATTAACTCTAAGCCATTGGCCACCCCGTCTGGAATACATGGCGTCTGGCAATGAATGAATGAATAATGAATGAGTTTTTTCACCTCAAAACATACAGATTTACTTTTTAGTGGAAAGACTTCAAATATTAATCATATATGTGTATCTGATAATTATTGTTCAGAAAATAATCCCTAAATTTAAGAAATTCTTTATGCAAAGTTATATAATTCGAACAAACATTGTATGCTCGATTCAGTAAAGTTCTAATTGATTTAGTTTTGTATATCATCGGACAAAAACTATACCAATTTAAGCCTTGACCTGTAAAAGTTGATTTTCTATGTACCTCTGTTACTAGTCCTTCATTACTTTTAGCAGTTTTTATATCTAAAAATTATATACTTTCATTATCTTCTAATTCACATATGAACCTTATATTTTTATGTTTCTTAATATAATAAAAAAAACTTTTGATGAGCCTCTTCATTATTGAAAATTTGGAATAAGTCATCTACATATCTTCTATAATAAATTGGTCTAAATTGACTGGGATAATTATTTAACCATGAAATCTCCCTATTGCACAAAAACGCATTAGCAAAAACAGGTCCAAGACACGAGCCCATACTGATACCATCTACTTGATTATAAAGAACATTGTTAAACAGAAAACATGATTCAGATGTAGCAAATTCTAATAACTGTCTAACCTGGGTTACATCTAAACCATAAAAATTACTTGGTTTGTAATCATCAAGAATTATGTCTATGGTTTCAGCCAAAGGAACATTAGTAAACAGAGACTCTTTATCATAGCTAGTCATAACATAATGATTGCGAAATGTCAGAGATAAAATTTCATCCACAAATGCTTTTGAATTAGGAATTGTATACTCATTAGTAGTTAGGGGAGACACAATAGGAAGCAAGAATTTAGCTAAATTATATCCAGCGGTTTTTATAGAGGAAACAATAGGTCTAAGTGGAACATCTGGTTTATGAATCTTAGGATTACCATACGTTATTCCTGGTACTGAACCTGATGCATACAGTGATTTAAAATTATCTATTCCAATTCTGCCCTTAACATTCCTTAACATTCTGTTTGATTTATTTTCTATTCTAATAATGTTTATAAAAATATCTTTTCAGTGGTCTAAATTTTATGTGATCCTCAAGGATGCAAGAAATTTTTCTTTGATAATCTACTTTATCCATTATAACCACTCCCCTCCCCTTATCTGGTTTCACAATAAGGATAGAGTCATCTTGCCCTAATTGTTTAAGTAAATCAATATCCTCTCTTAAATACTGAAGAATGAACATCATTGACTTTCTTCCTCCTTATTCTGTAATTATTGTTACCCAAATCTTTGATCTTGTCAATGATTCTGTTCTTATCTAAACCATTACACATGAGACCTTCCTTGGCACAATCTAAAACATTATTACAAATTTTCTCTAAAGAAATATAATGCTTCAACCACTCTGTCTTATACAAAGGAATACAAAAATCCAGACCTAACATTAACAACTTTCTCTCCCTTTGTGTTAATCTTCTACTTGAAATATTGAAGATGCTTAACTCATTATAATGAATATTTTGAATACCTAAATTTTGTAGCTTTTTGGAGTGCCTGGCATTAATTTTGTGAGATACAGAACCCACGTACTCATAGATTTTATGTAAAAATACCCAATAATCTAAAAACCTAACCTGAGATTTGAATGCTAGTTTACATCTTTCCAGTTTTTCTAAATGACTACTTAATTTACGACTTTGTGCTTTAATTTCTCTTTCCATCAAAATAAATTGCCATTGTTTATAAATATGTCTTAAGAAAATCTCAAGTATATATTTTAATTTCAAACATTTATGAAGGATGTCATTCTCCCAACATTTCTCTAAAAACCTTATGTCATGTCTTATTTTGCTGACTTCAATATGTAATTTTTCTAAAGTTCGGTAGGATATCAGAGTACTTCCATATCGACCAAGTAAGACATCTGCAGGCGATCTTGGACATCGCAACTTCCAGAATAGTAGTTAAATTAATGCAGTAAACACTCAACATAATTCAAATTTTCGGCCCACCTCAGGCCATCATCAGGTATACAATTGTTCTATACAGTCAGCTCAGACTTGACGAAAATAACAGAACTTTATTGAACCATAAAACTAAAAAACAAGTAATAAACAAGTAAAAAAGCAAGTAAAATCAACCCTCCTCCCAGTATAAAAGCTCAAACTTTTTTTTTTTTTTTTGCCATCACCCTGAAGGGGCATTAGGCCAGCAAAATCAGTAATCATGGAAGCCAAAATAATGATATGAAATATTTGTATCTATTTCATACCAATATTAAGTTATTACTCATGATTATGAAACACAATAAGTAATAAAGAATACATCAGTATACATGGATAGTAACAGGACAAATACTTCCATCTATACATCACATGTAGACTCATTACTATACTACTACAAAATAATCAACAAATTATCAAATTTATGTAAAAAAAAATACATAAAAAGAACAAATACAAATTTACTGGTCCTGAACAAAAGAAAAAATAATACACATTTATATAAATGTAACCTCCTCCTGCGGTTCACAAATCTGTAAAAGTGTATTGACGTATTTACATAAGTACAAAAACCATATCCCTATAAAGAATAAATAAATAAATATATATATATATATATATATATATATATATATATATATATATATATATATATATAGATAGATAGATAGATAGATACACATATTTATATATATATATATATATATATATATATATATATATACATTCATACACATACACATATACATTTATACATACATACACATACACACACACACACATATATATATATATATATATATATATATATATATATATATATATATATATATATATATATATATATATATATATATATATATATATATATATATATATATATATATATATATATATATATATATATATATATATATATATATACATATACAATTAATAAGGAAACCACAGCCAAGTTCATAAAATAAATCACAACTCTCTGAGTAATCTGGTCTCTTTCAGGAAAGTCATCAATTTATTAGTCACACGAACGTCCCCATCACCCAAGACAGAATCAAGTGTGAAAGGGAGTGCATTTGTCCTACAGTTGGCAGCCAGAGAAGTACGTTCCCTAGCATGCCTACTGCAGTACAAGAGGATGTGACTAATAGATAACACAGCGTCACAGGTGGTACAACGCGGTGGAAATTGTCTGTTAATATATGGTAACATATGTGTCAATAGGGTGGAATTCATGCGGAGGCAGGCTAAAGCGACCTCCTCCCGTCTGTTTCCTCGAGAGGAACTGGACCAGTCAAATATGGTCCTTTTGACTGATGGAATTGCCAGGTCGGTCCACTGACTTTGCCACAGAAGATTAATTGATTTCTTTCCGAAAGAGAGACGAGACTGTAGCTCACGAGGAACGTCCCAAGTCTCCGAGTTCTACAGCCGATTTAGCTAGTACGTCAGCCTGCTCATTGCCGTAAATACCGCAATGACCAGGCACCCAGATCAGAGAGAAGGATTTAGCACATGTGTGCAGCTTATTGATAATGCGGCCCAGGACCTCATGTGAATCAGTCCTACATAAATGAATTGCCAGAAGGGCAGACTTAGAGTCCAAAAAAATGACAAAACTGTCGTGATCTGAATGCAAAGCAAAGTCTATAGCTTGATCTATGGCAAATAATTCGGCAGTGAATACAGACGTATGAGGTGGCAAGCGAAAACGGATGCAGCACTCCGTAGACCACTCACTCGCACCCACACATTCATCCATCTTAGAGCCATCAGTGTACAAGTGGAATGATGCTAGGTGTCTAATGAGGATCATCCGGAACAACTGTCGTACCTCCACCTCTGGCGCCTTGTAATTTGCAATGGGGAGCCAGTCAGTATTAAATGTGGTAGCAAGAGACTCTCAGGGCACCATTTTTGATGTTAAAACCTGATCCCCATTAGAAAGGTCATACCCTAACACCTCACAGAGGAAGGGAAGCCTCACAGCCACCGGCTTGAGGGCCGCATACAGCAGGTATTCCCACTGTAGAAGGATCTGACAAGTTGGAAGGCCAAGTGAGCGTTTACGGTGGGTGGTGATACTATAAGAAAATAGCAGGTGGTCACGTCGTAGACGGATGGGAGGCACATTAGCCTCCACTTCCAACCGCTCCACACGACTACATCGAAGGGCTCTGAGACATATATGCAAGCACACGTTCTGAAGCACATCAAGTCTACGGAGTACAGCATCCGATGCTGACCCATACACTTGTGAGCCATAGTCAAGCTTAGAACGGATAAGGGACTTATACACCATCAATAAAGACGTTCTCTCTGCTCCCCACGATTTACTGGAAAGAAACTTGAGGACGTTTACTTTTTTATTACAAGAAACAAGCAAATGATTAATATGTGTTCTCCAACTGAGTCTACTGTCAAAATGTAGACCCAGGCATCTTACTGAATTTTGAAAAGGTATCGGCTGATTGTCTAAAGTCAAATGCAAAGGAGGTACGTTAAGTTTATGAGTAAAAACAACACCGACACACTTAGGGACGGAAAATTTAAATCCCTACTCCAGGGCCCAATGCTGAACAGATTCAAGTGCCAGTTGAATCTGCTCTGCTGAGGACTGTGCATTGCGGGAAGAGTGCCACACTGCACAGTCATCAGCATAGAGTGAGTATCTAATCGTCCTGGGGACGGAAGCAGACGACAGAATGTCATTAATGGCAACGCTGAACAAAGTAGGGCTAAGCACACTTCCTTGTGGTACCCCGTTCTCTTGGACAAATATGTCTGAAGTTACATTACAGGGTAACCTAACAGAAAACGTTCTGTCAGTAAGGAAGTTCTGAAGGAAAATTGGCAAATTACCTCTTAAACCATAAGCGTAGAGTTTACGTAGTATTCCGTTTCGCCAGGTCATATCATAAGCCTTATGAATATCCAGAAAAATTCCTATCATGAATTCACGATTGGCAAAAGCCTCGGCTATGCAATGCTCAAGGTGCATTAAATGATCCAAAGTGGACCTGTATTTACGGAATCCACTCTGTTGATCATTTAACACACCCTTTGACTCTAAAACAAAAAGTAACCTTTCATTAACCATACATTCAAAGACCTTACATAGACAGTCAGTCAGCGCAACAGGTCGAAACAAACTGGGACTCGTAAGGCGACCATCCTGGCGAGGTATCGGTATGACATGCGCGTAGTGCCATGAGTTTGGGAACGTGCGAGATGCCCAAATCTCATTGTACACCGCTAACAGCTTACTCAGGTTGGCCTGAGTAAGATGCTGAATCATACCGTACGTAATGGTGGATGGACCGGGACTGGAGCCTTTACAGGATTTAAGGGCAATGAGAAGTTCGTCTAATGTAAATTCGGAGTTGTAGCTGGTATCTCCGTCTTCAGTGGCAAAGTCGAAATTTTGCAGCTCAGCCATACGCTTATGGTGAAGAAAGCGAGAATCATAGTTAGCTGAGCTGCTTACCTGGGCAAAATGGTCGGCAATAGTATTGGCAATGTCCACGGGATCGTCAATGACATTCCCGGCCACCTCAAGTGTGGTGATCGGTGACCGCGTGTACTTGTTGTTTAGTACATTTATGGTGGACCAGACCTGACTTAGTGGGGTGGAGCGATTCACCGTGGACACAAAACTACGCCAGTTAGTCCGTTTTGCTGCTTTAATTTTCCTCCTTGCCTCAGCCTTAGCTGCTTTGTAGGCAATAAAGTTTGATTCTGTTGGCTGTTTCTCAAAAATCCTGTATCTCCTATTGCGCTTTGTGAGTGCTTGTTGGCAATCTGGTGTCCACCACGAAACTCTACGCTTGTTTGGAATTGTAGATGTCTTGGGAATAGCAGCCTCAGCTGCGTGTATAATGGAAGTCTGTAGGCATGCAACTTTCTCATCAATGTTATCTCCCAATGTATCTAGATTGGCGACCCTTGAGTAGTACCCCCAATCTGCTTTCTTAAAGTTAAATTTAGACGGTGGAGGAGGCCGAGAATCGTCGCATGTATAAGAAAGAATGATTGGAAAATGATCGCTACCCATCGAGTCGTCATACGGGTCCCAAGAGATGTTAGTGTGTATATCGGGAGATGACAAGGACAGATCTATACGTGACATGTTGCCAGTGCGGTCATCTACACGAGTCGCTCTACCATTGTTTAGAAGACAGAGGTTTGACTATAATATTAGGTCGGCTAGTTGCTCCCCCCTACCATCACTCCTTAAGCTTCCCCACTGACAGTGATGGGCGTTATCGACCCGGAAGTTGATGGGTTAGGGAAGTGAAAGCATCACCATCAATGGGACCATGGGGAGGACAGTAGATAGAACAAATAGACAGATACGTGTTATTAAATTTTACTCTGCATGCGACAGCTTCCAAAGTAGAATTTAGAACCACTTCTGTTTGTGGGTGTGATTTGTGTATGTATATGGCAACTCCATGACCATCATATCTTCTATACGAATGGTAGTGTTTGAACTGTGGAGGATCAGGGTGATCCACCAAGCACGTCTCCTGTAAACAAACAACGTCTGGCCTGTGTATAGATAGCAAAATTGCTATATTGTGGACTTTATTCCCAAGAGTCCTACAATTCCATTGTAACACAGTGAATGTGGCGGTTTAAGATTTATGAGAGGGGCCAGTGTGCTTAGCTTTTTTATGCCACCCGCCGCCGGACGAGTGGCTACCGGGGAACCTATCCCGGTGCTTACTAATGGAAACCTCCATATGCTGCTCATCAATAACTAGGCTCCCAGAGCCCCCCGAGGAAGAGCTAACTCTTCTCTCCCTCGCTGGACCAGGAGCAGGAAGGACATGAGGTCGTGACTTGGTGAGGGTGGTCATATTTTTCTTACTAGAGTTGTCAGGCTTCGGCATAGGCTTGACTGACTGAGAGGCAGCAGGAGCAGCCTGAGAGTAGGAAGGTGCAACAGGGGTGTCAGTTTGAGAGGTGGATTGGACAGGAGGCTCAGATGGAGAGGTAGAGTGTGAGCCAAGAGGAACAGGTTCAGGGTCAGTCTGTGTTTCCACATTGCACATGACAGGATGGGACATTACCGCCGAAGCATAGGACCTACTCAGCGTGGGAGTTGCATGCAACTCCTTCTCCTTTTTCCTAGCTTCTTAGTAGGAAATGCTCTCAGTTTCTTTCACTGCACAGACCTCCTTCTCCTCCTTCCATTTGGGACAATCCCTAGAGGAAGTGGAGTGTGCGCCCTTGCAGTGAAAACAACGTACCGTCTCCGATGTGCAGCGTTCAGCATCATGTCCCCGTGTTCCTCATTTGCCACATACTGACTAGGAAGTCTGACAAGTCTTATCACCGTGCCCATACAATTGGCACCTTAACCCCTTAACCGCGGGGCGTCACTTTCGTGATGCTTAGGAGCAAGGTATCATACCACGGGGCGTCGCTTTTGTGATTCTGTGTTATTTTGAATTCACCCGGGCTTCCAAGTGGGGGCTTGTATCATCTATCAGTACTGCCAATGTCCAGCACTAGTCAGCACTCCTAATCTCATCTCTACTCCCATCCATTGTTGACAATTTAGCCATTTCTCCCCGTTCTTGACTCCCCTCCCTACCCCCCCTCCATTACCCTATCCTCTCGCCTGCCCGGCCGTGCTACGCTAAGTAAATCTTCCCTGGAATTTTTCACTGATTTCATCCATTGAAATAAGCCCTATGCCCTATTCTTATACCAAATAATATATATAAAGAAAGAAATAAGGTAAGTGAGAGTGCCATACACCTGGAATTGGCTAATTATCACCTGACAACACCTCACGTGCACTCGTTCGCTAATTTTCGCTGTTTATTTCCCCTTGAAATATGCCGTATAATCTATTTTCGTAATAAATATACATATAAGAAGGGAAGGGAGAAGCCTAAGTGATATTTACATTCACCTGGAACTACCTAATTTATAATGTATTGTCTAGATTTCCTGCCAATCATTTCACTGCTATATATAGCTGTGTCAAGAGGCTAAGTTGGTAGTAATGAATTTCCCTACGTAGGCCACCACCCCGGCCCACCCTTATCAGTTTACTCTCATCTTCCAACGTGGAGGTACGTCAGTTCGCTCTTGCTAGTTTCAGGGACTTTTCACCCCCATGCAAAGGGCCCTGTGACCTTTACCCCCTACTAAACCTCGTGTGGAAAGAGGTAAAGGGCTGACAATTGATAAAAGAGTGACTACGATCTTTCTATTGAGTAAAACAGTGCAAGTGGAATTGTAAATAATGTGTAAACAGCAAGTGAAAGTAATGAATGTAAATATACGTGAACAGTGGAAAATAGTTTTATAAGTTACTTCAAGTGACAGTGCATAACACAGTGTAAATAGAATAGAAATGTAAATAACGTAAATAAAATAGAGAACGTAAATAGAAATGTAAATGAGTAGTATTATAAGAATACGAGTATATACCCTAGGATTAATGAAAGTGAAAGTTTCACTCTAGCATGTCTGAATACTATGAGTTATGAGAGTGAAGGTGAAAGTGACATTCACTCTCAATGCTAGTATACAGGACGAGAAAGTGAATGCCACGTATTTTACTGAAAGAAATTGAATCCCTACAGTGACAATAAACTAATACTACTGAAGGAAACTTATGGATAAAGACTGTAGATATATGTAAGTGTTATATAGTAATAGAAATATAAAGTGTGAGGGGTTTTATGAATAATAAATGACAGAGTACCAAGAGCGAACTAGCGCAAGTGCGACGGTCATACGCGCTCGTAATTTTTATTGCTTTCACAGTGTTTTTTTTTTTTGGAGTATGGATCCCAAACTACTTGAAAATCATAGAGTAGTGTTTATAGTGTTAATATCTGGCTGTGGTAATCATAATACGGGTTATCGGGAAGTGTAAAGTGGAGACTTCGTTACCCAACTTCAGAGGTCTCCACAAGTCCTACGGTAACCGACGAAGGCTCAACAAACATTCCAGGAGAAAGCTGAAGGTATGTGCCATAAGCATATTTAATATTAATATTCTAGGACTAATAACTGATTTTTGGCAAATATTTTTTGAGAGTCTGTCGGAGCCCGAATAACCCCGCGGCACACGCAAAACATTGGTAAACATGCCCGCGGTGTAGGGGTTAAGCAACGAAGTGGATTAGGGATATAAAGCCTTATGTTAACAATTTCGTATCCAACTTTAACATGGTCTGGGAGTGACACTTTTCCAAAAGTTAAGACAATGGTGGCAGTCTTCGTCCTCACGCGTTCGGAAAATCTAGTGATGAACCGGGCACCGATTACGTCCTGCTGTGCAAGTTCCTGTATGATCTCGTCCTCTTCCATAACCATAAGATCCCTGCAGGTGATGACACCCTTGCAGGAATTCATGGCGTGCGGGATCTTCGGCTCGACATCATATGAATGGAATTTACTCAGTTTCATCAAGTCTTTTACCTGGGATGAGTTTACTGTTTTGATGAGGAGGTCTCCGTTACCAAGTTTTTTTACTTGTTCCACCTCCCCAGCACAGTAATCAATCACTTTCTTGATGAGGAAAGGATTGAGACTGCTCAAGGGAGTTGAACCTAGAGCATGTAGGGTCACATATTGGGCATTATTTACAGGGATGTCCAAGAGATGTGTCTGGGGCCGTTCAGTCTGCGGGTGGTCAGTCCGTGAATCTGTCGGGGTATCGTCAGGACCACCTCCCCCCCTGAAGGGGGGGGAGGCAGTAGGGTTGTCTGCCATAGGGACCACTTCCCCCTAACGGGGGAAGTGGGAAGGAGGAGGAAAAACGAACAAGGGACAAACAACCGGGGACCACACACCTAAGGCTGAAATTGCCCTCTCAAACCACTCCAGGGAGGCCCGACCGTGTTAATTCATGCCACAGAGCAATCAGTGGGGGGGATCCTCCGTGGGCGATAAGCAAAGGTAATCTCAGTAAATAGGAACAGACACCTACTGTTCCAAACTAATAGGGAGGGGTGGAAACTTAGAAACTAGCTAACCTATATGTCACCAGAAGGGTGAAAAAAAAAAATGCTAATTGCCGGTAATGCGCCCTGAAAGCTAGAGAAGAGAGTAGATGGAAAACACGTCTGCACTCCTCACGATCATGCATCAAAGTGCAAACAGAAATGCCAAGAATCACTCAGAGAAGATCCAAAGAAAACTACTCAAACCCCCCACTGAAACATCATTCGTCTGTTCGAACACTAAACTCAGACCCCTCCCAAACTGAAGCAAACAAACCAAACCCACCTATAGATTCGAACAGACCATTAAGTACTATTTGCTACATTGATTTCAGGTCTATACTTTTCTATTAGTAATTTTTCTCCTAGTAAAAAAAGTAAATTGCATGTTTTGGGGTGAAAAAATTAGTTAAATATGTTAAAATGCCCTTCTATGGAAAAATCAGTTATCAATTTCGCAATCTGGTACTTAAAGAATTAAAAACCAGTTTTCCTTCTGTAAATTTTAGGAATATACTTACTAATGACTTTAACATCAAGATTTTTTTCAGTCACAAAGAGTGCCTGCTCCTCTATGTTCAGATGTTGTTTACAAATTTACATGTCCTAGTTGTAAGGCTGGGTATATTGGATGTACAAGTCGTTCATTCAAAATAAGAATATCTGAACATATGGGAAAGAGCTACAGGACAGGGCAATATTTACATCAGATGGCTTTTTCACTATTAGAGAGCATTCATTAACCCATGACCATCCTTTCTCTTACAATGATTTTCAGATAGTAGCTAAATTCAGTAATTCGGCTGATGCTTTACTAGGAGAAAAATTACTAATAGAAAAGTATAGACCTGAAATCAATGTAGCAAATAGTACTTAATGGTCTGTTCGAATCTATAGGTGGGTTTGGTTTGTTTGCTTCAGTTTGGGAGGGGTCTGAGTTTAGTGTTCGAACAGACGAAAGATGTTTCGGTGGGGGGGTTTGAGTAGTTTTCTTTGGGTCTTCTCTGAGTGATTCTTGGCATTTCTGTTTGCACACATTTTTATGCATGGTCGTGGAGAGTGAGGTTGTGTGCGGCTGACCTCTCCTCTAGCTTCTTAGGGCTGCCTCACCGGCAATTAGTTTTTTTTTTTTTTTTTCACCCTTCTGGTGTGCGTTAGGCTAGCTAGTTTCTCACTTTCCTTCCCTCCCTGCTAGTTTGGAACAGTAGGTGTCTGTTCCTGTGTACTGAGATTACCTTTGCTTGCTGGCCACGGAAGGTCTCCCCCACTGATTGCTCTGGGGCGTGAATTAACACGGTCGGGCCTCCCTGGAGTGGTTTGAGAGGGTAATTTCAGCCTTAGGTGTTTGGTCCTGGTGTGTTTTGTCCCTTGCTCGTTTTCGTCCTTCTTCCCACTTCCCCCGTTAAGGGGGGGGTGGTTACTATGTCGGACACCCCTGCCGCCTCCCCCCCTTCAGGGGGGGAGGTGGTCCTGACGAACCTAGGACTGTACAACGGACTAACCGCCCCCTGACTGAACGGCCCCAGACTCGTACCGATCTGGACATTAGTGTAAATAATGCACAGTTTGTAACGCTCCATGCTCTCAGTTCCACACCCTTGAGCAGTATCAATCCTTTCATCATCAAGAAAGTGATTGATTACTGTGCTGGGGAGGTGGAACAGGTGAAAAAACTTGCAAATGGAGACCTCCTCATCAAAACCTTCAACTCCTCCCTTGTAAAAGATTTGATGAAACTACGTAAGTTCCATGAATATGATGTCGAGCCGAAGATCCCGCACATCATGAATTCCTGCAAAGGTATTATCACCTGCAGGGATCTTATGGTTATGGAAGAGGACGAGATCATACGGGAACTTGCTCAACAGGACGTAATCAATGTCCGATTTATAACCAGATTTTCTGAAGGCATGAGGACGAAGACTGCCACTATTGTCTTGACTTTCGGAAAAGTTTCACTCCCAGACCATGTCAAAGTTGGATACGAAATTGTTAACATAAGGCCTTATATCCCTAATCCACTTTGTTGTCTAAGGTGTCAATTGTACGGGCACGGTCATAAGACTTGTCGGGCTTCCCAGTCAGTGTGTGGCAAATGTGGAACACAGGGACATGATGCTGAACACTGCACATCGAAGATGGTACGTTGTTTTCACTGCAAGGGCGCACACTCCACTTCCACTAGGGAGTGTCCCAAGTGGAAGGAGGAGAAGGAGGTCTGTGTAGTGAAAGCAACTGAAGGCATTTCCTACTACAAAGGTAGGAAAAAGGTGAAGGAGTTGCATACAACTCCCATGCCGAATAGGTCCTATGCTTCGGCGGTAATGTCCCGTCCCGTGATGTGTTCTGTTGAAACACAGACTGACCCTGAACCTGTTCCTCTTGACACACACTCTACCTCTCCATCTGAGCCTTCTACCCAATCCACCTCTCAAACTGACACCCCTGTTGCACCTTGCTACTCTCAGGCTGCTGAGGCCTCTCAGTCAGTAAAGCCTAAACAGAAGTCTGACAACTCTAGTAAGAGTAATACGACCACCCTTACAAAACAGCCACATCCTCATGTCCTTCCTGCTCCTCGTCCAGCGAGGGAGAGAAGAGTTAGCTCTTCCTTGGGGGGCTCTGGGAGCCTAGTTATTGATGAGCAACATATAGAGGTTTCCGTTAGTAAGCACCGGGTTAGGTCCCCCGGTAGCCACTCGCCAGACGGCGGGTGGCATAAAAAAGCTAAGCACACTGGCTCCTATCATAAATCTTAAACCGCCACATTCACTGTTAAAATGGAATTGTAGGACTCTTGGAAATAAAGTCCACAATATAGCAATTTTGCTATCTATACACAGGCCAGTCGTTGTTTATTTACAGGAGATGCGCTTGGTGGATCACCCTGATCCTAGACAGTACAAACACTATCATTCGTATAGAAGATATGATGGTCATGGAGTTCCCATATACATACTGTACACAAATCACACCTACAAACAGAAGTGGTTCTAAATTCTACTTTGGAAGCTGTTGCATGCAGAGTAAAATTTAATAACACGGATCTGTCTATTTGTTCTATTTACTGTCCTCCCCGTGGTCCCATTGACAGTGATGCTTTCACTTCCCTAACCCATCAACTTCTGGGTCGAAAATTAATTTTAGGAGATTTTAACGCCCATCACTGTCAGTGGGGAAGCTTGAGAAGTGATGGTAGAGGGGAGCAACTAGCCGACCTAATATTACAGTCAATCTTCTGTCATCTAAACAGTGGTAGAGCGACTCGTATGGATGATTGCACTGGCAACATGTCATGTACAGATCTGTCCTTTTCATCTCCCGATATACACACTAACATCTCTTGGGACCCGTATGACGACTCGATGGGTAGCGATTATTTTCCAATCTTTCTTTCTTATACATGCGACGATTCTCGGCCTCCTCCACCACCTAAATTTAACTTTAAGAAAGCAAATTGGGGGTACTACTCATGGGTCGCCAATCTAGATATATCGGGAAATAACATTGAAGAGAAAGCTTCACACCTACAGGCTTCCATTATACACGCAGCTGATGCTGCTATTCCCAAGACATCTACAATTCCAAACAAGTGTAGAGTTTCGTGGTGGACACCAGATTGCCGATAAGCACTCACAAAGCACAATAGGAGATACAGGATTTTTGAGAAACAGCCAACAGAATCAAACTTTATTGCCTATAAAGCAGCTAAGGCTGAGGCAAGTTGGACAATTAAAGCGGAAAAACGGACTAACTGGCGTAGTTTTGTGTCCACGGTGAATCGCTCCACCCCACTAAGTCAGGTCTGGTCAACCATATATGTACTAAACAACAAGTACACCCGGTCACCGATCACCACACTTGAGGTGGCCGGGAATGTCATTGGTGATCCCGTGGACATTGCCAATACTATTGCCGACCATTTTGCCCAGGTAAGCAGCTCAGCCAACTATGATCCTCACTTTCTAGGCTGAGCTGCAAAATTTCGACTTTGCCACTGAAAATGGAGATACCAGCTACAACTCTGAATTTACATTAGATGAACTTCTCCTTGCCCTTAAATCCTGTAAAGGCTCCAGTCTCGGTCAATCCACCATTATGTACGGTATGATTCAGCATCTTACTCAGGCCAACCTGAGTAAGCTGTTGGCGGTGTACAATGAGATTTGGGCGTCTCGCACGTTCCCAAACTCATGGCACTACGCGCACGTCATACTGATACTTCGCCAGGACGGTCACCTTACGAGTCTCAGTTTGTTTCGACCTATTGCGCTAACTGACTGTCTATGTAAGGTCTTTGAACGTATGGTTAATAAAAGGTTACTTTTTGTTTTAGAGTCGAAGGGTGTGCTAAATGATCTAACAGAGTGGATTCCGTAAATACAGGTCCACTCTGGATCATTTAGTGCACCTTGAGCATTGCATAGCCGAGGCTTTTGACGATCACGAATTCATGTTAGGAATTTTTCTGGATATTCATAAGGTTTATGATATGACCTGGCGAAACGGAATACTTCGTAAACTCTACGCTTATGGTTTAAGAGGTAATTTGCCAATTTTCATTCGGAACTTCCTTACTGACAGAACGTTTTCTGTCAGGATACCCTGTAACGTAACTTCGGACATATTTGTCCAAGAGAACGGGGTACCACAAGGAAGTGTGCTTAGCCCTACTTTGTTCAGCATTGCCATTAATTACATGCTGTTGTCTGCTTCCGTCCCCAGGACGATTAGATACTCACTCTATGCTGATGATTGTGCAGTGTGGCACTCTTCCCGCAATGCACAATCCTCAGCAGAGCAGATTCAACTGGCACTTGAATCCGTTCAGCATTGGGCCTTGGAGTGGGGATTTAAACTTTCCGTCCCTAAGTGTATTGGTGTTGTTTTTACTTGTAAACTTAACGTACCTCCTGTGCATTTAACTTTAGATAATCAGCCGATACCTTTTCAAAATTCAGTAAGATTCCTGGGTCTACATTTTGACAGTTGGCTCAGTTGGAGAACACACATTAATCATTTGCTTGCTCCTTGTAGTAAAAAAGTAAACGTCCTTAAGTTTCTTTCTGGTAAATCGTGTGGAGCAGACAGAACGTCTTTACTGATGGTGTATAAGTCCCTTATCCGTTCTAAGCTTGACTATGGCTCACAAGTGTATGGGTCGGCATCGGATGCTGTACTCCGTAGACTTGATATGCTTCAGAACGTGTGTTTGCATATATGTCTCGGAGCCCTTCGATGTACTCATGTGGAGCGGTTGGAAGTGGAGGCTAATGTGCCTCCCCTCCGTCTATGACGTGACCACCTGTTATTGTCTTACGGAATCACCACCCACTTTAAATGCTCACTTGGCCTACCGACCTGTCGGATCCTCCTACAATGGGAATACCTGCTGTATGCGGCCCCCAAGCCGGTGACTGTGAGGCTTCACTTCCTCTGTGAGGCGTTAGGGTACGACCTTTCCAATGGGGATCAGGTTTTAACATCAAAATAGCGCCCTGGGAGTCTCTTGCCATCACATTCAACACTGACTGGCTCCCCATCGCAAAGTACAAGGCGCCGGAGGTGGAGATACGACAGTTGTTCCGAATTATCCTCATTAGACACCTAGTGTCATTCCACTTGTACACCGATGGCTCTAAGATGGATGAATGTGTGGGTGTGAGTGTGTGGTCTACAGAGTGCTGCATCCGTTTTCCCTTGCCCCCCCATACGTCTGTATTCACTGCCGAATTATTTGCCATAGATCAAGCTATAGACTTTGCTTTGCGTTCAGATCACAACAGTTTTGTCATTTTTTTGGTCTCTAAGTCCGCCCTTCAGGCAATTCATTCATGTAGGACTGATTCACATGAGGTCCTGGGCCGCATTATCAATAAGCTGCACACATGTGCTAAATCCTTCTCTCTGATCTGGGTGCCTGGTCATTGCGGTATTTACGGCAATGAGCAGGCTGACGTACTAGCTAAATCGGCTGTAGAACTCGGAGACGTGGGACGTTCCTCGTGAGCTACAGTCTAGTCTCTCTTTCGGAAAGAAATCAATTAATCTTCTGTGGCAAAGTCAGTGGACCGACCTGGCAATTCCATCAGTCAAAAGGACCATATGTGATTGGTCCAGTTCCTCCCGAGGAAACAGACGGGAGGAGGTCGCTTTAGCCCGCCTCCGCATGAATTCCACCCTATTGACACATATGTTACCATATATTAACAGACAATTTCCACCGCGTTGTACCACCCGTGATGCATGTGTTATTTATTAGTCACATCCTTTTGTACTGCAGTAGGCATGCTGGGGAACGTACCTCTCTGGCTGCCTACTGTAGGACAAATGTGCTCCGTTTCACACTTGATTCTGTTTTGGGTGATGAGGACGTTGTTGTGGCTAATAAATTGATGACTTTCCTGAAAGAGACCAGATTACTCAGAGAGTTGTGATTTATTTTATGAACTCGGTTGTGGTTTCCTTATTTATTATATATCTTTTTTTTTTTTTTGTATATAGGGATATGGTTTTTGTACATATGAAAATACGTCAATACACTTTTATAGATTTGTGAACCGCAGGAGGAGGTTACATTTATACAAATGTGTATTATTTTTTCTTTTGTTCAGGACCAGTAAATTTGTATTTGTTCTTTTTATGTATTTTTTTTTTTTACATAAATTTGATAATTTGTTGATTATTTTGTAGTAGTATAGTAATGAGTCTACATGTGATGTATAGATGGAAGTATTTGTCCTGTTACTATCCATGTATACTGATGTATTCTTTATTACTTATTGTGTTTCATAATCATGAGTAATAACTTAATATTGGTATGAAATAGATACAAATATTTCATATCATTATTTTGGCTTTCATGATTACTGATTTTGCTGGCCTAATGCCCCTTCAGGGTGATGGCAAAAAAAAAAAGTTTGAGCTTTTATACTGGGAGGAGGGTTGATTTTACTTGCTTTTTTACTTGTTTATTACTTGTTTTTTAGTTTTATGGTTCAATAAAGTTCTGTTATTTTCGTCAAGTCTGAGCTGACTGTATAGAACAATTGTAATACCTGATGATGGCCTGAGGTGGGCCGAAAATTTTGAATTATGTTGAGAGTGTTTACAGTATTAATTTTACTACTGTTCTGGAAGTAGCGAATTCCAAGATCGCCCCCCCGCTGAAGGGGGTCACCTTGACGTGGTGGCGGGGCTTGAAGCGTGGCTGGCAGTGCCACCTACTTTGGAGGCATGCCTACCTTTGTAGGGTTCGGCATTTGTCAGTGTCGTGGACCAAGCACCCCCTACATCACTGGTAGAGAAGGCCTACTGGTGATGTTAGTCCCAGCCCATTTGCCATCTAGGGCGGGACTGTTGCCTCCCCACGTGTTTGCCGTGCCTGGCGTCCCGTAATGCTGGGAGACGGGAGTCCTGGAGGTTGAGTGATGCTGCATGGTGCGCCCTGCAGCTAGCAATACACCTCTTTGGTCCCTTATTCTGGCAAGACGGGTGGCCTGGTTGAGCCCGACCAGGTCAATCGGCTGGTCATGCGTTGGCTAGGGTCAAGTGGGCACTGGGGGGCCTGGTGGCTCCTACCGTCCTGGAGTCACCCTTGTTCGGGTTCCCCGGTGGTTACCCGCGTATACTTCCCTGCTACCTCTGGGGTCGCCAGTGGCATTGTCCCTGGCATAAGACCTCCCCTTGTTGGGCTCCGTGGTGGGTGGAGGAGTGGGGGAATGAAGTTATTAAATTTTAATGGCAACTAACACAAACAATAAATATGAAGAACATCTGGGCCACTTAAAGTCTGGCCCAATTACATCCCCGCGTGAGGTCTTGCCAGGCTTTTATGAACAAGCCCACTTTGCTCGGTATTTGGTGATCCGGGCAGTAGAGGGTGTCAAAGTGGCAGAACTGGACATTTTTGAAGTCCATAGAAAAATCGTTAAGACATGTGGCAGGGAGCCAAAAATTTTACCACAGCACGATGGGAGCCTGCTTGTGGAGGTTACCTCCCCAGAGGAGAAAGACAGACTCTGTTCTCTATCTGAGGTATCTGGGGCTCCAGTTACATGCTTGCCGCATCCCACATTCAACCAATCTCGTGGGGTAATCTACTCTAGAGAGCTGCTTAGGTACTCAGAAGCAAAGCTTCTTGAGGAAATGAAGGTACATGGAGTCATCAAAGTGGAAAGATTTCATAAGAAAATTGATGGTATCCTTCTGCCCACGCCTTCCATTTTGTTAACGTTTGAGGTCACTCAGCTTCCCTCTTCCATTAAGGTTGCCTGGTTGTCCTTAAAGGTGAAGCTGTATATACCCAGTCCAAGACGCTGTTTTCATTGTCAAAAGTTTGGCCACGTTAGCAAATATTGTCGACGATTGTTGCAGGGCCTTCCTGCGATATGTGCTACATGTGGAATTTCCCATGAAGATATAGATTGTTCTGGTACAGAGACCTGTGTCAATTGTGGAGGTGGCCATGCAGCTACCTCCAAAGCTTGTGACAAATACAAATTTGAGTGTGAGGTTTTGTCTTTGCGGGCTCGTGAAAGGATTACCTTTAAGGAAGCTAAACACCGAGTTATGTCTATGTATATACGACCTGGAGTTTCTTTTGCTTCAGTTCTATCACGGTCTGTCCTGTCAGGCCACAATTCTGGTGGTGATGAACAGAATTCTCAATGACGTGAGAGTCTGGGTACTCGGTCAACCTCCAACACGTCTGATAGGATGCAGATTCTCTCGGTGCCTGTCAGCAATAAATTTGCAACTTTGGTGGAAACTACTGATGGAGAAGATACCTCAGTTAGTACCTCTAAGAATATGCCCAAGAATACTTCTGTGATTCCATCCGAATTTGTACAGGCTGAGGTACATAGCCCTAAACGGTCCTCCAACAAACGCATTCGTGAGTCTACTGAGTCATTGACAGATGTTCCCCCAACTAAAGCCTCCCATGCTGATCAGGGTGGCCACTCTGACGGTGCTATTGTATCGGGCATAGATACTGATGTCCCGGTCATTGATACTGAGTTGGATGGTTTCGCTGTGGCCTCAGACATGAAGGTACCCTCTCTAAAGCCAGGGGATAAGCCCTCCCCTGCTTGTCAGGACCCCAGCCCTGAGGGATGCACGAGTGGTTGCAGTCCCTCTGATGACACAGCATGCTCTGATCTGACTGAGGCAGCTTGCGGTCCCTCCAACAAGTCAGGTGAGTCGGTCACTTCTTTCTCTGTGGTACCGGTTGTTTCTCCCCCAGTTAACTCGGACAATTCTGCCCTCTCCCCTCCACATTCGGGGGCCAGGACCCTAATCCCTCCTGCTCGACCTCTTAGCTCACTGGGGGCCCCGGGCAGGGTCCAGAGTAGCACCTCCCCTCCTGTTGGGCTCCATGCTGCTGCCCGTGACAAACCCATTAGTGGACGTACCTGCATACCAAAGAAGACTGTCCCCCTTTCAGCACGAGTGCCAGTCTCCCTCTCTGGAGGCTCGTCAGGGCCCCCACATTCCCGCAAAAATTTTGACACTGGGAAGTCCAATTCTCGGATTATTCCACCTCAAAGGAAGAGTGTTGTAAAACTTTCCTCTTCCACGTCCTCACGTTTGCCTGCGGATGTTCGACATAAAGCGCAGGTTCCTGGTGCTGGACAGTCTCTTACCAAGGGCCTTCCTAAGCATCATTCCAAACCCGCTCGCATGTCAGGAGGTGTACAGTCACACACTTAATCATTTTCCCCTCCACTATGGGTTCTATCATCCAGTGGAATTGTCGGGGTTTACGTGCTAACTATGAGGAACTGTGTCATCTCAATTTACTCCGCTATGCATGTGTATCCAGGAGACCATGGTTGGTGATACTGCTCCTGCTGGTCCTTCTGGCTACAATGCTTTTTATTCTGATCCTGTGCTGGGCCATGGTCGTCATGGAGGTGCTGCTATCTTCCTTCGCCAGGATATTCCATTTAGTCATCTGGATATTTCCAGTCCCTTGCAGGCAGTTGCTGTCCGGATGTTTTTACGTCGGCAGTATACAGTTTGCAGTCTTTATCTACCTCCTAGTGCAACTGTTGAAAGGGCGGATCTGGAACGCCTTATTCATGGCCTTCCTTCTCCCTTTCTGTTACTAGGCGATATGAATGGTCACCATCCACTATGGGGAAACAGTGAGGCCAACCCTTGGGGAGTTATGCTGGCCTCAGTGGAAGATGAGGAGTTAGGCATTTTAAACTCCAATAAAATGACTTATTTCCATAGCCAGACAGGAACTTTTACTGCCAATGATTTGTCCTTATGTTCAGCTGATGCTCTTTTAGATTTTAACTGGGATGTGTTGCCAGACCTATATGGCAGCGACCATTTTCCGTTACTCTTAACTGCTAGTACAGGTGGACCTCAGCCACGTCTTCCTCGCTGGCTTCTGGATAAGGCTGACTGGCCATATTTCAGGGAATTAAGTTCCATTTCCCTTTCTGTCAATGAGTTTGCTGTCTTACGGAGGCTGTCATATTTCAATAGCGTGCTGCACTCAGCAGCCCTATTATCTATTCCAAAAACAAAGGGTCAGTTTCCTAAACATCCAGTTCCTTGGTGGAACTCGGAGTGTAGTTCCGCAGTGAGAGCCAAACGAATTGCCTTCTCACGACTTCGTCGTCACCGTGGGGATCCTCAGTATTTGGTGGCGTATCAGAGGGCACGAGCTCATATGAGGCGGGTCTTAAAGGAGGCTAGGCGTTCATCCTGGAAGGGTTATGTTTCCTCCATCAATTCGAGGACTTCCATCACCCAGGTGTGGAACCGGGTAAAGAAAATTTCAGGTAAATTTACTGTTCTATCCCCTCCTGTTTTATCTGCACCAGGTGGAACTGTGGCTGATCCATTTGCTGTTGCAGAATTGCTTGCTGACCATTTTGCCAGTGTGTCAAAGAAGGATGCAGATACACCTTTGGCTTGCCGCCGTCGGCGCCTAGAATCTCGAGGTCTCAGTTTTGCCTCTGTTGGGGGAGAGCCTTACAATGTTCCATTTTCAATTTTTGAACTCCAGTCAGCTCTGTCGCAGTGCCATGATTCCTCTCCTGGTTTTGATGATATTCCTTATGCCTTTTTACGCCACCTGTCTGATGAGTCCCTGTTGTTTTTGCTTTCACTGTTTAATAAGATCTGGTGTTTTGGGGAGTTTCCGGCTTGTTGGGGTGTTGCTGTAGTTATCCCCATCCCCAAACCAGGTAAGGATCACCTACAGGCGACGAATTATCGGCCTATTTCTTTGACGTCTTGTATATGTAAAGTTTTGGAAAAGATGGTCAATGCTAGGCTTGTGTGGTTTTTAGAGAGAGGTGACTTCTTATCCCCGGCCCAGTATGGTTTTCGAAAAATGCGATCTACCTCTGATGCATTACTGTCCTTGGAATCTTCTGTCTGTGAGGCTTTTTCCACTAACCAACACCAGGTCACGGTCTTCTTTGATCTGGAAAAGGCATATGACACTGCATGGCGTCATGGTATTTTACTCTCTTCATGAGTTTGGTCTTCGTGGGCGGTTACCTGTTTTTATTCAACAGTTTTTATCTAACCGAATTTTAAGGGTGCGAGTGGGAGGAGTGCTTTCTAATGCCTGTGCACTAGAAGATGGAGTACCACAGGGGAGTATCCTTAGTGTTACTCTGTTCGCTGTAGCCATTAACAGCATCATCAGTGTACTTCCTGATGGTGTACGAGGATCACTATATGTTGATGACCTCTCGATTTCCTTCACTGCGTCTAGAATGTCTCTGATAGAGAGGAAGTTGCAGCTGGCTCTCAATAGAATTTCTGACTGGGCAGAAGCACGCGGTTTCCATTTTTCTGCAGCAAAGACAGTGGCTATACATTTTTGTCGTCTTTGAGGAGTCCACCCAGACCCTGACTTGTATCTCTATGGTAGAAGAATATCCTGTGTGGAAGAGACACGGTTTCTGGGTCTTCTGTTTGATAGAAGATTAACCTGGGTTCCTCATATTCGTTCTGTTAAGGTGGCTTGTCTTAAAGCTTTGAGTCTTTTGAGGGTTTTAGCTCATACCTCTTGGGGTGCTGACCGTCAGACCCTCCTCCTCTTGCATAGGTCTCTTATTCTTCCTAAAGTTGAATATGGGTGTGAGATCTACTCCTCTGCAACAGATGCCCGCCTCCGGTTGTTAAATTCTGTGCATCATGCTGGTGTTCGTCTGGCAACCGGGGCATTCAGATCATCCCCAATTCCAAGTTTGTTGGTAGATGCTGGTGTACTCCCCTTGGACTTGCGGCTCCAGTTGCTAATGATGAGGTGTTGGTATCGTCTTCACCGCATTCCAGACTCAATTTCTTGTGCCATTGTCTCACAGGATTCCCGATCTTCTGTTTTTGAGACCCGTCCCAATTTCCCAAAGCCATTTGGTTACAGGGTCCGGTCTGTTATGCTAGCCCTCTCTCTCCCGAGACTGGCAATTTGTCCAAATCGGATCCCAAGGATGGGTCCTTGGCTACTCCCTCGCGTGACATTCTGTAGGTCCGTTGTTGAAAAAAAGGGCTCGCTTCCCTCTCAGGTGTCCCTCTCTCTCTTTTTAGAACATGCCTCCATTCATGAGGGTTCTGTCCCCGTCTATACTGACGGGTCTAAGACTGATTCTGGAGTAGGATTTGGTGTTGTCTTCCCTTCCTTTAGTAGGGGCGGTAGCCTTCCTGGCGTTACTTCAGTGTATACAGCAGAACTGACTGCAATTTTGTATGCTCTTAAAATCATTTTTACTCTCCGCCAATCCGTTTTTGTGATTTATAGTGACTCACGTAGTGCTTTGTCTGCACTGGAGTCTTTTAATGCATCCCATCCATTGGTTTTATCAATTTTAGAGTGGCTTTTTCTTCTTGGCCGCCGTGGCCGCCGTGTAGACTTTTGTTGGGTTCCTGCACATGTTGGTGTGGTGGGCAATGAGAGGGCAGATACTTTAGCTAAAGCTGCATCTTCTCAACAGCCCCCAGCTGACTACTCACTACCTGTTTCTGATGTAACACCTTACTTGCGGTATGCAATTCGTACGTGTTGGCAGAGACACTGGGATGGTATGTCTCAAAATAAACTAAAAGAAATCTTCCAGAGAGTGGTTGTGCCAAGGGTTCTTCCCTCTATGTCTCGGCGACTGGAGGTGGCTCTTGCTAGGCTTCGCATTGGGCATTCTCGGCTTACACATGGGTTCCTCATGTGTGGCGAAACTCAACCGTACTGTGATGACTGCCTCGTTCCCCTTACTGTCCGTCACTTGCTGGTCGAGTGTCCGAGTCTGGGGGGCCTGCGTCAGAGGTTCCTTCATAGGCATGGGGGAGCAGATGGTGCCTACTGTTTATCCTCGATGCTTGGTGAGGCCTCTAACGATTTTACTGATGTTTTTAGTTTTCTTCAGGAGGCGGGCCTCCTTCCACTTTTATAAGTAATTATTTTATAAATTATTCTTTTATTATTTTTAGTGTTTTATTCCTACTAACAGATATTAACTTTATTTTGAATAGACACTTTTTATTTTGCAGTGCCTTCTACTTTGTCATCCGGCGGCATATGACCCTGGCAGTTGCGCCGCCAGGTTGTAATTATTTTCAATCAATCAATCAATCAACCAAGATCGCCTGCAGATGTCTTACTTGGTATATATATATATATATATATATATATATATATATATATATATATATATATATCATGCGGAGGTTAAGGGCACCCATTTCTGGTTTGAGTTGGCGGAGGGAAGGCGGACGCAGACTTTATTTTCGGGAGACCAATCACAACTTATAGCGAAAGAAAGATGCTATCTATAAAAGCATATGCATTAAATATCTTAAACAGAATCACTTCATTGAAAAGTGATCATTATTTTACACCTATGGTTTAAACATGTGAAGTGAAATTTGTTTTGATTTTATTGTTTACATGGATTATGAGGCAATACTCCCACGTATAACGCCGCCCCTTTTCCCGAGTGCTGCATTCCGGCATTAGTTTAACTTCTGTGAAACGGGCATTTTTGATGAAGGAATGTGTTGTGAGCATCCTTCCTGAGCTGTATCAGAAAATCTTCCAACAAAAACTTTCTGAGAGAGGCAGGATTTCGTCTAGTTGTGATTTAGCCACCATCCATCTCTGCTTCAGTACTAGCACCAATACAAGACTACTCAGAGACAGCCTCAACATAACCTTAACAAAAGATGTCTGAACTGACTGCAGTTCACCTGAGCCATATTCACATTAGCCTGAGACCACAACACCACCACAAACAACAACAAAAAATCAATAATAATAACTTATGTCTAGAGAGATAGGTAGGTGGGGGCGCCCATCATCCACCCACTTAATGTAGTGGTACTCTGTTTTAAGGGTAGCTCTACACTGAGTAGCAAACCAAATGATTTCCTGTAAACCATGAAAGAATTTACAGCGCTGGGTGGTAACTTTATAACCAACCAACACGTGTTCTCTGCGTGACACCAAATGGGTTGGCGGAGGGTTAGTGCCCGTCCTCAGTAAAACAACTAACTAAAATACGAACGAGAAGCCTCGGACCAGGACTGACCAAAAGGTGACGACTAACGACCGAACAAAGGACATGATACGGATGGCGACATGGAATGTAAGGGGTGTAAATAATGAGGTGGATAGACAAAGATTGTGGAAAGTATTAAGAATGTATGCAGTACATGGGAAGTTGTTGAATGTTGTGAAGAGTATGTATGAGGGTGCTAAAGTTGCAGTGCGTGTAGATAGTGAAGTGATTGAATTTTTCTATTTGAAAGTTGGATTGCAACAGGGATGTGTCATGTCTCCATGGTTCAATCTGTACATGGATGGGGTTATAAAAGAGATACAAGGTAGGGCAGTGGATGTTGGAGTGGCCCTAATAAGAGAGGGCAGTCTTTGGAAACTCCGTATACTATTCCTTGCAGATGATACTGTGTTAAGTAAAGACGAAGGGGAGCTGCAAGGCTTGGTAGATGAGTTTGGGAGAGTGTGTAAGAATTGGAATCCAAAGGTGAACGTAGGGAAGAGTAGAGCTGTGGTCTCTGAGAGAAGTAAAATCACCGATTGTACAGTGAGGCTGGATGAGGAGGAAATGGAAAATATGAGTACGTTTAAGTACTTGGGTAGTGTGATGAGTAAGGATGGAACTTTGGAGGGTGAAGTGCTTGAAAGGGTACAACAAGGAAGAAAGGTTTCTGGTTCCTTGAAAGCAGTGATAAGAAACAAGGAAGTGAGTATGGAAGTGAAAAAGTTATTACATGACAGTATTGTGATGCCAACTCTAACGTATGGGAGTGAAGCTTTGACCTTGTTGGAGGAACAGACGTCAAGAGTGAGAGCAATGGAAATGAGTTATTTGAAAGGAGCATGTGGAGTCACATGGAGAGAGACTGACAAATGAGGATGTGAAGGAGCATTGTGGTGTGGATGTGGTTGTGATAGGAAGCGTTAGGAGAACACATTGAGGTGGTTTAGCCATGTGGAGAGGATGGAGAGTGAAAGACTGACGAGGATAGCGTATGTGAGTGAGGTGGAGGGGGATAGAGGAAGGGGGAGGCCAAGGATGAGATGGAGGGTTGGAGTGGAGAGGTATATGAGAGAGGGGTGTTAACTGGGAGAAGGACAGTGAAATGGCGGGGGACTGGGCGACGTGGAGGCGATTTGTGTGTGGCCACCCCGTATGGGATTAAGGAGTCTGGCAATAGATAGATAGATAGAGAGAGAGAGAGAGAGAGAGAGAGAGAGAGAGAGAGAGAGAGAGAGAGGGGAGGAGTGATTTATTTTTAGAATTATTAGATATTGTTATGTAACATATGACCTTTCAAACGTATATTATTAACCCCTACAGAGCGGTTGACGATTTATAGGCCTATATTCAACTTTAATGTCTGATGAAATTACACGCTACAGGGAATTTCTCCATCATTTAAGGATTATGAGTGGTATAGTCTTGAAAAAAAAAAGTGTATACTGCTATTCACGTCAAATATCGAAAAGTAAGGAATAATTGGCTAAGTTTTCAGACTAATAAGTCTCCACATTTTACATACGTGGAGACTATTCTTTTCGCCGGAATTATTATTATTCCCTCCTCAGAGTCTCGCAATGATTCCAGGAGCATCGGAAACTGTGGGAGGAATCTGAAGGGTCCAGGTTATGTGTCCTGGCATGGGCCATTGCTGATAGAAATAAAAATCAAATTCCTTTATGCAAAGTGGAACGGCATTTCAGAAAGATTCATATTAGTATTATGTTGTCAAAGAGATACGTTGGTCGTGTCTATTGGAGATTTCAATACGACCTGCTCAAGGAATCTGAATGACCCATGTTTTGTATCCTGGCCATTGCTGATAGAAAAAAATCCAAATCTCCCCAGTGCGATCAAGGTCATTGTAACAAAACAGTAGGTGACGGTCACCAGGCTACAGAGTTTTGTTATATTATTATTTTCCTGATAGCTGGGAGCCCCATCATCCATTGACTCACCCTAGTCCTTTTTTCACGTGACTCTACACTGAGTAACAAACCATTTGGTTGTTTGTCAGTCAGGTAACAATTTACTACATTGGGTGGTGACCACAAACCAAATGAGGCCTAGTGGTCTAGTGCATTTAGGCACTCCAATAGTATGGACCCGTAACGGTTTATGTCTAAGGGTTAGTGTGGGATATTTGCTAACATAATGCCCTTCACGAGCGAGCAAGGCTGATTACCCTTGCCTTACGTGTCGGGACTAGGTAGCAGAACTCCGGACTCGACGTTCCTGATGGAACAGGATGGGAGTTGATTATAGAAGAGAGCAGAATAAATTCTTGAACAAGACGTGTTTTGGTAGAACTAGTTGTTTAGTTAGAGAAAGTGAATAGATACAACGTTCATTTTTACCTGGCTCACTTCACATCAACATCCTATCTTCCATTAAGTCATTCTTTTCAGAATTCTGTGTGTGTGTGTGTGTGTGTGTGTGTGTGTGTGTGTGTGTCCATTATGCTAACTGGTGTCGTAAACACAATAATATTTAAAGTCAACCCATAAAGCGCAGCGGTGCAAAGGAATGGCTAGATTTGGGGACTTCCATAATAATAAAGAGGGAGTTCCTCAAGTTTGGGCTGATGAGTTTAGGAACTGTAAGTCAGTAGGCGTAGTGCGGTTTGCTAGGTACTCTTCTGGCAAAATCCCACGTCTAGCAACCCTCAGCGGTAGTGGGTTAGGATTATTCTCCGAGTAATGAATTAGTTGTCATGTTGATAGCTCCTGTTTGATAATTCACTTCAACCTGCAGTTAAGAGAATTAAGGCTGCTTCCACGGCGAAACAAGCCTTTCGGCAGACTTTTTTCCCCTAAGATCTTTGTCTTTTCTAATGAACTGTTCCATGGCTGTAAAAAAAAAAAAAAATGGTGTGTAATCCATTTACTCGTTGCAAGCGGTAGGAAACCAGGGAATAGACCAGGGACAGTAAGGAGGGTTTTGTATGCTGGAGAAATTAGAAATCTTTTCAGGTGAATTCACAGAAATGGGAAAAAAAAACACATTTGATTAGCATCGTCAGAAACTAGGGAAACTGAGAGATTATAGAGGGTGAAAAGTATAACTAGAAATATTCGAACAGAAGAAAACAGTGAAAGAAGAAAGGAACGTGGGCTGAGAGAGATATATTGACTTTAAGCAAAAATGCTTATATTAGCAGTTGCTGTATTAGTGCTCGTGATTGTAACAGCACCAGGGGGAAGAGAGTTTTGCAGAATAAAGTTGATAGACCCATAAGCCTTCCAGGCGTAATAGTGATAATGGTTGTAGTAATACCAACGGAAAAGGGATAACTGCAAACTGGTAGATCCATGAACCTTCCAGGTGTACTAGGCGTGACAGTTGTAGCACTATGCAAAGGAAAAGAGAAAATTGCAGTATAAAGCTTGTAGACCGATGATCCTCCCAATCGCCTTCTTTTTTTTGCCATTAGCTGACAACAGAGATGACCACGTTATTAGAATGGGCGGTTCAAGGAAAATGGAGTTGGTAACAAAAACTAACAAACTCTTTGAAAGGTATATGCAGAGGTAAAAAAAAAAACTAAATTGCCCTCAAGGAGACTGTTTAGAGGGGAGGATGAGGAGGAGGAGGCAGCAAAACCAGCTTTCATCAAAACTGACAACCATAAGTGTTACCTGCCTGAATGGCCCTTGAGCAGTCAATAGGCAGAATTCTATTCGAGGAGACTTAAGGATATAAAAGAGTCAGAAACGTAGTGGGTTTTAGGAACTCTGTGATAGAACAAGGCATAAAGGAGGTGTAAGGAGAGAAGAGAGGTAGCCCTTCTCAAACACTGGATGGCTTTCAACAAAGGGAAACAAATACGAGGTGAGAAATTGTGAGGAGGGAAACATGTACAGAAAAAGAATACAAGAGAAAGGACGATTTGATGATAAGGTTGTGTATGGCGTCCTGTACGTAAGTTATGGGATATGCTCACCAAAACATTCGCAAAACCCAACTACAAGCATATGGACTAAGAAACCCTCGCTACTATAATGTGAATCTACTCACAAAACTTCGCATAACACCGTAACAGTCGGAAAATAGAGTTGCAGAAATATGGGTTTTGTTATAATTTAATCTAAAATTTTCTTTCTTCCTTTCTTCAACAGTATTAATTTCGCCATAAAAATGCATACAAGAGCGAGTTACACACCAAAATCCTTCTTAACTCCTAAACCGCGGGGATGTTTTTGCGTCCCTTGTGCTTCCCGCGAGGATATTCACGCTCCGACTGAATTTTTAAAAATATATGCCAAAAATCAGTTATTAGTCCTAGAATATTATACTTATATTTGCTTATGGCACATACCATCCGCTTTCTCCTGGGATGTTTGTTGAGCCTTCGTCGAGTACCGTAGGACTTGTGGAGACTTTTGAAGTTGGGTAATGAAGTCTCCACTTTACACTTCCCGACACCCCGTAATATGATTACCACAGCCTGATATTATCACTAGAAACACTATTCTATGATTTTCAAGTAGTTTGGAATCCATACACCAACAAAAAAAACGTTGTGAAAGCAATGAATATTATGAACGCGTATGAGCTGCCCACTTGCACTCGTTTCCCGCTGGTATTCTGTCATTTATTATTCATAAACACACTCACACTTTATATTCCTATTACTTTATTACATTTATATATATATATATACATACAGTATTTATTCATAAGTTTCCTTCAGTAATAGTAGTTTATTTTCAGTCCAGGTATTAACTTTCTCGTTCAGTAAACTAGCATAGAGAGCAAAGCTTTCACTGTCATTACTCCAAGTATTTGTACTCATATTCTTATATTAGTAATTATTTACCATTCTATTTTATTTACACTATGTTATACACTGTCATTTCCAGTAACTAAGGGCTCCTTTCCCTTGGAGCCAGGATGAACTTGGGACGCTGAAGCACTCGTAGTTTATCACCATTTCCTCCACTGGCTCATCACACGATTCACCAGAAAGATTGTAGTCACTGTCCATCATCATCATGGATAGATTAGCCAGTTCACACTCCACAGAAGAGTCACTTAGTCCTTTACCCCTTCCCACATGAGGTTTAGCAGGGGTCGAGGTCACAGGGCCCTTTAGAAGCGGCAGAAATGGAGGGGTGCGAGTGCTACGTGCTTTGATCTCAAGAGACAACACTGAACTAAATGATGAGGCGGATATGGGGATGTCAAGGGTTGACAACGTCAGTGAGGTGACAGCTGTTAATTTATATGCTGTGAAATGATTGGCAGGAAATTAGGTAGTTCCAGGTGAATGTAAATATCATTTAGGCTTCTCCCTTCCTTTCTTATATATATTTCTATTACAAGAAAAAATTATACGGCATATTTCAAGGGGAAATTACCTGGGAAAATTAGCGAACAAGTGCACATGGGGTGTTGCCAGGTGATAATTAGCCAATTCCAGGTGTATGGCACTATCAGGTACCTTATTTTTTTTGGTATATATTATTTTGTGTAAGAATAGGGCATAGGGCTTATTTCAATGGATGAAATCAGTGGAAAATTCCGGGGAAGATTTGCTTATCGCAATGCGGCTGGGCAGGCGAGAGGAGAGGGTAATGGAGGGGAGGTAGGGAGGGGAGTCAAGAACGGAGATAAATGGCTAAGTTGTCAACAATGGATGGGAGTACAGATGACATTAGGAGTGCTGACTATTGTTGGACACTGGCAGTACTAATAGATGATACAAGCCTCCACTCAAAAGCCCGGGAGAATTCAAAATAACACAGAATCACAAAAGTGATGCCCAGCGGTATGATCCATTGCGCCCGAGCATCACAAAAGTGACGCCCCATGGTTAAGGGGATGCATACACGAGCGAGTTACACATCAAAATCCTTCTAAATAACAGTGGATGTGTCGTTTCATACTCAGAGCAACATACGAGGTACAGTATGTTACACCCAAAAAACATAATCACTTACACCTCCTATCAGAATGATTAAGATTCAGCGGATTCGTGGAGCTACAGTCTACAAAAAAATAGGTTTTTGGTGTTGGAAACGTTGGAAGAGGGGGAGAGAAGTGTAGATGAGATGTGGGAGGATGTGAACAAAGTTTTGCATGAGACTGCTGAATGTACGATTGGAAGGAGACATAGATTCAGGAGAAAGAAATGGATATCAGAGGAAATGTGGGATATGATAAAAAAAGAGAGGTGAGGCTAAATTGAGGAGTGAGATGCAATGCGTTGATGAACGAGAGATTGAATTAGCAAGAGCTGCGTGCTGGAGTTTGAATTCAGAAGTAAGAAAGTTAGCTAGGAGAGATAAAAGAAGATGTGTGGATGAAAAGGTTGCAGAGACTGAAATCTTAATAAACAAAAATGATGGACAGAGTCAAAGAATAGCATATGAATCGATTAGAGAACTGAGTGGTAATGCAGGTAAACGCAAGGAAATACCAGTTAGAGACAGGGAAGGAAATTTATTGACCAAAGATGGAGATATTAAAAATAGATGGAAAGAGCATTTTGAGGCAGTTCTTAATAGACCAATACCACCAGAAGAGGATATACCGTCTGCTCAGGAAGATTTAAATATAGAAACAAGAGAGTTGAGGCTTGCAGAAGTGGAGAAAGCAGTAAAACAGTTAAAGAATAATAAGGCACTAGGGGAGGATGGTTTATTTCCGGAAATGTTTAAAGTGGAGGGGGATAGATTAATAATGATCTTGACCAAGCTATTCAATAAGATATGGGTGACGGGGTTACTACCATCAGTTGGGAAGAATGGTGTAATTGTTAAAGTTCCGAAGAAGGGAGACCTGAGTGAATGTGGTAATTGGAGGGGAATCTCTTTGTCACCGATAGCTTTGAAAGTTTTCAGTAGAGTGTTGTTAAATAGGTTGGAGCCGGTGGTTGAGGGTATTCTGAGGGATGAACAGGCTGGTTTTAGAAAAGGACGTGGTTGCAATGATCAGATCTTTATAGTTAGGCATCTGATGCAGCAAGTTAATGAAATGAGAGTACCGTTAGGTCTTTGTTTTGTTGATTTTGAAAAGGCTTTTGATAGTGTTTCGAGAGAGACTATGGGGAAGATCATGAGACATTATGGAATACCAGAGGAGTTTGTGAGGGTCATTATGAACATGCATGAGGACACATTTTGTAATGTGATGGTTGATGGTTGTCTGAGTGATTCGTTTGAAGTCAAGTCCGGAGTAATTCAAGGTGGTGTTCTATCGCCTTTACTATTTATATTGGTCATTGATTACATTATGAAACGCGTTGGAACAGAAACCGGTGCAGGTATACTTTGGGGAGAGAACAGGAAACTTTTGGATTTAGATTATGCAGATGATATAGTTTTGATTTGTGATGGGCCAGAAGAGATGCAGAGAGTGTTGGACTGTTTGGTGAGTGAAAGTCGCAAGGTGGGTTTGGTTATTAATTGTGGAAAAACTGAAATAATCAATATGAATATGGAAAATGCGCAGGAATGTGTAATTGGAGGTATGGTTGTAAAGCAAGTTGATAGGTTTAAATATTTAGGTACTTATTTAGCCAAGGATGGTTCTTTGAACTTTGAATTCGAGGAAAGGTTGAAGAGGGCTAATCAGGCAATGGGAATGCTTAAAAATATTTGGAATAATAACAATTTTTCTGGGGATACAAAAATCAAACTTTATAAGGTAATGGTTAGGAGTATCTTACTTTATGGACACGAGTCTTGGTACAGCACAGTGACTATGGAAAATAAATTCTTGGTGTTTGAAAACAAAGCACTTAGAATAATATTAGGAGTTAAGTGGTGGGAAAGGATACCAAATAGTAGAATTAGAGAAATAACGGGAGTGCAGCCGGTCGATGAATATGTTAGGTTCTCACTATGGGAGTGGCTAGGACATGTGTATAGGAGACAGGGAATAGTACGAGGTACACCAGGATGGGTGGCACTTGGTAGGAGAGGTAGAGGAAGGCCAAAAGAGACGTGGGTGAGGACAATGAGACGGGAAGCTGGAGATGAGTGTTGGGGAGATCTTGAGGAGTTAGCACAAGATAGGATGTGGTGGTGTGAGTTCATCAAGGCCCTATGCATCCCCGAGGGTGCTACAGGAAATAATTGATTGATTGATTGACAGTCTACAAAAACATTTTACTCATACTCTCAGTTACTTCAACAAACAAGGGATGAGCAATGGCACACTAATCTCTGACTTGGCTCGTATCTCTGACTGGGGTAAAAATAATCTTGTTTTTAATGCATCAAAGACTCAGGTCCTACACCTATCAACCAAACAAAATCTTCCACAGGTGTATCCTGTAATGTTTCATAATACAGTATTCAGCTTGATCTTGCATCATCCTTGAACATGCTTGGGGTTCATTCACTGGGGACTTATCTTGGAAAGATCATAATTATTATATCTCTTTTAAAATCTGCTTCAAAGAGATTAGGTGTGCTAAGCTGACTCCATGCCTTCTTTACCCCTGCACAGTTGTTGACTCTGTACAGGGGTTTTATCCGCCCCTGTGTAGAGTACAACTCTCATGTGTGGGGAGGCTCCCCACGTACAGCTCTTCTCAATAGGATGGAGTCAAAGGCTATTAGTCTTATTAACCCACCCCGTCCCGACGACGTATGGGTACGTCACCACGATTTGCATTTGCCAGTCCCGGCGACGTACCAGTACGTCGTGCAATTGCAATTTGCATAATTTCGACAATTTTCAAATTTCGCGCTTGATTTGCGTTACGTACCCTCGCCTGACCTTCCCCTACCTGCCACCAGGCGGGGACACTTGGCGACCCCGCGCGACCCGTGCTAGCCCGCCACTCGTCCACTCACCTGGTAGCCACGGTCCTGCTCAGACATGGCTAAGAGAGGTCTCTCAGAGAGCGAAATTCAAGTCGCCCTGGACACCTTTACCGGCAACAGTGATTCCCCACTGGATGACGAGGAGATGGACAAAGATTATGTGCAGCCAGAGGAGGAAGAAACCACCAGCAGTGACGAGGAAGTTCCGTCACCAAGGAAGCGGCAGTACGTGACTTACCGTGCTGCTAGAGAGGGTCAGGAGGCAAAGAAGGCACGTGGTATGTCATATCCCTATCCCCAGCGTGCCTTGGAAGCCGAATTCGAGGTCGAGGACGAGGACGAGGACGAGGACGGAGACGTGGGACGTGCTGCCACGTGGTATGGGCGTGAGGTGATTACACATCGTGGCCCAGAGCCCACACCACGTCGTCTAAGCAGGTATGGGCCAAGCATTCTGTTTGGGGCGGTAGGAAGTGAAGTGGAGGGAGTGGGGAGTGAAATGGACATTCCTGGGATTAGGGAAAGTGAGAGTGAGGTGGGTGAGTCATTGCTCTCCCTACACAGTGTGAGGCGGCAGAGTGGATCACGTGGGCCAGTGCGGGTGCGTTCCTTATCACGTGGGGTTGTGAGGGAGGGGGAAGGTGGGGAGGAACCACTCCAAAGCACGTCTTATGCTCCCCAATATCCCCTAACACGTGGTCGAGCAAGGTTGCGTGAGAGAGCACGTGGTGTGGTAATGGAGGGGGAAGGTGGGGAGGAACCACTCCCCAGCACGTCTTCTGCTCCCCAATATCAAACTATTTCATCCCCACAGCCCCCTAATGTTCCTCAAGGCCGTAAGGGTAAGGGAAAGGGAAAGGGTAAAGGCAGAGGGAAGAGGAGTGACAGTCGGGAAGCCCTCCGTACTCCTTCTCCCCAACCTCCCCATCCAGGATCTCCTCCCCACCCAGACGAAGGCGGTGATGGGGACGAGGGATTTGTGTCGTGGGATTGGGAGGATGGGAGTGATTTTCTCCCTCATTCACCCCTTCACTGAGCAGGGGCGATCTGGCTGCATTGCACCAGGTATTCACTGTAATTCAAGCAGGTTGGATTTTTTCCACCTGTTTTTCAGTGAGGCCTTCGTTGATCAGATCGTGCTTCAAACAAACCTGTTAGCAAGCGGCCAGCGGCTAGAAAGTGAAAGATTGGGAACAAGGAGTAGGCATTCAATGATTTATGATTACCCTGTCTCCATTCCAGAAATGTTCTTATTTTTTGCCCTTGTCCTTTTGATGGGTATAATAAGAAAAAATAGAATTCCTGCTTACTGGACTAGGGACCCTGTTATGTTTACCCCCATATTTGGTCAAGTGATGAGCCGTAATCGGTTTCAACAAATTCTAAGTCGCCTCCATTTTTATGATGCTAATGACCCTGCAAATGCAAACAACACGGACAAAATGAGGCGAATTAGGCTGGTCTTTGATCACCTCAGGCAAACCTTTCGATCCTCATTCTATCCCTATAGAGATCTCGTCATAGACGAGAGTCTCGTGTTGTGGAGAGGCAATATTTCATTCAGACAGTATATACCCAGCAAAAGGCACCGTTTTGGGTTCAAGATCTTTGTTATGTGTGACTGTAGGACTGGATACGTGCAAGACATAGTCTTGTACACCGGTGCACAGAACAGACATAATAGAAGATCGAAGTATAGGACTTTCTGGAGCAGTGGTAAAGACGATGATACAAGACTACCTTCATCGTGGTCACGTTCTCTATCTCGACAACTGGTACACTAGCCCTCTTCTCGCTCGTTATCTTCACAGACATGAAACGGGAGTCTGTGGAACCGTAAAGGTGAACCGGCGTCACATGGTCAAGGTAGGGCGGAAACTTGCAAGGAGTGAGGTTGTCTTCTTCAAAGCAAACAACATCCTTGCAACAATGTGGAACCACAACAGAGAAGTAAGCCTCTTGTCCACGGTTCACCGCCCCTTGATGCACCGTACTGATTCTGTTGATTACCATAGCGAAAGCAGGCGTCGTGTTTGGAAACCTGAATGTGTCATGGACTATAATATAAACATGCGCCTCGTGGACCAGTCAGACTCCATGATATCGACGGTAGAGTGTGCCAGGACCACGATGAAGTGGTATAAGAAACTGTTCTTTCACTTGCTAGATATCACTGCTCTGAATTGCCACCACCTTCACGCCATGACCACAGGAGTTCAGGAAACCTTTGAAGGGTTTGTGAGGGAGCTCACACGAGAAATCTTTGCAAAATATGCGGTTGAAAGGCCCCAACAGCGCCCCCGCACTGCCCCTATTACCCACACTCCCCAGAGAATATGCGCCCGCCATTTCCCCACTCCTATCCCGCCCCAGCCCAACAGACCTAGGCCCCAGCGCAGGTGTCACGTGTGCAGTCATTCCCAGGTGAGACTCACGACACAGAGGAAGGACACCCGCTATGAGTGCGTGCAGTGTGACGTGGGTCTGTGTATTCACCCATGTTTTAGTGAATACCACACGTTGCTGCAATTTTAGCATGGTGTGATTGCGAAAGGACGCTGAAATTATGAGGTAAATGCGACAGACAGACGCTCTGTGAAAATATCAGTCATGTGGATCGCCAAATATTAGTATAAAGTGCTTACGGGTAGAACATAAGTGCAACCATTGGGTGTAAGTATATAAATCTGCCCTAAGTTGAAACTTACATAGAGAGGGTTGTTTGATGCGATATTCTGTCGCTCAGTGCAATAAATACGGCCCCTTATTATATATTTTCTATTATGTGACATTCTTACGGGTATAATATAAGTTCAAATTATTGTATATGATGATGTATTTCCTAAGTCAAATATTCATAGCGTGTCTATAAAGTAAGATTTCCTGACGCCTAGTCGAATGAATAAGGCACGTATTAGTCAAAATAAAAGTCAGCAAGTGATAAAGTGAATAATTAGTATATAAGTGTGTGCGTGAATTAGTATATAAGTGTGTGAGTATTATGTATGACGTAACATTCCTTGCGAGGGTATTTTCAGGCGATATTCTCACGCTCACTTGAATAAATAATGGCAGTAAGTATGTACAGTGCATTGGAGGTGTAAATGTGTGTAATGTAAGTGGGAAAATATAATTGGAGTGAATAAATAAAGTAGATGATGAAACACGAGTGTTTGAGATCGTGGTTGCTACGTGAATAGGCGCTAGCATATCGCTAAATGCCCTCGTAATGAATGAAAATAATTGAAAACCTTCACAGTGGTGGGGGAAAGGTTCTATGTAAATGGGAAAATAATTAGAAAGTGATAAAACAATTTGGTATGTTGAAATACGAGACATAGCGAGTGCGCTTACTAAGCTGATGTGCGCTAAACTTATGCTGCATGTCATCAAAATGAATGAAAACATCTGAAATCACTTACAAACAGTTGTAATTAGTAAACTGTCATTGAAACAGAAGTATACAAGTAGAAAAAATGATCGGTAGACTCATAACAGAAAATTAGCAGATAGCATGATACGACTCGGACCTAACTCGCTATGCTCGCGCGATGGTACAATGCTTATTTTTCCTATATATGTGTCTGAAATACATTATATTGTTACTGTTATTGTTTATTAGTACAAATTCAATAAATGTAGAGGTGTTGTGTGTTGTTTGTCCCATTACTCCTTACCATAGAAAACGTTTACGCATATCCAGCCCATTACAGAATACGATACCTGCGGGGGGAAACCGCACCTGTATAGACCACTTATAGACTGCAGAGACCACTTTCTTCAAGATTTTCCATAATTTCTCGACCTAAGCGGAAGTTTCATAAGAAAAAAAAATTTTCCAAAAAGGCTCGGGACTGGGGGATGTCATAAGTGCGGAAAGGCTCGGGACGTGACGGGTTAACTCTCCTCCTCTTACTGGCTCCCTTCAACCTCTGTGTCTTCACCGCACTGTTGCATCTTCATCTTCTTTCTATTGCTACTTCAATGGTCACTGCTTCTCTGAACTGTCTGCTTGTATTCCTCCACCTCTACGGCGGGCGCATAGCACCCGTCTTGCAGGCAGGTCAACTCTGGAACTGTCTCTTTCTCTCTGTATTTCGTGCTAGCTATGATCTCCAGTCTTTCAAATGCAGTGTGTCTAGGCATCTCGAAATGATTGGATCTTGAATTTGGCTCTCTCTTGTATTTAGTTTTTCTCTTGGAAGGAACAGTTTGCGGGCTCATGGCCTTTGGTTCCTTCTTCCTAGCATTAAAAAAAAAAACTACCAGTAATGAGGAGGCAATTATCATCCAGGTAAATGCCATTCCTTAACCCGCCCCATCTCGATCACTGTTCCACCACTGACTGCCCCCAGTCCCAAACAATTTTGGAAAATTTTTTTTTTTTTACTCAAACCTCCGCTTTTGGTGAGAAACATCGAAAATCCATAGAGAAATTGCTCACCTGAGGTTTAAAATATTCAGTACAGGTAGCAGTACTCCTTACCTTACTGGTTTTTTATCAGGCTAGCTCCAAAGAAAACGAGTTCTGTGGGAAGGTAACTATTCCACACCATTTATAAATGATATTTATTTATTTATTTGATACTAATTTATATGTAGTACGAGAGTATATTGTTTTTCACAGGAGTAATGTAGGCAATATAAGCATTGTTTCACTCACCAAACACATCAACATACCTGACCTTTTTTGGCGACATTACCTGATCATCATTTCTGACTGTTTCTTCCTTTAATGCTACATAAACTTTGTCCTCAACATTGTCATCGATTGGGGAATAATTTTAGCCCTGAATTTCATACTATGGCACGACATGTCTTTACTCTGGTAACAAGTGAATTGCTGAGACAATGGCGTGTGAGAGGGGGGGAGGTCATGCGGGGTAAGGCATTGTCCTTGCATGACATCTTGTAGAGGAAGGTGTCCCGTGTATACGTACCAAAAATCATGCATGAAAATTGAAAATTGTGCAAAATACGTCAACGGGAGTGGCAGTGACAAAACGTCTGGACGTATATTCATGTCAATGGGATGCGGCGGGTTAAAACAGATAAAGTATATTTAGTAACTAACTTCCATAAAAATATTTTTAATGAAAAGCAAAATTATTATAAACTGACAGGTAATATGTAACGATGGAAACACTGCACAGACAAAAGATGAATAAAACACAGGAAACAAGAAATCAGTTCAGACAGGAGATCAAAGTTTTTTACTCAATACTACATTCCACCAGCTACAAACGTGTTTTGAATTCAGTGTCTGGTAGAACATATTAAGCATAAACTAGACGAGAATTCTGGGCCTGAAACTTTATCATCATTATCCATTAGGTAATTTCTTCACATATAAGTTCTACAATTCATGGAATCGGCAACCAGCAAAGGTAACTAACAGTTTCTCGATAAAGCAGTTCATAGTTTTCTTAGGCCTAACTTATAGGTGAGCTGAATATATTCCTTTTTCTATAAAACCTCCTTTCCCTGTCTTTTTCCTTTTTGTTTTTGCGCCCATTTCTGAGTGAAGGAGGTGGGTGAGGAGGGCCTTTAACTTTACCATTCTCTTCTCTCACTAATAGAGAAACAATGTGCACCTGGCAGCTCACGCATAGTGCCTCCTAGGCATGGGTAAAAACTTTTGAAGGTCTATTTGTCATTGCATTTTCTCTCTCTCTCTCTCTCTCTCTCTCTCTCTCTCTCTCTCAAGCCCAATTTCATTCTGAATCCCTTATCAGTCTTTTTATGTATTCACTCTTTAATTGTCTCAACTTCACAGTCTCTCTTTCTCCATCATTCTTTCTTTTCTATTTTTCTTTGTTTTCATCGGTTTTGAATCACTTCTTCAATCGCTCCTCAGTTGTTCGTCCTCTCGCCTTCTAACCCTCTCTTCTTTTCTACATTTTCCCTCCTCGCATATATATTTTTTCTCTTTTTTTTCTATTCTTCTTTTCTAGTCACTTCCTGTTCTTTGCCTCTTCTCCTTCTTGCCTTCGCTTCCTCCCCATATTTGCTCACTCATTGACAGAGTCTCTTGCCGGATTTTTTTCTCCTTCACTTGCTCATTTTTTTTTACCTCCTTGTGTTCTACGTACTTTTTTTTATTTTTTTTTTGCTTCCACATCTTTCACTCTTTCTGATAAGCTATTTTCTCCTACTTTGTTTTCCCCTGTTGATCTTGCTTTTTCCATCACATTTTCCTTCTCGATTATTTGTTTCACCGATTATTACCCTTGCATTATCTTTTCCACCAGTTCTATTATTTCTCGTCTGCATGATTATGCACTTTGCTTTTCTTCCTTTAACGTTTTACATTTTTATTTTCTTATGTTACTTGCCTCTTTCTCCCCCCCATCTCATTATTCCTGATTCTCTTTGTCGCTATTACGTCTCCATTCTTTTTCCTCTTCTTTTTTGCTCTGGCCTCCGACTCTCCTGCTCGTGAAAACCAAGCAGCAAAACGTCCGTTATAACCCCTAAATGACTGCCAAATATAACGCAAATTACGACTCATTCCTCCTATTCTTCCTGTAACCTCTGATTGTCTGGCTGGTTTCCCGTGGTCAGTCAGATTTGGGTTCAGTCCTACTGTGGCAAACAAGCTAGTGCAGTAGTTTGCACATACTGAATTACTTGCTAGGCCTGTCAATATCCTTCGTTGACAATTATTCGCTGACCTCAGTGCCCCTCTGCAAAAACAGATTTCCAGTAAGAGTTCCTACCGATACCACTGTGTGTAGAATAAGGCAGTTGAGGGTCACTTTTCTAATGAGAAAGGTCTGAACATGCGTGTTGTACATAGGATGGCCGATTTACTGAAAATATTATTGTACAGTCTAACTCATCAGCTCACGCTGGTCAGGAGTGTGCATGCAGCCGCTAGATTTCATGCATTCCTTAAAATACCCTCTTACTACTAACATTCCTCTATCATCTTTCATATCTTCTAATCTCCTCTTATACTAGTTTTCTTAAACAGGTTTATATATTTATTCCCTCCCTCCTCTAAGATTATTTCCCTATCTTCCTTCCTTCTAATTATCGCACTCACACCTTTCATATTTCTGTTCCAGTGCCTTCTCTGCCCTTCTATTGTATTTAACCTCCCTTCCTAACACATCCCCTGTGTAATCCTCGTTTCAAGGCTGTGCCACTTCATCATTCCATTTTCATTGTTTCCCGTCTCCCGGTTGGGCCATACCTAAGTTTCTCCAGTCCTGTTCTCCTTTTATTCACATTTTCCCTTGGTAGTTGTGTCCCTGCCATTTGCCGACAGTTGCAAGGGATATAAAGTTTACTTCTTTCCAATTCCTTGTTTACCTCACATCACTCAGCACTCTTTTCTTTGTCATTCTCTGTTCCGTAGTCTTTATTCCTACAACTGTTTTCTCTCTGTTTCTACAGCTTTTCTTTGTATTGCGCTTTCGCTCGCCGATTATTGTTTTAATTCCTCTCGTCTGTCTACACATAATCCATGTGTCATCATTTTTCTCTTTATTTTTCTTTGTTTCTTCTTTTCCTCCTGTTCTTGATGCACTTTGTATTTCTATTTCACTTGACCTTCCAGGATCATTTTTACATTAGTTCATTTTCCGTTGATGCTTTTCCTTTTTCCATCTACTCACTCTTCTCTAAAATGGCATTTATTTCGACTTGCTCATCTCTACCATCCTCCTTTCAACCCTTTCTTTCCATTTTTAATTTTCTGTTTCTTCTTTCTTATTTCTCCTCCTGCTTATCTGCTTCATTTTAAACTTTTGTTTTTTCTTTCCTCTTCCTCTACTGAACTTCATCACTCCCACTCTGAGTAACATCCAAACCAAATACTTTCTGGTGCAGACGAGTTGTGGGGATAATTCTACATCACTGTATCCTATCAACCATTTCGTGTGCAACCAACCGCGTCCAGTGGGCCCATCTTTATGGATCAGAGTGGTGCAATATTACCAACTGCGACAGTAAGCATTTTGTGTGGACGCGTACTAATCTTATTCCCTTTTATGTACTCATTTTTAATGCGCCACTTCATCTTACTTGCTCTTCCTCCTCCTGTGTTTATGGTCACTTTCTTCCTTTCTTGTCCTTCTAATGTTTTTCTCTTCTTGCTGCTCGTTCCACACAACTGCAGCTCTTCCACCCAAATTTACGACTATGGTTCACTAAACAGCTTAGCCCCAATACGTGTTGGGTACATCCACCCTCTTCGGCTTCTTTTGTTTATTACCTCACCCAAGGAGGTTATGTGTTGAGTCAGTTCGTTTGTCCTTCTGTATGTATCTCTGTCTGCTGGCAACATTATGTAAAACTATTGGATGGAGTAGCACCAATTTTTTTTATAAAAACTGGAGACATTTGATGAGGAGTGAAAATGGTTTGGATGAAAATGGTTAAAGATCGTCAGGGTCGCTTTATATCTATCTGTCTATCTATCTATCTATCTATATATAGATAGATGGATAGATAGATATAGATATAGATTTAATATATATATATATATATATATATATATATATATATATATATATATATATATATATATATGTGTGTGTGTGTGTGTAAAATGTGTGTGTGTGTGTGTGTAAAATGTGTGGAGAGAGAGAGAGAAAGAGAGAGCGAGAGACAGAGACAGACAGACAGACAGACACACACACAGAATTTAGATGGTATAATCATGTGGAGAGTATGGGAGAGTGGTGAAAATAGTATATCTGAGCGAATCGAAGGTGGGAGGAGATGTGGTTGGCCAGGAGGAAGGTGAATATGCATGGTAAAAGAGCGTATGAGAAAGAGAAGTATGGAAGCTGTTGAGGCTAGAGAACTGACAAGTGATTATGCTTTGTTGGACGAATTTGTGTGGACTAATATATGAACAAACGCCATCCTTTTTTTACCTGACATGCTTTGGATTAAATCTGTCAGATAAGTGAATGTGAACCTGCGTGTTTTTTTTTTTTTTTTTTTTTTTTTTTTTATGGAGCCAGGATTCCAGGGGTTAGAATGCTGAATGAAAAGGATTGCGTCCTATTTACCCTTGGCAAAGTTGGGTTTGTATTTCATTTTATTGGATTCTTTTTGGCTCTCTGAACTTCAACACATCCCAGCCTAGGGTGAGAAGTGATGTCTGTACGATGATGATAATGATGATGTTATTTGTATAAAATTGCACCATTTTAGGATAATGATTGTGAGCTATCATATTACCTAGTGATTCAAATTTGGGGGAAATTTTCTCAGGTTATAATCATGAAAAACATGAATCTACATTAGGTATATATTGAAAATGAAACAAGACAGATGTGGGACCAGCATTATAAAATCACTTGCATTTTAGACCGAATTTTTATTTCTCATTGTACTCTTGCCGTATGACCTTGAATAAAAAAAAGAAAAAGGAAAGGTCAAAATGACCTAGTCTGATCTTGAACTTTGAAAACTTGGCTTAGTCATGACCTCTCTGAGTATATTTGTTTTTATATTTTTCTTTATTCAATTTATAACATTTTTTATCTTTATTTTCTTTTCCTCTTATCCTTTACCCTCCATCTCTGTCTTTTCCCAGGATATGATTCCTTTATACTGTTATGACACGCTGTAGTTCAGATGACAAAGTCTTGTATGATACTTGCCATGTGCAAACGATACTTCGTTATGGTCTGATTACTGAATTTGCAACTATTGTTAGATTAAATGATTCTTTAATGTGGATATTAAGATGCATGTGATTATCTTACTAATTAAAGACCAATTTGCATTTCTTTTCGTAACCATTTTCTATGAACTTACCTCTCTACTTACCTAATTTCGTGCCCACTATAAGTCCATGCTATCTCCCTGCCTATCTACCTACCTCCCTTTCCGCCGACTTGCCTTCCTACGTACCTGACTTCCTACCAACTTCTTTGCCTACCTAGCTCCTTACCCACCTTCTTATCCACCACCTGCCCACATCCCCTAGATGTCTACCCGCCTACTGCCTCCAAAACTGAATGAGGTAGTGATACAGGCGCGAATATATTTATATCTGTTTTATCTATTTATTAAATTATTCTTTCATTTATTTGTTTAGTTATTTATTTTTATACTCTTAGTGTCCTAATATCCAGTGAGCCGTACCAAAATTATTATGACGGCATTAATTAACGTATTATAACGTACCGGTATTCTCCGCGAATGTTAACGTTTTCTCCGTAAATAAAGAGGTTTGCTTATGGCCTTCATTATTTTGTTATTGTGACCTTGGCCTTGCCCTGCAGCACACCATCAGTTTGTAAGTTTTAACTGTACACAAGTTGTTACTATTGATCCATAATTGTGGCCTCTATTAATTTTAACCTTCTTTCTCGTCTGCTACCACCACCATCAATAAATGTTAATTTTACCTACTGTATTTGAAACATACAGTAGTTTGTATCCTCACAAACAACCTTAAATTTGTATTACAAAGAATATAGGTTGTCTCCCAGTTGTCGCAAAGCTGCTTTAAAAACAGACATAAAGATAAAACTGGCAACTTCTCAACTTTTTGTTTGTGAAAATAAATGCGAAAAATTAACAAAATATTGAACTATAGGTTACGATATGCATATCAATATGCTTAGTTGTATTTATAACAACTCAGTATTTCTGCGAAATAACAGTCAGACAGCGAATTGGTCATATCTAGGCAAAACACATGTTAAATGGATCAAGTTTTCACACACACAAGCAAGACCTAAGAGTGCTCCTGATCACAGTTGTGAGATACCCTCAGAGCTATGATGAATATCTCTTAGGAACTTTTCGCAGCTGTGAGTAATTTGACAAGATGTTATTGAATACTATGGTAATTAAGGACCCTGATAAAAACAGTAACAGTTCCCTTTACACTTCATTCCTTTCCTTTTATTTAATCTCCATATTTGCTTTTTCTTCCTTACCTCGCTCTTTCACTTGGATACTTACCCTTCCCCGCCCCGGAGGGGCTCGGGGACTGGTATTGTTTTCACTCGGTTTCTCTGTCCGTTTGTTTATCTCTTTGTCTGTTACTGTCTTTACACGAAGACTACTAATGCAACTTTGGCTAAAATTACAGGGATGATGTGTTATAACGATCCAATCAACTGACTAAATTTGGGCCCAAATTGGGCCCAGGCCCAGGCTGTAGGCCCAAAAAAAAAAAAAAAAAAAAAAAAAAGTTATCACCATAACCTTCAAATTCGTCATATTGACATGAAACCAAAACCTAAAGGTGCATCTTTCAAATCTGCATCATAATATTCCTCGTTACATCAGCTGGGTCACCCTCCAGTTAGCATAAGAGGGGTCGGGGCTAAAATTTCAAATGGGCATAAAATCGTCAATTTTCAACCGATTTACTCCAAATTAATTTTGATATGTGGCATCTTTGACTAGATATCTTGTTGTGTTTATACGTCAGCATGAAATGAATGCTGGGCAGGGATTTGCTGTGCCTTGGAATCGCTTCTTGTTTCCTTCAGTTTCTCATGTGTAACTCTCTTCACATACTCTTTTATTCTGACTAA
>NC_137031.1:13702996-13877996 GCF_032717465.1 Coenobita brevimanus
AGACAAGGAATTGTTAGGAACAATGGCAAGTTCCTTTCAACCTGAACAGGAGCAAGGTGATGCAAAAAGGTCATGCAAATCCAAGAACCAGCTTCAATGTATCAGGAAGTACAAATAACAGTAATGAAATGTGTCACTGGCGTAGTTACCCCAGTAGTGAATGGGTGAAATAGAAGATAAGATGATAATGAAAGGAGAGAGAAGCGAGCCGTTAAGAACGTAATTTTTTTTTCTTATCAGTTTTGCTGCCTGTAAAGGGTGACCCTGGTCCCCAGCTGTATTTACCCAGTGGTCAATTTTGCCTTCTGAACTGACAACACACTACATGTTTTTCTCACAAATTACGCAGAAAGTTCCTCTTGTCCTTGAACTGTGGGTGTGACATGTGGGAGGAGCAAAGTAGGGATGTTTGCCAATTAGAAGCCTAAATGGCGCTTTTGTCACGTTCTTGATGGCACGCAATTGGTTCTGTGTGGAGTGTATGAGGCCCTCATTGGTAGCAGGTGCCTCTATTGTTTCTGTATGGACAGAGATTATTTTTAAGACAGCCTAGTGGTTAACTTAGCTGAGAAAGGCGGAGTAAGTCTCCTTTATAAGCTCCAGGAAAATGTGAAGAGACACATTTGTCTTATTTTGTACACACATCCCTGTACACATTTTGTCTCATTTTGTACACACATCCCTGTACACATTTTGTTATTTGTACACATTTGTGCACATTTACTGTCACGTTACACTTTTGTCACATTGTGTTGCACTTTCCCCCAACACTACTGAATACTTGACTTTGATTACAAAACACTCTATTTGTGTACCATTTCCCATTTTTGATTCACTCCTCCATTTACACTAGTGTGTGATTTATATCTGGATTTAACCTTCGAAGTCTCCACGTTTCCTCGAGCTTTGTGAGTACTTAGCTTCCACTGAGTGTATTCTAGTTAGGTAAGAAATAACTTGTTTTATATTTGTATCCTGAGGCCTATATGAATCCTCCCTTTTCTAAACGTACCCTGGTTTCTTCTTTGGTTGTGTATGTTATAGTGTACAGTAAAACTAGGTTAGTTTTCTTGCAAACTTTATCTTATTCCTTTTGGTGCTTAGTTAAGGGTTAAGAATGCACCATAATATACACACCCATAACAATTTAGCGACCTCCTGCCAGGATAGCTCTGTGACATGATATTGGCAACCTTGGCCACATACACAGTGTTTACTCTTACCTACTTAACTATAATCAGTAATCATGGCCCTAATGAGTGATAGTGATGTGAAAGCATTTTTGGATTGTAAGAGAGTGAAAACACTCACAAAACACGTGCTCATATTGCTTGCCCAGGCTTTACAGTTGAGATTTCCTGCCTCAGTCACTAAGACTAAGTTACATGATTTAATATTGGACACCATGTTTGAGCAAAGTGAGTCCTCTATAGCTAGTTCTGAGCCATTTGATACTGCACAAAGTGTTGACCCTGAGCCTTTGGCATCGGAGATACCTGGCCCTAGTGATTTTTCTGCTCATGATACTGGTGACAAAGTGCAACTTGAGTTAGCCAGAATTAAGTTGACGGAACTTGAAGTGCAAGCAAAAATGAGAGAACAAGAATGGAAAGCCAAATGAAGGAAACAGAATTACAGGCTCAAATGAGACAAAAGAAATGGATCACGAATTCAAACTGAAACACCCTGATAGTTTACCTAGAGCTAATAGTTCATCTGCCAAGGAATCTTTTGATGTTGCTAAGAACATTAAGCTAATACCTCCCTATAATGAGCAAGATGTCACCAAGTATTTCCATATGTTTGAAAAGGTGGCAGGTCGTCTCTCGTGGCCAAAAGACTCTTGGACAGTACTGCTGCAGAGTGTTTTGAAAGGAAAGGCTCCAGAGGCTTATATTTCTTTATCTGTTGATCAAATTGCTAACTATGATTGTTTGAAAGATGCCATTCTCAAAGCATATGAACTCATGCCAGAGGCATATAGGCTTAAATTTAGATCCACCTTTTAACAGAGAGAACAGACTCATGTGGAATATGCTAAGAGTACTCACAGACTTATTTGATCAATGGTTGCATTCTAAGAAAGTTGATGATTTCTGTAAAAATAAAGAATTAATGATCTTAGAGAAAGTCACTGGTAAGATAGATAGGGATGTGGCTACATACCTAGTGGAAAAAGATTTTGATGCCCTAGCTGAGGCTGCTGTTGTAGCAGATAACTATAGTATAATTCATAAGCATGAACGTAAGCCTCAGTTATTAGTTAAGGGTAGGAGAGTGAACCAACCAGTTTTTGTGAACCCTTCTTCTGGTAAAGGCAAGTTAATGTCAAGTGACACTAGTGGGAACACTGCAACCCCACAGCATGTTAGTTCTACGAAAGTAAGTGAGGACAGTGTTGCCAGAGGGTCAAGAAAAAGTGTCAGGTTTTGCTAGTATTGCCAGAAAACGGGGCACTTGGAGGATTGGTGCTGGAAAAAATGAGGGAAAAGTCCTTTGGTAAAACCTGTTTCTTTAGTAAACTCTTGGGGATCTTTTGACACCTATAGAGAGCAGCCATCCACAGATATTGTTAGTGGTAGTCAGACACAACCCCAGCAGGTGCATATTGTTGATAAGGCCAGAGTGGAACTGTCAGTGGTGGATAGACAGACTCCTGTACAGCCCTTGTAGACACTAGTAAGACTGGAGCAGTGCAGCTGTCAGGTTCAGGTGAGAGTGGTAATAAGACTCCATCAGGGTGTCCTTCCCCAAGCAGTACTCAAAGTGACTCCTTCCCAGGTCATTTATTTGCTAACTTTATTTCTAAGGGGTTAGTTTCAGTTGATGGAAAAGGTGGTAAGGAAGTCACTATACTTAGAGACACAGGGGCTTCACAGTCACTAATGTTGAAGGGGATTGTTGATGTAGCTGACCCTAATGAATATGTCTTGCTACAGGGTATAGCTGAGTTTGTATCTGTTCCCCTAGTTGAGGTGAAGCTCCAGTCATAGTTAGTTACTGGTTCAGTGCGTGCGGGTGTTGTTGACCAGCTTCCTGTACAAGGGGTCACTTTCCTTTTGGGTAATGACCTGGCGGGAGGACAGGTGAGTGCTGTTCCCTGCATGTCAAAAACTCCCCTGAGTGAGGATAGGACTAAAGAGTTGGAAGATACATGTCCTAAATTGTTTACTGCATGTGCTGTAACTAGAGCTATGACGGCAAAAGCCAGCCATGAGAACGTTGACAGTCATGGCACTGGCAATGCCGATGATGATATTGGGCTTGGTGATACCATTTTTGCCCCGTTAAATGACCCAGAGGTTGATGATTCTCCCCAGACTGATGCAAGTGCAAAGTTAGCTGATATGCAAAGATCTGATCCAGAGATTGCCACTTTAATTGACTCAGCAGTTAGGGAAAATGAACGTGAGTCTGAACTGACAGAGTGTTATTATTTAAGACCAAATAACGTTTTTAACCCCTTAAGTGCTAATCTCATCAATCGGGCATTTGGCGCAATTTCTTAAGAGGACGAGCAACACCGATTGTACAACATCCACAAAAAACTGGCGGCAGCTGGCTCCACCCCAGCTGTGACGTAGATAGCTTCTAACCAATCAGAACTAGGTGTTGGACACACCGGAGGGGGGACCCAGGCCCGTAACCAGGCGGTGGGGGGTGTACCCCCCACCTCCCTCTCGCCAGGTCCTTCTACTCCACTTCCTTGTTACTATCCTACATCCCACCGTTCTTACCACCACAACAACCCCTCCCACCCCCTCCTCATGCATCCCCCCCTCCCATATGGATCCCCCCCATGCCCCCCTCCCCAGTCAACTGGGGGGAGGGTATTTCCCCCCTACCCTCCCTCCATGTCCCTGTACTCCACTTTGGCCCTTCCTCTGTGTCTTGTGGTGGTCTCCTCCCATCCTTCGATCCCCATCCACCCCCTCCTCGCCTTACGAGCTCCCCCTACCTCCCCACCCAATACCCGCATCCCCTAGCACTTCCCTGGCCTGAAATATTTTGCGTATTTTTTACGCTTTCTGGCACGTGTTTTTGAATTATTACCTGTAATTTATTGGTGTCTGCATACAGATATCCACACCACAATTACTTTAGCTGTCTTTGGTCGAAACCCACTTGAAAAAGACATTTTATTTTAAGCCAACGCATGGAAGCATGTTGTAGCCTTCAAAACGAAACGAAACGAAACGAAACGAAAACTAGATTTGACAGCTCGGAGGGGAGGGGATGAGGGAGGGGTTAGGCGAGGGGAGGGGAGGGAAGGGGAGGAGAGAGGAGGGAAGGAGAGGAGAGAGGAGGAGAGGGAAGGGAAGGGGATGGAGGGGACTGGAGGTGTGAAGAGGTGAGAGAAGGGGAGGATAATTTTTACTATTTATCATACTTTTATTGGGGGGTTCATGACCTATTTTCCTTGCTAGATTTGACAGATCGAGCGGGAGGGAAGGGGGAAGAGGAAAGGGGAGAGGAGGTTAGGCGAGGGGAAGGGAAGGGAAGGGACGGGAAGGGGAGGGAGGGGATTGGAGGTATGAGGAGAGGAGAGGAGGGAAGGATAATTTTTATTTATCTTATTTATTTGGGGGGTTTGTTATTATTTTATTTTTTTCTAAGCACATTGCAATGGTTTATAGCATCTATACACACAAAAAAAAAAAAAAATTGATTTTGGTGATTTTTGTACATATTGTTGCGAAGAAAACAGGTGCGAGCGGCGTATTTTCTTTCTCGCCGGGGCCGCGACGGGTAACTATTATAAACTTTGATGGTCCATAGTTCAGTAACTATTGGGTCTAGGAGGGTGGGGTTTGCGTTTTCAGGTGTGTAAATTCAAGCTCTATAAATCGGGCATAAAACTTTTAACCTTTGAGGAAGTCGAAAAATTGGCCTGTTTTTGCGTCCTGGGGAACAGTCGAGGCTGGAGAATTGCGTACCCTAGGGGTTGAGAAGATGGAGACCTCTTAGTGTTGCTCGTGATAACGAGTGGAAGACTGTACATCAGGTGGTGGTTCCAAGACCCTATAGGCAAAAAATTATGTCCATTGCTCATGACTCTTCTTTAGCAGGTCACTTAGGGGTGAGGAAGACTCTCCTGCATCTGGCAGCATTTTTACTGGCCTGGAATCCGTTGAGATGTCTCCCGGTTCTGTAGGTCATGTCACACCTGTAAGCTAGTCGGTAAGAGCAATAAGCCCATCTCTGCTGCTCCTTTGATTCCTCTACATGTGTTTGAGGCCCCATTCACTAGAGCCCTTGTGGACATTGTTGGCCCCTTGCCTGAGACCTCTTCAGGCCACCAGTACATCCTCACAATGTTAGACATGGCCACTAGATATCCTGAAGCCATTCCCTTGAGAAATATTTCAGTTAAATTGGTTGTAAAGGAGATGCTAACCTTTTTTACTCGTTTTGGTCTCCCTAAAGAAGTGCAGTCGGATCAAGGCAATAATTTTAATTCCAAACTGTTCAGACAAACCCTTAAGGAGTTAGGAATCTCACAGATCACTTCCTCAGCATATCATCCTCAGAGTCAAGGAGCATTAGAGAGGTATCACCAAACTTTGAGGAGTATGCTCAGAAAACTATGTGTTTATGCAAAGGAATGGGACAAGTGTTTGCCTCTCCTACTTTTTGCAACCAGAGAGGCACCGAGCGAGTCCTTGGGCTACTCCCCATTTCAGTTAATCTTTGGCCATGAAGTAAGAGGTCCCCTTAAACTCCTCAAAGAACATTGGGTCAAGGATGATGACCAAATTAACTTGCTAGACTATGTGTCAAAATTTAAAGAAAAACTGGCCCATAGAATGGAAGTAGCCAGGTCACACTTTGAGTCCTCTCAGGAGAAGATGAAGAGGTGGCATGACCACTCAAAGAAAGTTAGGCACAGAGTGTTTCATCCAGGTAATCAAGTTCTTGTCTTGCTTCCCATTCATGGTCAGCCTCCGCAGGCAAGTTTTGCAGGCCCTTATCTAGTGGAAAAGAGGGTAGGTGAAGTAAATTATGTCATATTAACCCCAGACCGGAGGAAGGAACGAAGATTGTGACATAATAAATATGTTGAAGGAATACAACAGGCAAGACGTGGACCCCCTTAGTGCTAGTGCTGCATGCGTGGTGTCAGCTGTCGAGTTTGCAGACCCACCTAGTGCTGCATGCGTGGTGTCGGCTGTCGAGTTGGCGGAGGACAAGGGCTGCCCTTTAACTTTGGACCAGATGACCAGTCGGGGAGAAAACAAGGAAGCTTGGAGTACACTGACTGATAAACTCTCCCACTTGACTGCAGAGTGGTGTGCTGAGCTTGTTGCCCTTCTCAGGAAGTTCCCATGATGTCTTCCGGGATGCCCCAGGACGGACTGAAGTGGCACAGCACGATGTGGACGTTGGAGATGCCAGCCCTGTAAAGCAGTCCCTCTACCGGGCTAGTCCTCAGAAGCAGACCATCATTCGAGAGAAGCTGAACTACATGTTGCAACAGGGGTAAAATCGAGTCCTGTCAAAGTGGGTGGTGCTCGCCGGTCATAGTGGTTCCAAAACCCAATGGGTCACTTAGCTTTTGTATTGATTACCGTAAAGTCAACTCCCTTACCAAGACTGATACTTACCCACTTCCTAGAGTAGTTGATTGTGTGGACGCGATAGGCAGTGCTAAGTTTATCACAAAAGTAGATTTAATGAAGGGATATTGGCAAGTCCCACTCACAGAAAGGGCCCAAGAAATATCCTGTTTTGTGGTTGGTAGCAGGACTTATAAATGTAAGGTCATGCTCTATTTTATGAAGAATGCTCCTGCCACCTTCCAAAGGCTGATGAATGATCTCACCAAGGATGTTGAGAATGGTACTTACATTGATGATGTTGTTATTTTTAGCAACACCTGGGAACAACACTTGAGCCAACTAGATGCCTTACTTCAGAGACTGTCCTCTACTAATTTAGTGCTTAATTTAGCTAAATGTGATTTTCTGAGGGCTCGAGTGCAGTACCTAGGTTATGTGGTCCATTAAGGCCAAGTGAGTCCACCTGATGTTATAGTTCAGGCCATAGTCAATTCCCCCCAACCCAAAAATAAGAGAGAGTTGCAACGATTCTTGGGTATAGTAGGGTACTACAGACGTTTTGTCCTGAACTTCTTTGATCTTGTAGCTTCCCTCACTGATTTGTTAAGAAACGGAATCAAGTATGAGTGGAAGCCAGAATGTGAAGAAGCCTATTCTAAGGTCAAAGCTATCCTGTCAAGTCACCCAGTGCTTCAATCTCCCAATTTTGATAAACCCTTTAAATTAGCTGTTGATGCCAGTGGCCTAGGGGCTGGTGCAGTTTTGCTTCAGGATAATGATGAAGGCTTTGAGGTGGCTGTGTGCTATTCTAGTAAAAAGTTCAATAAGGCTCAGAGAAATTATTCAACTATTGAGAAAGAACTCATTGCACTCTTACTTGCCCTTCAACACTTCTCTGTGTATGTTGGTTCAGGGTCAGGTGATGTTGTAGTGTACACTGATCACCACCCTCTGAAATTTTTGTCCCGATTTAAGGATAAAAATCTTAGATTGACCCGCTGGGCCCTATTTTTGCAAGCATACTCCCGTGATGTAAGACATGTAGAAGGTGTTAGTAATGTTTTAACAGATTACCTGTCCAGTACTTGATTGTACAGTATCCAGAAATTTCCCCCTGGGAAATTTCTTCTCTCAGGAAGAGAGGTGTCACTGGTGTAGTTACCCCAGTAGTGAATCGGTGAAATAGAAGATAAGATGATAATGAAAGGAGAGAGAAGCGAGCCGTTAAGAACATATATTTTTTTTCATATCAATGTTGCTGCCTGTAAAGGGTGACCCTGGTCCCCAGCCGTATTTACCCAGTGGTCAAGTTTGCCTTCTCAACTGATAACACACCAGATGTTTTTCTCACAAATTATGCAGAAAGTTTCTCTTGTCCTTGAACTGTGGGTGTGACATAATGTGGGAGGAGCAAAGTAGGGATGTTTGCCAATTAGAAGCCTAAATGGCGCTTTTGTCACGTTCTTGATGGCACACAATTGGTTCTGTGTGGAGTGTATGAGGCCCTCATTGGTAGCAGGTGCCTCTATCGTTTCTGTATGGACAGAGATTATTTTTAAGACAGCCTAGTGGTTAATTTAGCTGAGAAAGGCGGAGTAGGTGTCCTTTATAAGCTCCAGGAAAGTGTGAAGAGACACATTTGTCTTATTTTGTACACACATCCCTGTACACATTTTGTCTCATTTTGTACACACATCCCTGTACACATTTTGTTATTTGTACACATTTGTGCACATTTACTGTCACGTTACACTTTTGTCACATTGTGTTGCACTTTCCCCCAACACTACTGAATACTTGACTTTGATTACAAAACACTCTATTTGTGTACAATTTCCCATTTTTGATTCACTCCTCCATTTACACTAGTGTGTGATTTATATCTGGATTTAACCTTCGAAGTCTCCACGTTTCCTCGAGCTTTGTGAGTACTTAGCTTCCACTGAGATGCAATCTCTACATACTGATAATTGAGGAAGGTCCTATGTAATACCTGGATTATTGATTAATCTAATGGCTTTGTTTTGAATTTACTCCAACTGCTCCACATCCACTCCACAGTGGCAAACAGTATTCGATCTAAGAACGCACATGACTTTTGTATATGTGGCCAACTGCTCATCAGTGAAGAATTCACGAACTCTGTACAGAAGTCTTAATTTTTTAAGAAACATATTTAGCAAGGGATTTAACACTAGCTGGTACGCTTAGGTTGGTGTTTAGTGTAACACCTAGGATATCAATTGTAATGGGTATGGGAATATTGCCATCATTTAAAATTATGTGGGAATCTGAAGAATTCTTTCTGTTGGAGTTATTAATGTATTTAGTTTTCAGAACGTTAAATGAGGCCAAATTTTTTTTATGCAAGGAAGAAGGAACCAAAGGCCACGAGCCCGCAATAACTATTCCTTCCAAGAGAAAAACAAATACAAGAGAGAGCCAAATTCAAGATCCGATCATTTCGAGATGCCTGGACATACTGTGTTTGAAAGACTGGAGATCATAGGAAGCAGGAAATACAGACAGAGGGAGATAGTTCCAGAGTTGACCTGTTGCATAAATGAAGGAGTAGGAGTATCGGTTAACTCTTGCATTAGAGAGTTGGAGAGAAATGGGATGAGAGTTTGCTCCTAGACGGGTGCTACGCACCCATCGTAGAGGTGAAGGAGTGCAAGCAGACAGTTCAGAGGAGCAATGACCATGGAAGTACCGATAGAAAAGAGATAAAGATGCAACAGTGCGGCAAAGAGACAGAGATTGAAGGGAGCCAGTAAGAGGAGGAGTTATTGAGACATAAAGCCTTTGACTTCATCCTATTGAGAAGAGCTGCATGTGGGGTGCCTCTCAACACATGGGAGTTGTACTCTACACAGGGGCAGATAAAATCCGTTTATAGACTCAACAGCTGTACAGGGGTAAAGAAAGAACAGAGTCGCCTTAGCACACCTAATCTCTTGGAAGCAGATTTTACAAGAGATGTAATATGATCTTTCGAAGATAAGTCCCAACTGAATGAAACCCCAGGCATGTTCAAGGATGATGCAAGATTAAGCTGTATATTATTAAACATTAGTGGGTACACCTGTGGAAGATTTTTTCGGGTTGATAAGTGTAAGAACTGAGTCTCTGATGCATTAAAAACAACCAGATCATTTTTACCTTAGAGATAAGAGCCAGGTCAGACATTAGGTGTGCCACAGCCTCATCCCCTGTTTGTTGAAGTAACTGCTGAGATGGATGTTGCGGGAACCAAATGGAAAGGTGAAGGGTGGAATCATCAGCGTATTAGTGGATAGGGTTAGATGTACAGCTTAGAAGGTCATTGATGAATAATAGGAAGAGAGTTGGTGATAGGACAGAGCCCTGAGGAACACCACTGTTGATAGCTCTAGGAGAAGAACGATGGCTGTCTACAGCAGCTGCTACAGAATGACCAGAAAGGAAGCTAGAGAGGAAAGCACAGATAGAAGGATAGAAACTGTAAGAGGGCAATTTGGAATTTAAAGATTTATGCCTGACTCGATCAAAAGCCTTTGAGATGTCAAGCGCAATGGCAAAGCTTTTGCCAAAGTCCAGAAAGGAGGAGACCAGGAGTCTGAAAGGTAAGTGCGAAGATCGCCAGTGGAGCGTCTCTGACGGAACCCATACTGACGATCAGAAAGAAGGTTGTGATAGGAAAAATGCTTTATAATAATTCTATTAGAAATTCACTCAAAAATCTTTGAGATACAGGATGTTAAAGCAATTAGACGATGGTTAGAGGGTTGGGAATGGTCTCCCTTCTTTGGGACTAGCTGAATGAGAGCAAACTTCCAGCAAGAAGGAATGGTACAAGTTGACAAACAAAGGTGAAAGAGTTTACCTAGGCAGGGTGTAAGTACAGAAGCAGAGTTCTTGAGGACAACAGGAGGGACTCCACCAGACCGATATCCCTTGTTAGTATTGAGGCCTGTGATGGCAGAAAATACATCAGCTGAAGAAATTTGAATGTCAGCCATAAGGAAGTCAGAGGGGGGGAAGTGATGGAGGAGCAGCACCGGAATCGTCTAAGGTGGAATTGGAGGAGAAAGTCTAGCGAAGAGATCTGCTATATCAGTAGAAGAAATAGGTACAGAACAATCAGAGTAGAAAAGAGGAGGGAAGGATGATGAGGTAAAGTTGTTAGAAAAGTTTTTGGCAGGTGCCAGAAGGAGCAGGAAGATTTTGAGTTGGAGAGTTGAGAGCATTTATTATGGATGATATTACATTTAGCAGAGCGAAGAAAAGACTTAGCACGATTCTGGGCAGAAACATAAAAAAGATGTGATTCAGGGGCTGGGTGTGCTCTGGTACCTTTTATAGGCCCTCTCCTTGTTGCTGACAGCACTAGAACAAGCGTGATTAAACCAAGGCTTTCTTGCATTAGTCAAAGGATATGAGAAAGAAATGTTTGTTTCCATGCCAAAGAGAACAACCTCCATAATGCACAAGGCACACTCAGATGGCTCCCGGCCATGGAAACAATAATCATTCCAGGGAAAATCAAGACGTAGTGCCTGAGGGCCTCCCAATCCGCAGCTCCAAAGTGCGACAGACGACGTTTTTTTGGAGGGTCCACAGGTCGTACCAGAACGATAGGACAGGTTAAGGTAATTAGGTTTTGATCGGAGGAGCCCAATGGAGAGAAAATATTAACAGTGTAAGCCGAAGGACTAGTTGTAAGGAGGAGGTCAAGTATGTTGGAGCTCTCTTCAAAGCGGTCAGGGATACGGATAGGGTGCTGTACGAGATGCTCTAGGTCATTAAGGATAGAAAAGATGTAGGTTTGTTCACCAGGTGGATCAGTGAAAGGAGAGGAGAGCCAAAGGTGATGGTGAACATTGAAATCTCCTGGAATGGAGAGTTTGGAGTAAGAAGAAATGGATAGAATGTGTTCCATTGTAGAAGGAAGATAATCAAAGAATTTTTGATAGTCAGTATATTAGAGAATAAGTAAACAGCACAGATATATTTAGTCAGAGAATGACAGGAAAGCCAAAGCCAGAGTGTAGAGAATTAAGAAGAATCAAGTTCAGGAACATGAGAGCAAGATAAGTCATTGCGTAAATATAAACAACAGCCACCTTTGGCTTTGAATGAGTATATATACAGAAAGTATGAGGATACAGAAAAGAGTCTGCTGTCAGTTGCCACAGACAGCTGAGTCTCAGTTAGGAAAAGAAGGTGAGGTTTAGAGGAGGAGAGCTGGTGCTCAACAGAGTGAAAGTTAGAGGAAAGGCCGCGAATGTTGCAGAAATGAAGAAGAAGTGAGTCAGAGAGTGGTTCCAGGCAGCTCAAGTCGTCAGTGGGAGAGGGGCGGAAGGTGGGGGCATTTATGGTCCCTCCCCCTGTTGACCTCGAGGCTGTGTGTTGTGATGCCATGATTTTTGAATTTTAGAAAAGGAAGTATAGTGTGTACTGTGCATGTAGTTTGGTGTTCATAGTTAGAGAAACTTGTACTGGAGAGCATGCTGGCCTACTCTCTGTGTTACTGAGACACTGAAAAAGTTCAACAAAGGGGGATGGTCTGGAACTAGTCTCGAGAGCTGATGAAACGGTGTCACGGGGTTTTTATAATAACACAGTAATTTTTAAATATAAATGGTTAAATATTATTTAATTTGATAATAATATTCAATAATATTGAAGAGCAGAGACAATGATTGTCTTGCTACATCAAGCAACGATTACTTTACACTGACTTGCTAAGATTCTCAAGAACGAGAATTTATAAACTTTCTCAACAGTACACAGCAGAGACTAATTACTCACAATTGCTGAATTACTGTACTGTTAGCCTCTGGAGAAAGTTACTTCACCTTGACAATAAATAACTAATACTAATAACAATATCAGGTCCTTGCTGGTGCATTAACTCCTAGGTGGCACAACGGATATTAAGTTAATACAACAAGACTGATCTAAGTACCAGTTATGAAAACAAACGTTTATGCAAGCTAGGAGCTATATGGAAAATAAGCTTAATTATGGAGAAATGAAACAAGATTTTACTCTACATTAAGCTCAAGAAATAGAACTGTTAAATTTATTGATTACAAAAATAAATTTAACATTACATTTCAAATCAAATCAATGAGACGCACTCGCTCACTCACACAGAAGCTAAATACTTACGCCTAGGAAAAACACCTTAACTAAACTCTTAAAACTAGGAAATACACAAAGGAAATACCAGTCGATGAATACTATGTATCACCCGAGGAGTGGGGGGTGGGAGTACTGGGATTAACTGTACTAGTGGAGCTTGGGGTGCTAGCTGACCTCTCCACTTCTGAGCACAGAACCTTTCTCCGTCACAGCAAACACAAGACTCAATTCAAATAATGTATAGGCAGGACGCACAAGCTACCAGAAGAAGGCGTGGCTAACGGTTTAGGCGAGCAGAGGCGAACGATAAAGAAACAATTGTATCGCTCAGTAGCGCACTTAGTGACGTGCATTAAATCGGTCACTTCTGAAAGTGACGAATGTTTTGAAAAGTATACTCCGAAATGGAGGGAGAAACGGTTAGCTGAGCGATACACAGTGAGTTTTCCACTAACAGTTCGTGGCTTCTCACAAAACGGAAATGTCGCGAATTGATTCGTGACATTACGCCCCTACAAAATTAAATTTTTTCCTTATGGGAAAAAATTTGTGGATATATATATATATATGTATACATCCTAAGTCATTCACACAAGATTCACACTGTGGTGTGTGTGCTATCCTGCTACAGGAGAAAGTCGCAGTCGCCAGTGAGCGAAAAAAAACCTCGTATTTACGTTAATAGAAGCAAGCTTGAGGGAAAAACTCCGTGACGACGGTGAAAATCCTGTACTCAGGTCAAACTGAGCGAAAAGTCGCTACATTTACACTGACAACTAATTGTTGTGTAGCGTGGTGTATGTAATACACGGTGTAGGTGTGACAGTTGTAGTGTAACTGTACCTACGTGTAAAATGACACAGTAAATAATATATGGCGATGACGAAGGCAGAGGAGAAGAGGCGGCAGCGTGCGGCAGACGATCAGCTGGTCCGCACAGCAAAACTGCTACACCCATTGCTGAACCTGCAAAACCAATTGAGGTGGAGCATCAAAAGTGTCAATGAGACAAAATTTTATCATGTTACAATTACTCTCTCTGCCTAGCAGTCAGTGCTACGACGTACATTCGAGGTCGCCATTAATTATAGCACACGATTATGGTCGGCAAGTTGAGAATCCTTGTGCAAACTCGGGTCTTCCATAGCCTCGAACTGCACACGGGTCCTCAACCTGTGCCTTAACCTACAGTACTTATATTAATATCGGGAAGCTGAGAATCCTTGTGCAAACTTGGGTCTTCCATAGCCTCAAGTCGCCTCTGCAGAGTTCTCACTTCCCCCTTAACCTACAATACAATACTTATATTAGTACCGGGAAGCTGAGAATCCTGTGCAAACTTGGGTCTTCCATAGCCTCAAGTCGCCTCTCAACTTTCCCCTTAACCTACGGTACATATATTAGTACCGGGAAGCTGAGAATCCTTGTGCAAACTTGGGTCTTCCATAGCCTCAAGTCGCCTCTCAACTTTCCCCTTAACCTACGGTACATATATTAGTACCGGGAAGCTGAGAATCCTTGTGCAAACTCGGGTCTTCCATAGCCTCGAGTCGCCTCTCAACTTCCCCCTTAACCTACGGTACATAATATGTATGTACAGGCCCTGGACATAATGTGTCCTGTGGGGCCAATGGGCGAGACGTCAGGTCTGCACCCACTTCACCACTACCCTGTCTCTCAACTGACTCAGAGATTACAGGTGTGGTTATGAACGGCACAGGAAGGACATGTCCCTGGTTAGTGGTGATACTTTGGCACACACTGCAGGAACGGACAAAACTATCTATGTCTCGTCCCATCCCTGGCCAGAAAAAGTCAGCTCGGATACGGCCCTGGGTCTTCCTTTTGCCCATGTGACCTCCTGAGGCTGAACAATGACCCCATTGTAACACTGCTAGGCGGTACTTGGCGGGAACGACAAACTGCAGTCGAACCTCACCCTCGGGTGTTTGTGACTCACGGTAGAGCCGTCCTTGTTTACAAAGGAACTTGGCTCGACCTCCCCGTGAATACTTAATCACTCGACCCTTTTGTTTGTTCCGCACGGCAGCAAGTGTCGGGTCAGAATGTTGTTCTTGCCCAACATGTTGACTACACATCAGATCTTGCGGCGATTCAATGATCACTGGGGTGACACAGTCTGGAGCCTCAGTCATGGCTCGTGTTACCGCAGCAGCCGAAGTCTGAGTAGCGTCATCGGAGCAACTATCCTTGACTCCATTAATATTGCCTACTATAAAGTCAAATAGAGGCTCTGGCATGACAACCGCAAGTGTCGTACCAGTATAAAATGGAGATGCCACCTGGATACATGCCTCAGGGAACAATCTCACTGATCCATCAATAAGCTTTGCATGGATCTGTCGACCTGTATACTGCTCAGGCCGAACTAAACTCTGCTTGACAGAGCAACCTGAGGAACCATTGTCTCTCAGGACCTTCACAGGAATGTCTCCCACAAACCCTGGCTGTACAAGGAAGGTACTGTCACCTGTGGTGGGGCCTGTGGAGGAAGCAGCTAGCCACTCATGAGGCTGCCGAATTGATGTGGCAAACATTGTGCCTTGTGAAGAAGATGGAACATTGGCCATCTGTGGAGGGGGGTTCACTGTCACTGTGGGACTAGTGAACTGTGGGGAAGTACCCACACTGGTAGGGACGTGACCACCGTGCTGCTCCTGAGGAATGAAGGCTGCGTTCGCTTCCTGCCTCTTTTGAGCTGGTGGTGAAAAAGTTTGTCCCGACGGTCGGTTGCGTGGCTGATACTGCTGCTGGTTAGGGTACTTGTTGTACCGCTTCCACTCAGGTTTCTGAGTGTTCTGCCCCTGGTCCTTCTGTGGTTTGCTTGGACCTTGACCATTACTCTGAGAACGGCCTTGGTGCTGGGATTCAGTCTGAGACGGCTTCCCAGACTTGGCAGTATCTTTTCTGCTCCAGGTGTTTTGCTTACGAGCTTGATACCCGTATGCAGTAAAGAATGCGTCAGCGTTCTCTGCCATTTGGCTGGCATCTTTCACCTGGCAGATCTTAAGCTGTGCTATGAGCTCAGCAGGCCACGACCTCTCTAGCTGTGTACGCAGCATAAAGTCAATTATCCCCTCACGCGTGGAAGGAGTTTCATCTTTCTCCATCCACTCATTTAAGTAAGCTGTGAGACGATCAAGGAACTGAACAGCTGTCTCCTTGTCTTGGAGACGAGCTCGCATGAACTGAACTTTGGCGTCGTCTACTGTGAGACCATACGCCTTAATGAGTGCAGCTTTCATCATCTCATATGTGAGATTGTCTCCACGAATTCTGTGGAGAATATCGAGGGCAGGGCCCTCAAATAGGCTAAGAAACTGAAGCCGCTTAGCTGCCTCATCCAGTTGATATAAGTCTGCCATGTCCTCAAAACGAGCTATGTATGGCTCGATTCGCTCGCTTTCCTTGTATGAAGGAAGCTTGATGCGTGGGGTCGCCAGGACATGTGCAGGGAGAACGCTCGTGGAGCTTGGACCAACTGCACCAAACGTGTCTGAAGCCAAGGAATCTCGCTTGAGCTTCATCACTTCAAGTTCATGTTCTCGTTCTCTGTCTCGTTGTTCACGCTCGTATTCGCGCTGTTCTCGCTCTTGTACTAGCTCGTGTTCGCGCTATTGTCGCTCTTTTTCTAACTCGAGCTCGCGTTGTTTTTGTTCGTGTTCACGCTGTTCTCGCTCATATTCGCGCTGTTCTCGCTCAAGTTCACCAGCGTCTTTCTCACGTTCTTGCTCGTAATTGAACCGTGAGAGAACGTAACTCTGTATTTTCTCTGGGTCAGTGAGACCCATATCTTTGGCTTCCTGTACATAAGCACTGGCTGCCATGGCGCTAATTTATTAAGCAAACGAATGCTAATAATACAAATAAAGAATACAGACACAAGCTAGTGGTGACCAGTCTTATCTAGTTAACTGGCAAAGAATAAATAAAAAATGTAAATGACTGGGAAGACTCAATAATAAACACAATGGGTACGCTGACTTCCCAGAAGCGAATAAAATCGTGTGGCGTTACCAAGAATAAACTAGAGTTAAGTACTCTATTGATTAATAAAGCAAAAATTCACTTGCTAAATCAACGGTAACCACCAGTAAACTTGTGCCTATAAACTTTAATAATAAATACCTAAATATGAATGAGTGAGCACTATCTCGTGAATAGCTTTCGAGCTAGGAGTTAATATCCTGGAATGAGGTCGCCAATTGTCACGGGGGTTTTATAATAACACTAATTTTTAAATATAAATGGTTAAATATTATTTAATTTGATAATAATATTCAATAATATTGAAGAGCAGAGACAATGATTGTCTTGCTACATCAAGCAACGATTACTTTACGCTGACTTGCTAAGATTCTCAAGAACGAGAATTTATAAACTTTCTCAACAGTACACAGCAGAGACTAATTACTCACAATTGCTGAATTACTGTACTGTTAGCCTCTGGAGAAAGTTACTTCACCCTTGACAATAAATAACTAATACTAATAACAATATCGGGTCCTTGCTGGTGCATTAACTCCTAGGTGGCACAACGGATATTAAGTTAATACAACAAGACTGGTTTAAGTACCAGTTATGAAAACAAACGTTTATGCAAGCTAGGAGCTATATGGAAAATAAGCTTAATTATGGAGAAATGAAACAAGATTTTACTCTACATTAAGCTCAAGAAATAGAACTGTTAAATTTATTGATTACAAAAATAAATTTAACATTACATTTCAAATCAAATCAATGAGACGCACTCGCCCACTCACACAGAAGCTAAATACTTACGCCTAGGAAAAACACCTTAACTAAACTCTTAAAACTAGGAAATACACAAAGGAAATACCAGTCGATGAATACTATGTATCACCCGAGGAGTGGGGGGTGGGAGTACTGGGATTAACTGTACTAGTGGAGCTTGGGGTGCTAGCTGACCTCTCCACTTCTGAGCACAGAACCTTTCTCCGTCACAGCAAACACAAGACTCAATTCAAATAATGTATAGGCAGGACGCACAAGCTACCAGAAGAAGGCGTGGCTAACGGTTTAGGCGAGCAGAGGCGAACGATAAAGAAACAATTGTATCGCTCAGTAGCGCACTTAGTGACGCGCATTAAATCGGTCACTTCTGAAAGTGACGAATGTTTTGAAAAGTATACTCCGAAATGGAGGGAGAAACGGTTAGCTGAGCGATACACAGTGAGTTTTCCACTAACAGTTCGTGGCTTCTCACAAAACGGAAATGTCGCGAATTGATTCGTGACAAACGGAAGCTCCTGCTCTCCCTGTCATCAGCTTTGCACCCACCTTGGGAGTACTGTCCTGCTCGACTGGTGCTACAGTCTACTTCTCAGATTTGTTTGTCCCCAATGATTAATTTTAGAAAGGTCCTGGTAAGAGATTTTTTTTTTTTTTTTTATAATGTGTCTGACTCTGGGCATAGACTTCATAGCCTCCTCTCCATGCCCAGTAGTCCTCCTACATACCATACACCTCTTTACATGTCACCACTTCGGCGCTAACACCCACCGTCAATATAGAATACATGCTAGGGCTGTCTCATACAGGACTGGTGTACTGGTATTCGTGGGGGTGTTTTTACATCACGTGGGCGGGTCTTCTGGTAGATCGGTAAAGTCTGATTTAATGAAATTCAGATCCTTAAACTGTTCCCTGCCTCAGCGGGGACTTGAACCTGGGTGCTGTAGGACTGCAGGCCACCTCTCTACCGATTGAGCCATCGCCTTCCCCAGGTGTGTTAAAATCGTCAAGCGGTGGTTCCCTTAACTTAAAGGATCTGCAAAAACTCTAAATTCGTTTGGTTTGGTTTTCAATTTTTTTTATGGCTGGTATTTCAAGTAATTTTGCTACTGTGAAAATGTTATATATATATATATATATATATATATATATATATATATATATATATATATATATATATATACATACCTACATCTATCTATCTATCTATATATATATATATATATATATATATATATATACATACCTATATCTATATATATATATATATATATATATATATATATATATATATATATATATATATATATATATATATATTTCAAGAATACTCCCCCAGTATCCCTGCTTGTCGTAAAAGGCGACTAAAAGGGTTGGCGGAGGGTTAGTGCCCCTCTCCGGAAAACAACTAGCTAAAAAAACAAACAAGAAACCTCGGACAAGGACTGACCAAACGATGACGACCCAGGACCGGACAAAGGACTTGGTAATGGCTACATGGAATGTAAGAGGAGCGAATGATGAGATGAAAGAGAGAGAGATTGTCCACGTGCTTGAGGGTGCGAAAGTGGATGTATGTGGAATAAATGAAACGAAATGGAGAGGAGAAAGTGTGAGAGAATGGGAGTATGGATGGGGTATATGTACAGGAGTAGGTGAGAATGAGAGGGCAAAGGAAGGAGTATGTATAGTTGTGAGTAAATGAAGGAAGAAGAGCATAAGACAGTATGGATCAGTTGGGTCAAGGATTGTGTTGGTAAAGTTGAAAGTTGGAATACATATGTGGACAATTGTGTGTGTGTATGAGCCAATGCAAGATCGTGCTAGCAGAGTGAGAGAAGAGTTCTGGACAAATGTGGAAGTGTGCATGGAAAAGTTTGGAAGGAATGAGAGAGTGTTTTTGATCGGTGATATGAATGGTAAAGTAGGGAATGTGAAGGTGGATGGAATAGTTGGTGAGTGGGGTGTGCCTGCTGAGATAGATGAGAATGGCAGTGCGTTAGTGGACATTTGTGCTGGGAGGGGATTGGTGATAGCCAATAGCCTCTTCAGGCATAAAATGATCCACAGGTATACATGGCAAATGATGAGAAGGTTGGGTGGTGAACTGAATGAAAGGAAGGCAATGATTGATTATGTGTGTTTGGATGAAAGGATGCGAAGATGTGTAATGGATGCAAGAGTTTATAGAGGTTGGGGGAATGGACTTTCTGACCACTACTTGGTGGTGGCCAGAATTAGGATCCAAGTAAGATGGAGGAATAGAAGAAGGGTAAGATGAGAGGAAGGAGTAGATGCAAGGAGAGTGGAAAGGTTACAAGAGAATGAGAAAAAGGCAGAGTATAAGAGAGAAGTGGAGGAACGATTGGGCAAATATGAATTGGAGCAGATGGGGGAGGTGGAAGGTGTGTGACGGATATTTACAGAAGAAATATGTGCAGCATGTGATGTGGTGTGTGGGAGGAAGAGAAGACGGAGGGGGGTGCAAGGAACAGCATGGTGGACTGAAGAGGTGAGACAAGCTGTGGCACAAAGGAAGAAAGCATACAATGAATGGATGAGAAATAGGGACGTGGAAGAAGTTGAGAGGCGGAAGAGAGAGTTATATGCAGAAAGAAAGAGGTGAAAAGATTAGTAAGGGAGAATAAGAAGAGAGTGGATGAGGAATTTGGAAGGAATTTGAGTGTAAAGTGGAGAGACTAAGAAAATGTTCTGGAAAGAGGTGTAAAGAGTAAGACAGGGTGGAAGTGAGGTTAGCAGGGGAGTGAAAGATAAAAATGGTAGATTACAAGTGGAGAAGGGAGAAAAAGTGAGCAGATGGAGAGAACACTTTAAGGAATTGTTGAACATACAGGATGGAAGTAATGCGAGTATAAGTGGCTGGGGATTGGCTGGGAGAAGGAGAGAGGTGAGAAGACAGGAAGAAATCAGTAGGATAGAAGTTGTGGAAGCAATGAAGAAAGTGAAATTGGGGAAAGCCCCAGGAATTGATGGAGTGCGTGGTGAAATGCTGAAGCATGGGGGAGAGATAGTAATAGAATTGATGTAGAAGATGTGCAGATTGGCCTGGGAGGAAGGTTGAGTCCCGGAGGATTGGAAGTCAGGTATAATTATTCCCTTGTACAAAGGAAAAGGGGAAAAAGAAGTGTGTGGTAATCATAGGGGCATTTGTCTTCTTAGTATAATAGGAAAAGTGTATGGTAGGACACTTATTGACAGAGTTAGAGAAAGAACAGAGTTTAGTCGGAGAAGAACAGGGAGGCTTTAAGAAGGGAAGAGGTTGTGTAGATCAGATATTCTTAGATCTTTAGTGGAAAAGTTTTTAGAGAAGGGAAAGAAGTTGTATGCGGCTTTCATGGATTTGGAGAAAGCATATGACAGGGTGGATAGACAAGGATTGTGGAAAGTATTAAGAATATATGGAGTAGATGGGAAGTTGTTGAATGCTGTGAAGAGTAGGTATAATTGTGCTAAGGCTGCAGTGCGTGTGGATGGTGAACTGAGTGAATTTTTCTCTTTGAAGGTTGGGTTGAAACAGGGATGTGTCAAGTCTCCATGGTTGTTGAATCTGTACATGGAAGGGGTAATAAAAGAGGTACAACGTAGGGTAGTGGATGTTGGAGTGGCCCTGGTGAGAGAGGATAGTGTTTGGAAACTCCCTGTACTGTTGTTTGCAGATGATACTGTGTTGTTGAGTGAAGATGAAGGGGAGCTGCAAGGCTTGGTGGATGAGTTTGGGAGAGTGTGTATGAAACGGAATCTAAAGGTGAATGTAGGGAAGAGTAAAGTGATGATCTCTGAGAGAGGTGAAGTCAGTAAATGTACAGCGAGGTTGGATGGTAAGGAATTGGAGAATGTGAGTACGTTTAAGTACTTGGGTAGTGTGATGAGTAAGGATGGAGGTTTGGAGGGTGAAGTGCTTGAAAGAGTACAGCAGGGAAGAAAGGTTGCTGGTTCCTTGAAAGCAGTGATAAGAAGCAGGGAAGTGAGCATGGAAGAGAATAAGTTACTACATGACAGTATTGTGGGACCAACTCTAACGTATGGTAGTGAAGCTTGGACGTTGTTGGAAGGACACAAGTCAAGAGTGAGAGCAGTGGAAATGAGTTATTTAAGAGGAGCCTGTGGAGTCACATGAAGAGACAGGCTGACGAATGAGGATATAAAGGAGAGTTGTGGTGTGGATGTGGATGTGATAAGAAGCGTTATGAGGAACACACTGAAGTGGTTTGGCCATGTGGAGAGGATGGAGGGTGAGAGACTGACGAAGAGAGTGTTTGTGATGAAGTGGAGGGGGGAAGAGGGAGTGGGAGGCCGAGGATAAGATGGAGGGATGGGGTGGAGAGGTATATGAGAGAGGGGGGGTGAGTTGGGAGCAGGGCAGTGAAATGGCGGGGGACAGGCCGACGTGGAGGCAATTTGTTTGTGGCCACCTCAGACGGGATTGAGGCGACTGGCAATATATATATATATATATATATATATATATATATATATATATATATATATATATATATATATATATATATATATATATAAGGACCTCCCTAAAACAACGACGTATCGACCAGGCTACTCGATTTCCCGTTTTCTGTCTCAATGGAGTCCTCTACCATGCTGCTACAACGTCCAAAGTCGTATACACTCCAAATAGCTTGAAAAGGAATAAGGTAGCAACCGGTAGGAGAAGGCAAAAATGGGGTCGTAGCACTGTCAAGCAACGGCGTTTGGTGTTGGGCAGCCACGCTAACCCACGTCTCGAGGTACCAATTTTACGTTCCTTGCGCTAATTAGAGCGGGTCTTACTATGAATTTGCTACTTCATTCCTGTGTTAGTATTATGGTGATTTTTACCTATATTATTTCTTCTTTCTAGCATTAGATAATATTTCTTTCATCGAAATAGAAGAAAAAAGTCACGAGTCGTTTCTTCAATGCACATCTTGCTATGTGAGTGCTAGTTTGCTACCCTGCGTTCAGCTGACCTGTTTACACTGCTTTATTTTCAGCCACATGTGTGCGTGCCTTCCATGTTTATTGCAACTTCCTTGGATTTTACAGTGTTCAAGAAGGATACATACATACAAGCACTCATGAAAAGAATACAGGAAGTCATGCATACATGGAAACATACAAACCGACATACATACACATTTTGGGATATTAAAAGAATTTAAGTTTGTATTGTTAAAGGAACATACATAACATAAAAACACATAAAGGGATACTGGTACAGTCATACACACATACATAGTAATAGAAACAATAGTTACAAAGACACTCTTTTCGGGGGTAATCAACATTATTTTTGTATACATACGTTTCATACATACATGCATACATACACCTATACACTCATACATACAACCATAAAACACACATTGTATGCATACCAACATACATGCATACATACTGACTTACGTACAGAAATACAGACAAGCACACATTATGCATTGTGGGATTACTTCAATAATGTTATGTATGTATACAAGAAAACATACATACAGATATAAATGCATACACTCAATCACACTAACATACAAACATAATAGAGACTTAGGAACACATTTAACAAAAGTTATTTTTGGAGTTAATCATCATTTATTTTTGTATACATAAATATACATAATACATACATGCATACATACAACTATGCAATCATACAAACAAACAAACAAACGAACATTTTTCGCATGTTTGAGTTATTTTTAAACATGTTATGTTTGTACTTACCTTATTTTTAGGTGTTATGATAGCCTAATAAACTTGTTATGTTCCAAGGTATACTCCCTAGGTTTGTGCTGTGTAAAAAAAATACATGATCATACAAATTCATTCATTTTTCTATATATTGTAGAGGGAGGACAGGGCTTTGTTTATTTTAAAATTCATGTTGATCGGATATACTGTTCTTGAGTTACTGAAGAGTGTAGTATGGAAAACTTTAATTGCGATTTTCTCCGTTTTAAAGTAGTGCTTACGTCGATTCTGTAGGGAGGTCCTCATAGATTGATATATATATATATATATATATATATATATATATATATATATATATATATATATATGTGAGACTTGCAAAAGTTGGAAAATCAAAAAATGGAGAAGCATGTATGGGGAAATTTGGAGCGGGAGAAAGGAACAAGAGAGGGGAGAAATGTTGGTAAACTTTGCAGAAATGTTTAACATGAGAATAATGAACACATTCTTTCACAAAAGAACAGGGAGAAAGTGGACCTGGAGAAGCCCAAATGGAGAAACAAAGAATGAAATCGACTTCATTATAGCAAATAAGAATAACACAATCACAAATGTCACAGTTGTCAACAAAGTAAATATTGGAAGTGACCATAGGATGGTGGGTTGCACAGCAAGATTCAATTTCAAAAGTGAAAGAAAGAAGATAATTAAAGATAAAAAGATATGCCTAATAAATGTCAGCGAAAACAAAGCAGCTTTTCAGTTGGAAATAAGGAACAGATTTCAGGCTCTCAGTAATGCTGAATGTGACATTGATGAGATGAATGACAAACTAACAAAAGTGCTAAAAGAATCAGCGGAGGTAGTAGGAAAACCTAATACAATCAAACCCGGGAAGTATTCAGAGAAGACACTTGAGCTTATGAAAAAAAGAAAGGTAATGAAAGTAAAAACAAAGAACGATGAAAAAGAACGAGCGGAATTAATTAAGCTTATCAACAAAAGACAAAGAGAAGAAAAATGAAAGAGAAACATGGATCAAATCAAAGAAACCATCAAAAAAGGAAAAAGTCCGAAACAGGTCCGAAATAAATGGCATTTGGAAAGCGACAAATTACATCACTAAAAGACAAAAACGGTGAAGCCATTAAATGCAGAGATATGATGCTGACGAGAGTTGAAGAATTTTACAAAGAACTGTATGCAACCAAGACAGTAGTACCAATAGCTAACTTTTCTGTTGACACAAGTGAAATACTTGATGCAACACCAGACGAAGTAAATATTTCTCTCAAAAATATGAAAAGAGGGAAGGCTCCGGGAGAAGATGGAATAGTAGCATATTTACTGTTGGATGCAGGAGCAGAAGTACAAAATAGGCTTGCTCGCTTATTTACCCAATGTATAAAACAGAAGGAAATTCCCAAAACATGGTGTGATGCAATTGTTATTCTACTTTATAAAAAAGGCGACTCAAAAGACCTTAGTAACTATAGACCCATTAGCATGCTATCAGTCATTTACAAACTTTTCACTAAAGTCCTTACAAACAGAATAGCTACAAATTTGGAGGAAAACCAACCTCGTGAACAGGCAGGATTCCGAAGCGGGTACTCGACTACTGATCATCTACGCACAATGAATCAACTAATTGAGAAAACTACAGAATATAATAAACCACTGTGCTTAGGTTTTGTTGATTACGAAAAGGCTTTCGACTCAGTGGAACACATAGCAATTATCAATTCATTGCGAGAACAAGGAGTGAAGGAGAACATTGTAAAACTGCTCAAAAACATATATAAAGAGGGAACTGCTACAGTTAAATTACATAACGACTCAGAGAAAATTACGATTGAGAAGGGCGTGCGTTAAGGAGATACAATTACACCAAAGTTATTTACAGCATGCCTAGAAAGTATTTTCAGAAAGCTAGACTGGGAAAACAAAGGAGTAAACATAGATGGAGAAAAGCTAAACCATTTAAGATTTGCAGATGACATTGTCCTAATCTCAGAAAAAGCAGAGACATTGCAAGAAATGTTAAATGACCTGAACAGAGAAAGTCTCAAAGTAGGGCTAAAGATGATCCGGAGTAAAACTAAAGTAATGTTTCATCCTCAAACACCAAAGAGCGTCATCAGAATAAGTGGAGAAATTCTTGAAGATGTTGAGGAGTACAATTACCTGGGACAAATACTAAAATTAACGAAAGATAATGATAGCGATATAAAAAGATGCATTACAATTGGATGGAAAGCTTTCGGTAAACATAGAGACATTATGAAAAATAGCTTGACAGTTTATATGAAACGAAAAGTATATAATGAATGTATAATTCCAGCTATGACATATGGTTGTGAGACTTGGAAACTGACAAAATCGATGGAAAATAAATTATTTCGTTCTCAGAGAACAATGGAAAGGTCAATGTTGGGAATATCTTTAAGAGACAGGAAAAGATCAACTTGGGTGAGACAGCAGAATAAAGTCAAAGATATTATAGAAGTTATAAAAGAACAGAAATGGAGGTGGGCAGGCCATGTAGCAGGAACAAGGGATAATCGATGGAGCAAGAGGTTGACTGACTGGACACCAAGAGATTGTAAGCGTAGCAGCAAAAGGCCAGACAGGAGGTGGAGAGATGAGATAGAGAAATTTGCAGGGAAAACGTGGCAAAGATTGGCTCAGTCAAGGAATTCGTGGAGAAGGTTGGGGGAGGCCTTTGTTCAGCAGTGGACTTGTAATGGCTGATGATGATATATATATATATATATATATATATATATATATATATATATATATATATATATATATATATATATATATATATATACGTATGATGCATGTTACCAAATATTTCATCAGTCAGATTTTGATCAAAACTAGCACACGCATTTCGTGTGGATCCAGGAAGAAATTATTCCATTTTCGTACAGATCAAACAAAAGCCATGAACTGCGATCATTTTCCGGATTGTGAAATTATCTAATGAATGTTTGATCTTATTTAGGTTAAACTTAACACGTGCACTGTATCAGAGGATGGAAAGAATCTATTTGCCTTTGGTGCAGTCTAAGTAAAGGCCAAGTTCAAACTTGGGTGAAGTGTAGATCTCTAAGAACGCTAAATAGTTAGTTTTTAATCACTTAATTCATATTAAATTTTAAAATTTCATTAAATTGTATTATTCTCTGCATTTTTAGTCTAGTCATGGAACAAGAGTCAGCATTAAAGCAGTATAAATCTGAAAACTGGTTCATTACCAACTATGCCTTTCCTGTCACACAAACTAAAGGCGCTGGCCTACCTCTCATGAATATCTTTATATCATTTTTTACGTGTGGAGAAAATCTGGATTTGGAAGTAAGAGAGTTGATTCTTATCAGTGAGCACATGCAAGGAAACACCCTTGGCGTCGATTAAGCCAGTGCCGGAGTCTCCTGCATAATGTACAGATTAATCCTCTTCCTGACGATAGAGTCAAGGATTTCGGGTCTCTTGCTTCTAATTCTTTGCACATTCAGCTGCACGGCTTGAGCTTTCCGTGGGTGAAAGGTGACGAGTTAGAGGTCATGAGAGCTTAGGGTGTCACCAACTGGATCATGAAATGTCACTGGTTTTGCCATTCCCATCTATGGCAGCCATGCCAGCAGGACCACCACCCACCAAGCCTCTCATCAGCTGCCAACATGACATGTGTTATTTAGTTCGACGTTCTGAGTCGAAGCTGCACCACCCGCCAGGAGCATCAACTGCCAGTATTAGTGCATCAGCAGGGCAAGCACCTTGTAAGCAGTGAGTGCATTGGCCACTGGATGACAAATCCCAGATGGTTGAGAGTAATGGTGGCCCGATGAATGACTGGCAGTGGATGAGGTCTGGACCACTACTCTGGCAGTGGAGGTTCTCTACTTAGGGCAGTGTGGATCTTACTGACGTTGGTATGTTCTCTCACGTTGTGATTTAGGAAAGTTACCCTTTCTTGTATATGGAGGCTGCTGCTGGATCACGACCCCTATCCTAGTGGTTGTGGTGGTGGCGGTGGCGGTATCAAGCAAGGAGTTTGGTGGTTTCTCACTAAGGTGGGATTGGCCCTAGGCTGAGCAGCAATGTAGTGGGGGAGACATAAAAAAAATGTTGAGGCTCTGATGTCAAGTACTTCGCCACTTGGCATTCTACACAGCCACACATGGCACCTCACATGCCATGCATGGTGGCATCCATGACAGCTGGGACACACAACAGTACTTCCTATGGTGTTCTTGTTATTTTGTGAGTACTTCTGTCACCAGCGCCACAGTTCATATACCACACGTGCGGGGAACTTGCTGTGACTTCATTAGCAATTATAATACTGACACTTGTAGCATCTGGCAGACTATAGTATATATCTGTATATGGTGTGCATCCCAATCACTGTAAACCCGCATGTTTGGTAGAAGCATGCAAATATGACAAGTACCTGCCAGGATACAGCATGATCCCTCTGCACGTCACAGTACTCAGCAGATACCATCTGTGGGTGAGCCTGCACTGCCTAGAGGTGAAAGTTGAAGTATAATGCTGTCTACAGTGTTTGAGTGCTTCGCTGCAGTATCAAGAAGATGCAACTAGAGCTGATCCTTAGCGAGTATCTAGTGCCAACCTGCTAATTCTCATTCTTGGGGGTGCTGATGTACTTCTCATACAGGCTGGACTGGACGCTCATCTGGAAGTAAAGATTCTCCTCCTCCTGCGTGGTGATAGTCCGGTATCCAGACACAGGGACTTGGCCTTTAGGCAGCCTCCTTAAATGCCTGTAAGTTACTAAATCTGTATCATCACACTGGCTTAATAATCCAATATGATTTCATATTATTTTTGTTAAGATTTTTGGAAGGTATTTAAAGGACTCGCACTGACTCCTACAGATTTAACAAGCAGAAGCACCCACAGTGCAACATTTAGGCTCTAGTTAGTCAAAGGGTCGAACATTTGACCTTGTCCTGCCACCCTGACATTCAACTAATTTTTCTTAAAACTGAATTACTTCATACTTGCATCATTGACAACCCTTCCACCATGTTTGGTCTAAAATGAATAGAAACTCTTTGAGTTAACCTTGCCATTGAATCTAATGTTCTCAAAACCCCATTTCTTCATTCCTTGCGAATCTTCAACCTTTTCACCATGTTTGGTCCCAACTGAATCAAAACTGTTCCAGTTACTAATCCGAATCTTTGACCTCATCCTGTGACTTAAACTTGGACAATTGTTGTCAAAATCAGATTACTTCACCTTTGCTGGAACCTCAGTCTTTTATCTGGTTTGCCTTAAAGTGGATCAAAACTGTTTGACCAAACTGTGACCTCGTCCGCTGACCTGTCATTCTCAAAATCAAATTACTTCATCCTGGCTTATTTGTAACCGGGAACTGTATAGCCTAAGCAACATGAATGCAGTTAAGGAAAAAGCATTCACATTATTCAGATAGGTTTTATGGTTTTCTTCATCATAAAATACAAAACTTAATTAATCGTCCTAGAATCAAGGGAGAAAAATCTGCTTTACCGTTATTAGGCAAAAAGTTATTAGCATTTGAAAAGTGTGACGATCGGGTAGGGCTGGGCCAGGCGGCTCACTGAAATTTGCAGCCAGTACATCAGCATTACATTTCGCTCGCTCACTAGGTTGTAAGAATCTTGAATTAATTACTGATCATTACGAACATGTAAATTAATGTGACATGACAGACACAACGCTTTTCTGTTAGTATTTTTTAAGGAATCCATTGATATTCAAGCAAATCAAATCCCAAAACCACTCCATATTTCCAGAGAGCGTCTTCTTCATCAGACAACTTTCATATTATCCCTCCTTCTCCGTACGTCCCCAGAGAACGAATTTTATACATTCCTACTACATTATTTTTCACCGTTTGCCTTTCAGCATCAGCCCCACCTAAATAACTTTTTTCTTTTACTGTGTACTTTTTTTTGTCTACCATCTTGTTCCAGAACTCACCTACGTCAGCCAGCGCAGCTCTCACTAATGATCAGTCTTACTCACCCTGCTGAGAAAGGGGGAAAAAAAAAAACACTGAAACGAATAGTATAGTTCTAAACAAATCTGAAAGACGGTAGTAATTTGTCAACCCTACAAACAATGTGACAGTGTGTCTATTGTCCTTGTGAAGTCACGCATGTGACTCCGCAAGGACACCTGTTGGTAGTCGATAACACATTCAGCCTCCAAAACAGCAGCATTTGTTGTAATGCACGAGGAGTCCTTTCAATCCCCTACACACCATTATGGTGCGGCTATGAATACTCGTATCTCATTAGCTATTCAAATAGTTGGCATCTTTTCATTTTGTACTTGTTTATTTTTTGATTTTTAATCACCTACGGGTTCTCTTTGCTGACTAAAGGTAAAACATAGGAGACAATGATAATAACAAAGGATGAAACAGAGAAACCACCCACCACAAGGCATAATGTGAGTTTGACAAAGCCGGGAGAGGTGGTGTTGCCGAAGCTATATAAAGTCTCGGGCAAACCAACCTGGTGGTGATGGGCATATAATTACTCTAAGTCACTGGCAGGATATCATATGAAGGTATGTATACTTGTCTGTAGTATTTTAACATTAATACATATGACATGATTAAGTGATTACCTTTTTAATACTATATGGTGTCAGCCTTTCGCTGAAAAAACGTTCGACTATGTGAAAGCTTGGACTGTGGCGTGTCTTTACAGTATTACAGTATAATTTGGTTTCTTACAACATTATCATACTTTCGTTAATTTTTTTGCGTGTTCCTCAGGAACAATATTACTGATCGTTTATGTACAGCCAAAGGAGAAAACAGTAACATGAAATTTTTTCATTTTGCTGCCTAGTCACGTAAAAAAAAAAAAAAAAAAAAAAGGAAAAATAGAAAAAGAAAGAAAACCAATTCCCTTTTAAATTCATTTATGAGGTACCTGTTTATGATATTAACATACTGACTGCCACAATCTGTACGAAAATATTGCACAATATGAATATGTTTTAACAAAAAAATTCCATCAGTGCAATAAAAATCAGGATGACGTAAAAATGTGTACAAATGAGAATGCCCTTTAAACCATTTCCACTCATTATTTGCATTTGTTGTGTTCCTAATGATTTTTTACTTTATATCCATGTGCTTTTAATAACATTATTATTGAAGGTTTATATACAGCAATAGTAGAAAATGTGTATGTAAATGAGGCATACAAGAAGATGACTTCTGAATCCACGTCATCTGATTCGTTTCCCGCCACGAGCAGTTGCACGAACCCTGCCGCCATCTCCTCTGCCAAACTTCCCACTTATCCAAGGAAAGGACTGAGTGACAGTCCGACTGGCGGGGTGTTTGATATGACAGTGTCATCATTATCAATTGATGAGATAACATCAGACAGCGGAAAATTGCCAGTAGAGAGCGACATGTCCCGGTTGCCCTCCTGTGTCTCCTCTCATAGCTCCATGCCATCACTTGAAAGTGAATCCCTTAGTGCCTGCTGACTTCCCCTACCCTTCCAGCACTTTGGGAATCTCCTCTGAGGTGTCAGGCTCTGACACCGAAGATCAGGTGGCCGAAAGTTATGTATGGAATAAGCATCACAATTTGGCTGCCCAGCCTCCTATGCAACGGCAAATGCAATAGCATTGTACCATCACCGTGCAAATTGCCCCACTCTGGTACTTTATGGGGATGTCTCCTGCCCTTCATCCCTTAGCACTACAGGGTGACCACGTGGACGGCTGCACGAGACAACATCACCTCCAAGCACCCCCTAGGCAGTGCCATGTGGTACATCATCACCCTGTGATTCACCGCATTCCCCCTCCCCTCCATTCAAGAGGCCATGAACATGGGCGTCCTGACCATTTGGCCTCTCAAATGTTGCCCGTGTCTGTTGCCCCAGTTCCCACAGGCCACGTGTGGGGAAAGTGGAAAAGTTTTGTAAGGAAGGAGGATAAAAGATTTGAGCCCATGACGGTTGTCTTTGATTTTTTTTTTTTTTTAATGTGACCGGTTCTGGGCATAGGCTTCACAGCCTACTTTCAGGGCCCAGTAGTCCTCCTATGTACCGCACACCTCTACATGTCATCACTGTCACGGGGAGGTGATTAGGCAGATTTTTCAGAGGGCGTACCCGTATGCAACTTTGATTTTCTAAACAGATTTATATTTTTCATTGTCATTGATGGAATACCTGGTGCATGAGCTAAACTACCGCCAGGAAATCTTCATACGCTGACTTGACCTTCGTTCCCATGTCAGATGCAACATGAGGGAATGATATCCTGCAGAAATAGGTGAATTGTGTGTGTGGCTAGCTGTGACCGTACTAATGACACACAGAACAGAGCATGCCATACAGAATTATTGGGTAATGGATGACTATATAGCCACACTTGTCTTTGGAAAATTAATGGCATGAGACAAGTATCTAGCCTTATTTCGGTTCTAAACTTTTGCTGCAACCTGCACCTAACAACAAGTCGTGGGAAGTTTGCCAAGTTCTTACAAAAGTAAATGATTCACTTACAAGGTCATTCCGGCCATTCCAGAAAGTGGTTGCGGACAAATCTTTTTTGTTCTGGGGACAACTGGCATTTATCCAAGATCATGTGATCCAAGCATCATCGTTCTGGCATCAAACTATTTTTCACCCTTGACTGAAAGAATGAATATGTGCTTGACTTTATAGTGTACTCGGAGTCAGATGTGGATATCCAAGGTGCCCTATCCTAGTGGTTGTGGTGGTGGTGGTGGTGGTATCAAGCAAGGAGTTTGGTGGGTTCTCACTAAGGTGGGATTGGCCCTAGACTGAGCAGCAATGTAGTGGGGCAGACAAAAAAAAATGTTGAGGCTCTGATGTCAAGTACTTCGCCACCTGGCATTCTACACAGCCACACATGGCACCTCACATGCCATGCATGGTGGCATCCATCACAGCTGGGACACACAGCAGTACTTCCTATGGTGTTCTTGTTATTTTGTGAGTACTTCTGTCACCAGCACCACAGTTCATATACCACACGTGCGGGGAAGTTGCTGTGACGTTATTAGCAATTATAATACTGACACTTGTAGCACCTGGCAGACTATAGTATATATCTGTATATGGTGTGCATCCCAATCACTGTAAACCCACATGTTTGGTAGAAGCACACAAATATGACAAGTACCTGCCAGGATACAGCATGATCCCTCTGCACATCACAGTACTCAGCAGATACCATCTGTGGATGAGCCTGCACTGCCTAGAGGTGAAAGTTGAAGTATAATGCTGTCTACAGTGTTTGAGTGCTTCGCTGCAGTATCAAGAAGATGCAACTAGAGCTGATAAATAGCGAGTATCTAGTGCCAACCTGCTAATTCTCATTCTTGGGGGTGCTGATGTACTTCTCATACAGGCTGGACTGGACGCTCATCTGGAAGTAAAGATTCTCCTCCTCCTGCGTGGTGATAGTCCGGTATCCAGACACAGGGACTTGGCCTTTAGGCAGCCTCCTTAAATGCCTGTAAGTTACTAAATCTGTATCATCACACTGGCTTAATAATCCAATATGATTTCATATTATTTTTGTTAAGATTTTTGGAAGGTATTTAAAGGACTCGCACTGACTCCTACAGATTTAACTAACAGAAGCACCCACAACGCAATATTTAGGCTCTAGTTAGTCAAAGGGTCGAACATTTAACCTTGTCCTGCCACCCTGACATTCAACTAATTTTTCTTAAAACTGAATTACTTCATACTTGCATCATTGACAACCCTTCCACCATGTTTGGGCTAAAATGAATAGAAACTCTTTGAGTTACCCTTGCCATTTAATCTAATATTCTCAAAACCCCATTTCTTCATTCCTTGCGAATCTTCAACCTTTTCACCATGTTTGATCCCAACTGAATCAAAACTGTTCCAGTTACTAATCCGAATCTTTGACCTCATCCTGTGACTTAAACTTGGACAATTGTTGTCAAAATCAGATTACTTCACCTTTGCTGGAACCTCAGTCTTTTATCTGGTTTGCCTTAAAGTGGATCAAAACTGTTTGACCAAACTGTGACCTCGTCCGCTGACCTGTCATTCTCAAAATCAAATTACTTCATCCTGGCTTATTTGTAACCGGGAACTGTATAGCCTAAGCAACATGAATGCAGTTAAGGAAAAAGCATTCACATTATTCAGATAGGTTTTATGGTTTTCTTCATCATAAAATACAAAACTTAATTAATCGTCCTAGAATCAAGGGAGAAAAATCTGCTTTACCGTTATTAGGCAAAAAGTTATTAGCATTTGAAAAGTGTGACGATCGGGTAGGGCTGGGCCAGGCGGCTCACTGAAATTTGCAGCCAGTACATCAGCATTACATTTCGCTCGCTCACTAGGTTGTAAGAATCTTGAATTAATTACTGATCATTACGAACATGTAAATTAATGTGACATGACAGACACAACGCTTTTCTGTTAGTATTTTTTAAGGAATCCATTGATATTCAAGCAAATCAAATCCCAAAACCACTCCATATTTCCAGAGAGCGTCTTCTTCATCAGACAACTTTCATATCATCCCTCCTTCTCCGTACGTCCCCAGAGAACGAATTTTATACATTCCTACTACATTATTTTTCATCGTTTGCCTTTCAGCATCAGCCCCACCTAAATAACTTTTTTCTTTTACTGTGTACCTTTTTTGTCTACCATCTTGTTCCAGAACTCACCTACGTCAGCCAGCGCAGCTCTCACTAAAGATCAGTCTTACTCACCCTGCTGAGAAAGGGGAAAAAAAAAAAAAACACTGAAACGAATAGTATAGTTCTAAACAAATCTGAAAGACGGTAGTAATTTGTCAACCCTACAAACAATGTGACAGTGTGTCTATTGTCCTTGTGAAGTCACGCATGTGACTCCGCAAGGACACCTGTTGGTGTCACCTGTTGGTAGTCGATAACACATTCAGCCTCCAAAACAGCACCATTTGTTGTAATGCACGAGGATTCCTTTCAATCCCCTACACACCATTATGGTGCGGCTATGAATACTCGTATCTCATTAGCTATTCAAATAGTTGGCATCTTTTCATTTTGTACTTGTTTATTTTTTGATTTTTAATCACCTACGGGTTCTCTTTGCTGACTAAAGGTAAAACATAGGAGACAATGATAATAACAAAGGATGAAACAGAGAAACCACCCACCACAAGGCATAATGTGAGTTTGACAAAGCCGGGAGAGGTGGTGTTGCCGAAGCTATATAAAGTCTCGGGCAAACCAACCTGGTGGTGATGGGCATATAATTACTCTAAGTCACTGGCAGGATATCATATGAAGGTATGTATACTTGTCTGTAGTATTTTAACATTAATACATATGACATGATTAAGTGATTACCTTTTTAATACTATATGGTGTCAGCCTTTCACTGAAAAAACGTTCGACTAATGTGAAAGCTTGGACTGTGGCGTGTCTTTACAGTATTACAGTATAATTTGATTTCTTACAACATTATCATAATTTAGTTAATTAATTTGCGTGTTCCTCAGGAACAATATTACTGATCATTATTGTACAGACAAAGGAGAAAACAGAAACATGAAATTTTTTCATTTTGCTGCCTGGTCACGTAAAAAAAAATAATAAATAAAAGGAAAAATAGAAAAAGAAAGAAAACCAATTCCCTTTTAAATTCATTTATGAGGTACCTGTTTATGATATTAACATACTGACTGCCACACTCTGTACGAAAATATTGCACAATATGAATACGTTTTAACCAAAAAAAATTCCATCAGTGCAATAAAAATCAGGATGACGTAAAATTATGTACAAATGACAATGCCCTTTAAACTATTTCCACTCATTATTTGCATTTGTTGTGTTCCTAATGATTTTTTTACTTTATATCCATGTGCTTTTAATAACATTATTATTGAAGGTTTATATGCAGCAATAGTAGAAAAAATGTATGTAAATGAGGCATACAAGAAGATGACTTCTGAATCCACGTCATCTGATTCGTTTCCCGCCACGAGCAGTTGCACGAACCCTGCCGCCATCTCCTCTGCCAAACTTCCCACTTATCCAAGGAAAGGACTGAGTGACAGTCCGACTGGCGGGGTGTTTGATATGACAGTGTCATCATTATCAATTGATGAGATAACATCAGACAGCGGAAAATTGCCAGTAGAGAGCGACATGTCCCGGTTGCCCTCCTGTGTCTCCTCTCATAGCTCCATGCCATCACTTGAAAGTGAATCCTTTAGTGCCTGCTGACTTCCCCTACCTTTCCAGCACTTTGGGAATCTCCTCTGAGGTGTCAGGCTCTGACACCGAAGATCAGGTGGCCGAAAGTTATGTATGGAATAAGCATCACAATTTGGCTGCCCAGCCTCTATGCAACGGCAAATGCAATAGCACTGTACCATCACCGTGCAAATTGCCCCACTCTGGTACTTTATGGGGATGTCTCCTGCCCTTCATCCCTTAGCACTACAGGGTGACCACGTGGACGGCTGCACGAGACAACATCACCTCCAAGCACCCCCTAGGCAGTGCCATGTGGTACATCATCACCCTGTGATTCACCGTATTCCCCCTCCCCTCCATTCAAGAGGCCATGAACATGGGCGTCCTGACCATTTGGCCTCTCAAATGTTGCCCGTGTCTGTTGCCCCAGTTCCCACAGGCCACGTGTGGGGAAAGTGGAAAAGTTTTGTAAGGAAGGAGGATAAAAGATTTGAGCCCATGACGGTTGTCTTTGAGTGTTTTTTTTTTTAATGTGACCGGTTCTGGGCATAGGTTTCACAGCCTGCTTTCAGGGCCCAGTAGTCCTCCCATGTACCGCACACCTCTACATGTCATCACTGTCACGGGGAGGTGATTAGGCAGATTTTTCAGAGGGCGTACCCGTATGCAACTTTGATTTTCTAAACAGATTTATATTTTTCATTGTCATTGATGGAATACCTGGTGCATGAGCTAAACTACCGCCAGGAAATCTTCATACGCTGACTTGACCTTCGTTCCCATGTCAGATGCAACATGAGGGAATGATATCCTGCAGAAATAGGTGAATTGTGTGTGTGGCTAGCTGTGACCGTACTAATGACACACAGAACAGAGCATGCCATACAGAATTATTGGGTAATGGATGACTATATAGCCACACTTGTCTTTGGGAAATTAATGGCATGAGACAAGTATCTAGCCTTATTTCGGTTCTAAACTTTTGCTGCAACCTGCACCTAACAACAAGTCGTGGGAAGTTTGCCAAGTTCTTACAAAAGTAAATCATTCACTTACAAGGTCATTCCGGCCATTCCAGAAAGTGGTTGCGGACAAATCTTTTTTGTTCTGGGGACAACTGGCATTTATCCAAGATCATGTGATCCAAGCATCATCGTTCTGGCATCAAACTATTTTTCACCCTTGACTGAAAGAATGAATATGTGCTTGACTTTATAGTGTACTCGGAGTCAGATGTGGATATCCAAGGTGCCCTATCCTAGTGGTTGTGGTGGTGGTGGTGGTGGTATCAAGCAAGGAGTTTGGTGGGTTCTCACTAAGGTGGGATTGGCCCTAGACTGAGCAGCAATGTAGTGGGGCAGACATCAAAAAAATGTTGAGGCTCTGATGTCAAGTACTTCGCCACCTGGCATTCTACACAGCCACACATGGCACCTCACATGCCATGCATGGTGGCATCCATCACAGCTGGGACACACAGCAGTACTTCCTATGGTGTTCTTGTTATTTTGTGAGTACTTCTGTCACCAGCGCCACAGTTCATATACCACACGTGCGGGGAACTTGCTGTGACTTCATTAGCAATTATAATACTGACACTTGTAGCATCTGGCAGACTATAGTATATATCTGTATATGGTGTGCATCCCAATCACTTTAAACCCGCATGTTTGGTAGAAGCACGCAAATATGACAAGTACCTGCCAGGATACAGCATGATCCCACTGCACGTCACAGTACTCAGCAGATACCATCTGTGGGTGAGCCTGCACTGCCTAGAGGTGAAAGTTGAAGTATAATGCTGTCTACAGTGTTTGAGTGCTTCGCTGCAGTATCAAGAAGATGCAACTAGAGCTGATCCTTAGCGAGTATCTAGTGCCAACCTGCTAATTCTCATTCTTGGGGGTGCTGATGTACTTCTCATACAGGCTGGACTGGATGCTCATCTGGAAGTAAAGCTTCTCCTCCTCCTGCGTGGTGATAGTCCGGTATCCAGACACAGGGACTTGGCCTTTAGGCAGCCTCCTTAAATGCCTGTAAGTTACTAAATCTGTATCATCACACTGGCTTAATAATCCAATATGATTTCATATTATTTTTGTTAAGATTTTTGGAAGGTATTTAAAGGACTCGCACTGACTCCTACAGATTTAACTAACAGAAGCACCCACAACGCAATATTTAGGCTCTAGTTAGTCAAAGGGTCGAACATTTAACCTTGTCCTGCCACCCTGACATTCAACTAATTTTTCTTAAAACTGAATTACTTCATACTTGCATCATTGACAACCCTTCCACCATGTTTGGGCTAAAATGAATAGAAACTCTTTGAGTTACCCTTGCCATTTAATCTAATATGCTCAAAACCCCATTTCTTCATTCCTTGCGAATCTTCAACCTTTTCACCATGTTTGATCCCAACTGAATCAAAACTGTTCCAGTTACTAATCCGAATCTTTGACCTCATCCTGTGACTTAAACTTGGACAATTGTTGTCAAAATCAGATTACTTCACCTTTGCTGGAACCTCAGTCTTTTATCTGGTTTGCCTTAAAGTGGATCAAAACTGTTTGACCAAACTGTGACCTCGTCCGCTGACCTGTCATTCTCAAAATCAAATTACTTCATCCTGGCTTATTTGTAACCGGGAACTGTATAGCCTAAGCAACATGAATGCAGTTAAGGAAAAAGCATTCACATTATTCAGATAGGTTTTATGGTTTTCTTCATCATAAAATACAAAACTTAATTAATCGTCCTAGAATCAAGGGAGAAAAATCTGCTTTACCGTTATTAGGCAAAAAGTTATTAGCATTTGAAAAGTGTGACGATCGGGTAGGGCTGGGCCAGGCGGCTCACTGAAATTTGCAGCCAGTACATCAGCATTACATTTCGCTCGCTCACTAGGTTGTAAGAATCTTGAATTAATTACTGATCATTACGAACATGTAAATTAATGTGACATGACAGACACAACGCTTTTCTGTTAGTATTTTTTAAGGAATCCATTGATATTCAAGCAAATCAAATCCCAAAACCACTCCATATTTCCAGAGAGCGTCTTCTTCATCAGACAACTTTCATATTATCCCTCCTTCTCCGTACGTCCCCAGAGAACGAATTTTATACATTCCTACTACATTATTTTTCATCGTTTGCCTTTCAGCATCAGCCCCACCTAAATAACTTTTTTCTTTTACTGTGTACCTTTTTTGTCTACCATCTTGTTCCAGAACTCACCTACGTCAGCCAGCGCAGCTCTCACTAAAGATCAGTCTTACTCACCCTGCTGAGAAAGGGGAAAAAAAAAAAACACTGAAACGAATAGTATAGTTCTAAACAAATCTGAAAGACGGTAGTAATTTGTCAACCCTACAAACAATGTGACAGTGTGTCTATTGTCCTTGTGAAGTCACGCATGTGACTCCGCAAGGACACCTGTTGGTGTCACCTGTTGGTAGTCGATAACACATTCAGCCTCCAAAACAGCACCATTTGTTGTAATGCACGAGGATTCCTTTCAATCCTACACACCATTATGGTGCGGCTATGAATACTCGTATCTCATTAGCTATTCAAATAGTTGGCATCTTTTCATTTTGTACTTGTTTATTTTTTGATTTTTAATCACCTACGGGTTCTCTTTGCTGACTAAAGGTAAAACATAGGAGACAATGATAATAACAAAGGATGAAACAGAGAAACCACCCACCACAAGGCATAATGTGAGTTTGACAAAGCCGGGAGAGGTGGTGTTGCCGAAGCTATATAAAGTCTCGGGCAAACCAACCTGGTGGTGATGGGCATATAATTACTCTAAGTCACTGGCAGGATATCATATGAAGGTATGTATACTTGTCTGTAGTATTTTAACATTAATACATATGACATGATTAAGTGATTACCTTTTTAATACTATATGGTGTCAGCCTTTCACTGAAAAAACGTTCGACTAATGTGAAAGCTTGGACTGTGGCGTGTCTTTACAGTATTACAGTATAATTTGATTTCTTACAACATTATCATACTTTCGTTAATTTTTTTGCGTGTTCCTCAGGAACAATATTACTGATCATTAATGTACAGCCAAAGGAGAAAACAGTAACATGAAATTTTTTCATTTTGCTGCCTGGTCACGTAAAAAAAAAAAATAATAAAAGGAAAAATAGAAAAAGAAAGAAAACCAATTCCCTTTTAAATTCATTTATGAGGTACCTGTTTATGATATTAACATACTGACTGCCACACTCTGTACGAAAATATTGCACAATATGAATACGTTTTAACCAAAAAAAATTCCATCAGTGCAATAAAAATCAGGATGACGTAAAATTATGTACAAATGACAATGCCCTTTAAACTATTTCCACTCATTATTTGCATTTGTTGTGTTCCTAATGATTTTTTTACTTTATATCCATGTGCTTTTAATAACATTATTATTGAAGGTTTATATGCAGCAATAGTAGAAAAAATGTATGTAAATGAGGCATACAAGAAGATGACTTCTGAATCCACGTCATCTGATTCGTTTCCCGCCACGAGCAGTTGCACGAACCCTGCCGCCATCTCCTCTGCCAAACTTCCCACTTATCCAAGGAAAGGACTGAGTGACAGTCCGACTGGCGGGGTGTTTGATATGACAGTGTCATCATTATCAATTGATGAGATAACATCAGACAGCGGAAAATTGCCAGTAGAGAGCGACATGTCCCGGTTGCCCTCCTGTGTCTCCTCTCATAGCTCCATGCCATCACTTGAAAGTGAATCCTTTAGTGCCTGCTGACTTCCCCTACCTTTCCAGCACTTTGGGAATCTCCTCTGAGGTGTCAGGCTCTGACACCGAAGATCAGGTGGCCGAAAGTTATGTATGGAATAAGCATCACAATTTGGCTGCCCAGCCTCCTATGCAACGGCAAATGCAATAGCACTGTACCATCACCGTGCAAATTGCCCCACTCTGGTACTTTATGGGGATGTCTCCTGCCCTTCATCCCTTAGCACTACAGGGTGACCACGTGGACGGCTGCACGAGACAACATCACCTCCAAGCACCCCTAGGCAGTGCCATGTGGTACATCATCACCCTGTGATTCACCGTATTCCCCCTCCCCTCCATTCAAGAGGCCATGAACATGGGCGTCCTGACCATTTGGCCTCTCAAATGTTGCCCGTGTCTGTTGCCCCAGTTCCCACAGGCCACGTGTGGGGAAAGTGGAAAAGTTTTGTAAGGAAGGAGGATAAAAGATTTGAGCCCATGACGGTTGTCTTTGATTTTTTTTTTTTTTTAATGTGACCGGTTCTGGGCATAGGTTTCACAGCCTGCTTTCAGGGCCCAGTAGTCCTCCCATGTACCGCACACCTCTACATGTCATCACTGTCACGGGGAGGTGATTAGGCAGATTTTTCAGAGGGCGTACCCGTATGCAACTTTGATTTTCTAAACAGATTTATATTTTTCATTGTCATTGATGGAATACCTGGTGCATGAGCTAAACTACCGCCAGGAAATCTTCATACGCTGACTTGACCTTCGTTCCCATGTCAGATGCAACATGAGGGAATGATATCCTGCAGAAATAGGTGAATTGTGTGTGTGGCTAGCTGTGACCGTACTAATGACACACAGAACAGAGCATGCCATACAGAATTATTGGGTAATGGATGACTATATAGCCACACTTGTCTTTGGGAAATCAATGGCATGAGACAAGTATCTAGCCTTATTTCGGTTCTAAACTTTTGCTGCAACCTGCACCTAACAACAAGTCGTGGGAAGTTTGCCAAGTTCTTACAAAAGTAAATCATTCACTTACAAGGTCATTCCGGCCATTCCAGAAAGTGGTTGCGGACAAATCTTTTTTGTTCTGGGGACAACTGGCATTTATCCAAGATCATGTGATCCAAGCATCATCGTTCTGGCATCAAACTATTTTTCACCCTTGACTGAAAGAATGAATATGTGCTTGACTTTATAGTGTACTCGGAGTCAGATGTGGATATCCAAGGTGCCCTATCCTAGTGGTTGTGTGGTGGTGGTGGTGGTATCAAGCAAGGAGTTTGGTGGGTTCTCACTAAGGTGGGATTGGCCCTAGACTGAGCAGCAATGTAGTGGGGCAGACAAAAAAAAAATGTTGAGGCTCTGATGTCAAGTACTTCGCCACCTGGCATTCTACACAGCCACACATGGCACCTCACATGCCATGCATGGTGGCATCCATCACAGCTGGGACACACAGCAGTACTTCCTATGGTGTTCTTGTTATTTTGTGAGTACTTCTGTCACCAGCGCCACAGTTCATATACCACACGTGCGGGGAACTTGCTGTGACTTCATTAGCAATTATAATACTGACACTTGTAGCATCTGGCAGACTATAGTATATATCTGTATATGGTGTGCATCCCAATCACTTTAAACCCGCATGTTTGGTAGAAGCACGCAAATATGACAAGTACCTGCCAGGATACAGCATGATCCCACTGCACGTCACAGTACTCAGCAGATACCATCTGTGGGTGAGCCTGCACTGCCTAGAGGTGAAAGTTGAAGTATAATGCTGTCTACAGTGTTTGAGTGCTTCGCTGCAGTATCAAGAAGATGCAACTAGAGCTGATCCTTAGCGAGTATCTAGTGCCAACCTGCTAATTCTCATTCTTGGGGGTGCTGATGTACTTCTCATACAGGCTGGACTGGATGCTCATCTGGAAGTAAAGCTTCTCCTCCTCCTGCGTGGTGATAGTCCGGTATCCAGACACAGGGACTTGGCCTTTAGGCAGCCTCCTTAAATGCCTGTAAGTTACTAAATCTGTATCATCACACTGGCTTAATAATCCAATATGATTTCATATTATTTTTGTTAAGATTTTTGGAAGGTATTTAAAGGACTCGCACTGACTCCTACAGATTTAACTAACAGAAGCACCCACAACGCAATATTTAGGCTCTAGTTAGTCAAAGGGTCGAACATTTAACCTTGTCCTGCCACCCTGACATTCAACTAATTTTTCTTAAAACTGAATTACTTCATACTTGCATCATTGACAACCCTTCCACCATGTTTGGGCTAAAATGAATAGAAACTCTTTGAGTTACCCTTGCCATTTAATCTAATATGCTCAAAACCCCATTTCTTCATTCCTTGCGAATCTTCAACCTTTTCACCATGTTTGATCCCAACTGAATCAAAACTGTTCCAGTTACTAATCCGAATCTTTGACCTCATCCTGTGACTTAAACTTGGACAATTGTTGTCAAAATCAGATTACTTCACCTTTGCTGGAACCTCAGTCTTTTATCTGGTTTGCCTTAAAGTGGATCAAAACTGTTTGACCAAACTGTGACCTCGTCCGCTGACCTGTCATTCTCAAAATCAAATTACTTCATCCTGGCTTATTTGTAACCGGGAACTGTATAGCCTAAGCAACATGAATGCAGTTAAGGAAAAAGCATTCACATTATTCAGATAGGTTTTATGGTTTTCTTCATCATAAAATACAAAACTTAATTAATCGTCCTAGAATCAAGGGAGAAAAATCTGCTTTACCGTTATTAGGCAAAAAGTTATTAGCATTTGAAAAGTGTGACGATCGGGTAGGGCTGGGCCAGGCGGCTCACTGAAATTTGCAGCCAGTACATCAGCATTACATTTCGCTCGCTCACTAGGTTGTAAGAATCTTGAATTAATTACTGATCATTACGAACATGTAAATTAATGTGACATGACAGACACAACGCTTTTCTGTTAGTATTTTTTAAGGAATCCATTGATATTCAAGCAAATCAAATCCCAAAACCACTCCATATTTCCAGAGAGCGTCTTCTTCATCAGACAACTTTCATATTATCCCTCCTTCTCCGTACGTCCCCAGAGAACGAATTTTATACATTCCTACTACATTATTTTTCATCGTTTGCCTTTCAGCATCAGCCCCACCTAAATAACTTTTTTCTTTTACTGTGTACCTTTTTTGTCTACCATCTTGTTCCAGAACTCACCTACGTCAGCCAGCGCAGCTCTCACTAAAGATCAGTCTTACTCACCCTGCTGAGAAAGGGGAAAAAAAAAAAACACTGAAACGAATAGTATAGTTCTAAACAAATCTGAAAGACGGTAGTAATTTGTCAACCCTACAAACAATGTGACAGTGTGTCTATTGTCCTTGTGAAGTCACGCATGTGACTCCGCAAGGACACCTGTTGGTGTCACCTGTTGGTAGTCGATAACACATTCAGCCTCCAAAACAGCACCATTTGTTGTAATGCACGAGGATTCCTTTCAATCCCCTACACACCATTATGGTGCGGCTATGAATACTCGTATCTCATTAGCTATTCAAATAGTTGGCATCTTTTCATTTTGTACTTGTTTATTTTTTGATTTTTAATCACCTACGGGTTCTCTTTGCTGACTAAAGGTAAAACATAGGAGACAATGATAATAACAAAGGATGAAACAGAGAAACCACCCACCACAAGGCATAATGTGAGTTTGACAAAGCCGGGAGAGGTGGTGTTGCCGAAGCTATATAGTGTCTCGGGCAAACCAACCTGGTGGTGATGGGCATATAATTACTCTAAGTCACTGGCAGGATATCATATGAAGGTATGTATACTTGTCTGTAGTATTTTAACATTAATACATATGACATGATTAAGTGATTACCTTTTTAATACTATATGGTGTCAGCCTTTCACTGAAAAAACGTTCGACTAATGTGAAAGCTTGGACTGTGGCGTGTCTTTACAGTATTACAGTATAATTTGATTTCTTACAACATTATCATACTTTCGTTAATTTTTTTGCGTGTTCCTCAGGAACAATATTACTGATCATTAATGTACAGCCAAAGGAGAAAACAGTAACATGAAATTTTTTCATTTTGCTGCCTGGTCACGTAAAAAAAAAAATAATAAATAAAAGGAAAAATAGAAAAAGAAAGAAAACCAATTCCCGTTTAAATTCATTTATGAGGTACCTGTTTATGATATTAACATACTGACTGCCACACTCTGTACGAAAATATTGCACAATATGAATACGTTTTAACCAAAAAAAATTCCATCAGTGCAATAAAAATCAGGATGACGTAAAATTATGTACAAATGACAATGCCCTTTAAACTATTTCCACTCATTATTTGCATTTGTTGTGTTCCTAATGATTTTTTTACTTTATATCCATGTGCTTTTAATAACATTATTATTGAAGGTTTATATGCAGCAATAGTAGAAAAAATGTATGTAAATGAGGCATACAAGAAGATGACTTCTGAATCCACGTCATCTGATTCGTTTCCCGCCACGAGCAGTTGCACGAACCCTGCCGCCATCTCCTCTGCCAAACTTCCCACTTATCCAAGGAAAGGACTGAGTGACAGTCCGACTGGCGGGGTGTTTGATATGACAGTGTCATCATTATCAATTGATGAGATAACATCAGACAGCGGAAAATTGCCAGTAGAGAGCGACATGTCCCGGTTGCCCTCCTGTGTCTCCTCTCATAGCTCCATGCCATCACTTGAAAGTGAATCCTTTAGTGCCTGCTGACTTCCCTACCTTTCCAGCACTTTGGGAATCTCCTCTGAGGTGTCAGGCTCTGACACCGAAGATCAGGTAACCGAAAGTTATGTATGGAATAAGCATCACAATTTGGCTGCCCAGCCTCCTATGCAACGGCAAATGCAATAGCACTGTACCATCACCGTGCAAATTGCCCCACTCTGGTACTTTATGGGGATGTCTCCTGCCCTTCATCCCTTAGCACTACAGGGTGACCACGTGGACGGCTGCACGAGACAACATCACCTCCAAGCACCCCCTAGGCAGTGCCATGTGGTACATCATCACCCTGTGATTCACCGTATTCCCCCTCCCCTCCATTCAAGAGGCCATGAACATGGGCGTCCTGACCATTTGGCCTCTCAAATGTTGCCCGTGTCTGTTGCCCCAGTTCCCACAGGCCACGTGTGGGGAAAGTGGAAAAGTTTTGTAAGGAAGGAGGATAAAAGATTTGAGCCCATGACGGTTGTCTTTGATTTTTTTTTTTTTTTTAATGTGACCGGTTCTGGGCATAGGTTTCACAGCCTGCTTTCAGGGCCCAGTAGTCCTCCCATGTACCGCACACCTCTACATGTCATCACTGTCACGGGGAGGTGATTAGGCAGATTTTTCAGAGGGCGTACCCGTATGCAACTTTGATTTTCTAAACAGATTTATATTTTTCATTGTCATTGATGGAATACCTGGTGCATGAGCTAAACTACCGCCAGGAAATCTTCATACGCTGACTTGACCTTCGTTCCCATGTCAGATGCAACATGAGGGAATGATATCCTGCAGAAATAGGTGAATTGTGTGTGTGGCTAGCTGTGACCATACTAATGACACACAGAACAGAGCATGCCATACAGAATTATTGGGTAATGGATGACTATATAGCCACACTTGTCTTTGGGAAATTAATGGCATGAGACAAGTATCTAGCCTTATTTCGGTTCTAAACTTTTGCTGCAACCTGCACCTAACAACAAGTCGTGGGAAGTTTGCCAAGTTCTTACAAAAGTAAATCATTCACTTACAAGGTCATTCCGGCCATTCCAGAAAGTGGTTGCGGACAAATCTTTTTTGTTCTGGGGACAACTGGCATTTATCCAAGATCATGTGATCCAAGCATCATCGTTCTGGCATCAAACTATTTTTCACCCTTGACTGAAAGAATGAATATGTGCTTGACTTTATAGTGTACTCGGAGTCAGATGTGGATATCCAAGGTGCCCTATCCTAGTGGTTGTGGTGGTGGTGGTGGTGGTATCAAGCAAGGAGTTTGGTGGGTTCTCACTAAGGTGGGATTGGCCCTAGACTGAGCAGCAATGTAGTGGGGCAGACAAAAAAAAAATGTTGAGGCTCTGATGTCAAGTACTTCGCCACCTGGCATTCTACACAGCCACACATGGCACCTCACATGCCATGCATGGTGGCATCCATCACAGCTGGGACACACAGCAGTACTTCCTATGGTGTTCTTGTTATTTTGTGAGTACTTCTGTCACCAGCGCCACAGTTCATATACCACACGTGCGGGGAACTTGCTGTGACTTCATTAGCAATTATAATACTGACACTTGTAGCATCTGGCAGACTATAGTATATATCTGTATATGGTGTGCATCCCAATCACTTTAAACCCGCATGTTTGGTAGAAGCACGCAAATATGACAAGTACCTGCCAGGATACAGCATGATCCCACTGCACGTCACAGTACTCAGCAGATACCATCTGTGGGTGAGCCTGCACTGCCTAGAGGTGAAAGTTGAAGTATAATGCTGTCTACAGTGTTTGAGTGCTTCGCTGCAGTATCAAGAAGATGCAACTAGAGCTGATCCTTAGCGAGTATCTAGTGCCAACCTGCTAATTCTCATTCTTGGGGGTGCTGATGTACTTCTCATACAGGCTGGACTGGATGCTCATCTGGAAGTAAAGCTTCTCCTCCTCCTGCGTGGTGATAGTCCGGTATCCAGACACAGGGACTTGGCCTTTAGGCAGCCTCCTTAAATGCCTGTAAGTTACTAAATCTGTATCATCACACTGGCTTAATAATCCAATATGATTTCATATTATTTTTGTTAAGATTTTTGGAAGGTATTTAAAAGGACTCGCACTGACTCCTACAGATTTAACTAACAGAAGCACCCACAACGCAATATTTAGGCTCTAGTTAGTCAAAGGGTCGAACATTTAACCTTGTCCTGCCACCCTGACATTCAACTAATTTTTCTTAAAACTGAATTACTTCATACTTGCATCATTGACAACCCTTCCACCATGTTTGGGCTAAAATGAATAGAAACTCTTTGAGTTACCCTTGCCATTTAATCTAATATGCTCAAAACCCCATTTCTTCATTCCTTGCGAATCTTCAACCTTTTCACCATGTTTGATCCCAACTGAATCAAAACTGTTCCAGTTACTAATCCGAATCTTTGACCTCATCCTGTGACTTAAACTTGGACAATTGTTGTCAAAATCAGATTACTTCACCTTTGCTGGAACCTCAGTCTTTTATCTGGTTTGCCTTAAAGTGGATCAAAACTGTTTGACCAAACTGTGACCTCGTCCGCTGACCTGTCATTCTCAAAATCAAATTACTTCATCCTGGCTTATTTGTAACCGGGAACTGTATAGCCTAAGCAACATGAATGCAGTTAAGGAAAAAGCATTCACATTATTCAGATAGGTTTTATGGTTTTCTTCATCATAAAATACAAAACTTAATTAATCGTCCTAGAATCAAGGGAGAAAAATCTGCTTTACCGTTATTAGGCAAAAAGTTATTAGCATTTGAAAAGTGTGACGATCGGGTAGGGCTGGGCCAGGCGGCTCACTGAAATTTGCAGCCAGTACATCAGCATTACATTTCGCTCGCTCACTAGGTTGTAAGAATCTTGAATTAATTACTGATCATTACGAACATGTAAATTAATGTGACATGACAGACACAACGCTTTTCTGTTAGTATTTTTTAAGGAATCCATTGATATTCAAGCAAATCAAATCCCAAAACCACTCCATATTTCCAGAGAGCGTCTTCTTCATCAGACAACTTTCATATTATCCCTCCTTCTCCGTACGTCCCCAGAGAACGAATTTTATACATTCCTACTACATTATTTTTCATCGTTTGCCTTTCAGCATCAGCCCCACCTAAATAACTTTTTTCTTTTACTGTGTACCTTTTTTGTCTACCATCTTGTTCCAGAACTCACCTACGTCAGCCAGCGCAGCTCTCACTAAAGATCAGTCTTACTCACCCTGCTGAGAAAGGGGAAAAAAAAAACACTGAAACGAATAGTATAGTTCTAAACAAATCTGAAAGACGGTAGTAATTTGTCAACCCTACAAACAATGTGACAGTGTGTCTATTGTCCTTGTGAAGTCACGCATGTGACTCCGCAAGGACACCTGTTGGTGTCACCTGTTGGTAGTCGATAACACATTCAGCCTCCAAAACAGCACCATTTGTTGTAATGCACGAGGATTCCTTTCAATCCCCTACACACCATTATGGTGCGGCTATGAATACTCGTATCTCATTAGCTATTCAAATAGTTGGCATCTTTTCATTTTGTACTTGTTTATTTTTTGATTTTTAATCACCTACGGGTTCTCTTTGCTGACTAAAGGTAAAACATAGGAGACAATGATAATAACAAAGGATGAAACAGAGAAACCACCCACCACAAGGCATAATGTGAGTTTGACAAAGCCGGGAGAGGTGGTGTTGCCGAAGCTATATAAAGTCTCGGGCAAACCAACCTGGTGGTGATGGGCATATAATTACTCTAAGTCACTGGCAGGATATCATATGAAGGTATGTATACTTGTCTGTAGTATTTTAACATTAATACATATGACATGATTAAGTGATTACCTTTTTAATACTATATGGTGTCAGCCTTTCACTGAAAAAACGTTCGACTAATGTGAAAGCTTGGACTGTGGCGTGTCTTTACAGTATTACAGTATAATTTGATTTCTTACAACATTATCATACTTTCGTTAATTTTTTTGCGTGTTCCTCAGGAACAATATTACTGATCATTAATGTACAGCCAAAGGAGAAAACAGTAACATGAAATTTTTTCATTTTGCTGCCTGGTCACGTAAAAAAAAAAATAATAAATAAAAGGAAAAATAGAAAAAGAAAGAAAACCAATTCCCTTTTAAATTCATTTATGAGGTACCTGTTTATGATATTAACATACTGACTGCCACACTCTGTACGAAAATATTGCACAATATGAATACGTTTTAACCAAAAAAAATTCCATCAGTGCAATAAAAATCAGGATGACGTAAAATTATGTACAAATGACAATGCCCTTTAAACTATTTCCACTCATTATTTGCATTTGTTGTGTTCCTAATGATTTTTTTACTTTATATCCATGTGCTTTTAATAACATTATTATTGAAGGTTTATATGCAGCAATAGTAGAAAAAATGTATGTAAATGAGGCATACAAGAAGATGACTTCTGAATCCACGTCATCTGATTCGTTTCCCGCCACGAGCAGTTGCACGAACCCTGCCGCCATCTCCTCTGCCAAACTTCCCACTTATCCAAGGAAAGGACTGAGTGACAGTCCGACTGGCGGGGTGTTTGATATGACAGTGTCATCATTATCAATTGATGAGATAACATCAGACAGCGGAAAATTGCCAGTAGAGAGCGACATGTCCCGGTTGCCCTCCTGTGTCTCCTCTCATAGCTCCATGCCATCACTTGAAAGTGAATCCTTTAGTGCCTGCTGACTTCCCCTACCTTTCCAGCACTTTGGGAATCTCCTCTGAGGTGTCAGGCTCTGACACCGAAGATCAGGTGGCCGAAAGTTATGTATGGAATAAGCATCACAATTTGGCTGCCCAGCCTCCTATGCAACGGCAAATGCAATAGCACTGTACCATCACCGTGCAAATTGCCCCACTCTGGTACTTTATGGGGATGTCTCCTGCCCTTCATCCCTTAGCACTACAGGGTGACCACGTGGACGGCTGCACGAGACAACATCACCTCCAAGCACCCCCTAGGCAGTGCCATGTGGTACATCATCACCCTGTGATTCACCGTATTCCCCACTCCCCTCCATTCAAGAGGCCATGAACATGGGCGTCCTGACCATTGGCCTCTCAAATGTTGCCCGTGTCTGTTGCCCCAGTTCCCACAGGCCACGTGTGGGGAAAGTGGAAAAGTTTTGTAAGGAAGGAGGATAAAAGATTTGAGCCCATGACGGTTGTCTTTGATTTTTTTTTTTTTTAATGTGACCGGTTCTGGGCATAGGTTTCACAGCCTGCTTTCAGGGCCCAGTAGTCCTCCCATGTACCGCACACCTCTACATGTCATCACTGTCACGGGGAGGTGATTAGGCAGATTTTTCAGAGGGCGTACCCGTATGGAACTTTGATTTTCTAAACAGATTTATATTTTTCATTGTCATTGATGGAATACCTGGTGCATGAGCTAAACTACCGCCAGGAAATCTTCATACGCTGACTTGACCTTCGTTCCCATGTCAGATGCAACATGAGGGAATGATATCCTGCAGAAATAGGTGAATTGTGTGTGTGGCTAGCTGTGACCATACTAATGACACACAGAACAGAGCATGCCATACAGAATTATTGGGTAATGGATGACTATATAGCCACACTTGTCTTTGGGAAATTAATGGCATGAGACAAGTATCTAGCCTTATTTCGGTTCTAAACTTTTGCTGCAACCTGCACCTAACAACAAGTCGTGGGAAGTTTGCCAAGTTCTTACAAAAGTAAATCATTCACTTACAAGGTCATTCCGGCCATTCCAGAAAGTGGTTGCGGACAAATCTTTTTTGTTCTGGGGACAACTGGCATTTATCCAAGATCATGTGATCCAAGCATCATCGTTCTGGCATCAAACTATTTTTCACCCTTGACTGAAAGAATGAATATGTGCTTGACTTTATAGTGTACTCGGAGTCAGATGTGGATATCCAAGGTGCCCTATCCTAGTGGTTGTGGTGGTGGTGGTGGTGGTATCAAGCAAGGAGTTTGGTGGGTTCTCACTAAGGTGGGATTGGCCCTAGACTGAGCAGCAATGTAGTGGGGCAGACAAAAAAAATGTTGAGGCTCTGATGTCAAGTACTTCGCCACCTGGCATTCTACACAGCCACACATGGCACCTCACATGCCATGCATGGTGGCATCCATCACAGCTGGGACACACAGCAGTACTTCCTATGGTGTTCTTGTTATTTTGTGAGTACTTCTGTCACCAGCGCCACAGTTCATATACCACACGTGCGGGGAACTTGCTGTGACTTCATTAGCAATTATAATACTGACACTTGTAGCATCTGGCAGACTATAGTATATATCTGTATATGGTGTGCATCCCAATCACTTTAAACCCGCATGTTTGGTAGAAGCACGCAAATATGACAAGTACCTGCCAGGATACAGCATGATCCCACTGCACGTCACAGTACTCAGCAGATACCATCTGTGGGTGAGCCTGCACTGCCTAGAGGTGAAAGTTGAAGTATAATGCTGTCTACAGTGTTTGAGTGCTTCGCTGCAGTATCAAGAAGATGCAACTAGAGCTGATCCTTAGCGAGTATCTAGTGCCAACCTGCTAATTCTCATTCTTGGGGGTGCTGATGTACTTCTCATACAGGCTGGACTGGATGCTCATCTGGAAGTAAAGCTTCTCCTCCTCCTGCGTGGTGATAGTCCGGTATCCAGACACAGGGACTTGGCCTTTAGGCAGCCTCCTTAAATGCCTGTAAGTTACTAAATCTGTATCATCACACTGGCTTAATAATCCAATATGATTTCATATTATTTTTGTTAAGATTTTTGGAAGGTATTTAAAGGACTCGCACTGACTCCTACAGATTTAACTAACAGAAGCACCCACAACGCAATATTTAGGCTCTAGTTAGTCAAAGGGTCGAACATTTAACCTTGTCCTGCCACCCTGACATTCAACTAATTTTTCTTAAAACTGAATTACTTCATACTTGCATCATTGACAACCCTTCCACCATGTTTGGGCTAAAATGAATAGAAACTCTTTGAGTTACCCTTGCCATTTAATCTAATATGCTCAAAACCCCATTTCTTCATTCCTTGCGAATCTTCAACCTTTTCACCATGTTTGATCCCAACTGAATCAAAACTGTTCCAGTTACTAATCCGAATCTTTGACCTCATCCTGTGACTTAAACTTGGACAATTGTTGTCAAAATCAGATTACTTCACCTTTGCTGGAACCTCAGTCTTTTATCTGGTTTGCCTTAAAGTGGATCAAAACTGTTTGACCAAACTGTGACCTCGTCCGCTGACCTGTCATTCTCAAAATCAAATTACTTCATCCTGGCTTATTTGTAACCGGGAACTGTATAGCCTAGGCAACATGAATGCAGTTAAGGAAAAAGCATTCACATTATTCAGATAGGTTTTATGGTTTTCTTCATCATAAAATACAAAACTTAATTAATCGTCCTAGAATCAAGGGAGAAAAATCTGCTTTACCGTTATTAGGCAAAAAGTTATTAGCATTTGAAAAGTGTGACGATCGGGTAGGGCTGGGCCAGGCGGCTCACTGAAATTTGCAGCCAGTACATCAGCATTACATTTCGCTCGCTCACTAGGTTGTAAGAATCTTGAATTAATTACTGATCATTACGAACATGTAAATTAATGTGACATGACAGACACAACGCTTTTCTGTTAGTATTTTTTAAGGAATCCATTGATATTCAAGCAAATCAAATCCCAAAACCACTCCATATTTCCAGAGAGCGTCTTCTTCATCAGACAACTTTCATATTATCCCTCCTTCTCCGTACGTCCCCAGAGAACGAATTTTATACATTCCTACTACATTATTTTTCATCGTTTGCCTTTCAGCATCAGCCCCACCTAAATAACTTTTTTCTTTTACTGTGTACCTTTTTTGTCTACCATCTTGTTCCAGAACTCACCTACGTCAGCCAGCGCAGCTCTCACTAAAGATCAGTCTTACTCACCCTGCTGAGAAAGGGGAAAAAAAAAAAAAAACACTGAAACGAATAGTATAGTTCTAAACAAATCTGAAAGACGGTAGTAATTTGTCAACCCTACAAACAATGTGACAGTGTGTCTATTGTCCTTGTGAAGTCACGCATGTGACTCCGCAAGGACACCTGTTGGTGTCACCTGTTGGTAGTCGATAACACATTCAGCCTCCAAAACAGCACCATTTGTTGTAATGCACGAGGATTCCTTTCAATCCCCTACACACCATTATGGTGCGGCTATGAATACTCGTATCTCATTAGCTATTCAAATAGTTGGCATCTTTTCATTTTGTACTTGTTTATTTTTTGATTTTTAATCACCTACGGGTTCTCTTTGCTGACTAAAGGTAAAACATAGGAGACAATGATAATAACAAAGGATGAAACAGAGAAACCACCCACCACAAGGCATAATGTGAGTTTGACAAAGCCGGGAGAGGTGGTGTTGCCGAAGCTATATAAAGTCTCGGGCAAACCAACCTGGTGGTGATGGGCATATAATTACTCTAAGTCACTGGCAGGATATCATATGAAGGTATGTATACTTGTCTGTAGTATTTTAACATTAATACATATGACATGATTAAGTGATTACCTTTTTAATACTATATGGTGTCAGCCTTTCACTGAAAAAACGTTCGACTAATGTGAAAGCTTGGACTGTGGCGTGTCTTTACAGTATTACAGTATAATTTGATTTCTTACAACATTATCATACTTTCGTTAATTTTTTTGCGTGTTCCTCAGGAACAATATTACTGATCATTAATGTACAGCCAAAGGAGAAAACAGTAACATGAAATTTTTTCATTTTGCTGCCTGGTCACGTAAAAAAAAATAATAAATAAAAAGGAAAAATAGAAAAAGAAAGAAAACCAATTCCCGTTTAAATTCATTTATGAGGTACCTGTTTATGATATTAACATACTGACTGCCACACTCTGTACGAAAATATTGCACAATATGAATACGTTTTAACCAAAAAAAATTCCATCAGTGCAATAAAAATCAGGATGACGTAAAATTATGTACAAATGACAATGCCCTTTAAACTATTTCCACTCATTATTTGCATTTGTTGTGTTCCTAATGATTTTTTTACTTTATATCCATGTGCTTTTAATAACATTATTATTGAAGGTTTATATGCAGCAATAGTAGAAAAAATGTATGTAAATGAGGCATACAAGAAGATGACTTCTGAATCCACGTCATCTGATTCGTTTCCCGCCACGAGCAGTTGCACGAACCCTGCCGCCATCTCCTCTGCCAAACTTCCCACTTATCCAAGGAAAGGACTGAGTGACAGTCCGACTGGCGGGAGTGTTTGATATGACAGTGTCATCATTATCAATTGATGAGATAACATCAGACAGCGGAAAATTGCCAGTAGAGAGCGACATGTCCCGGTTGCCCTCCTGTGTCTCCTCTCATAGCTCCATGCCATCACTTGAAAGTGAATCCTTTAGTGCCTGCTGACTTCCCCTACCTTTCCAGCACTTTGGGAATCTCCTCTGAGGTGTCAGGCTCTGACACCGAAGATCAGGTGGCCGAAAGTTATGTATGGAATAAGCATCACAATTTGGCTGCCCAGCCTCCTATGCAACGGCAAATGCAATAGCACTGTACCATCACCGTGCAAATTGCCCCACTCTGGTACTTTATGGGGATGTCTCCTGCCCTTCATCCCTTAGCACTACAGGGTGACCACGTGGACGGCTGCACGAGACAACATCACCTCCAAGCACCCCCTAGGCAGTGCCATGTGGTACATCATCACCCTGTGATTCACCGTATTCCCCCTCCCCTCCATTCAAGAGGCCATGAACATGGGCGTCCTGACCATTTGGCCTCTCAAATGTTGCCCGTGTCTGTTGCCCCAGTTCCCACAGGCCACGTGTGGGGAAAGTGGAAAAGTTTTGTAAGGAAGGAGGATAAAAGATTTGAGCCCATGACGGTTGTTTTTGATTTTTTTTTTTTTTAATGTGACCGGTTCTGGGCATAGGTTTCACAGCCTGCTTTCAGGGCCCAGTAGTCCTCCCATGTACCGCACACCTCTACATGTCATCACTGTCACGGGGAGGTGATTAGGCAGATTTTTCAGAGGGCGTACCCGTATGCAACTTTGATTTTCTAAACAGATTTATATTTTTCATTGTCATTGATGGAATACCTGGTGCATGAGCTAAACTACCGCCAGGAAATCTTCATACGCTGACTTGACCTTCGTTCCCATGTCAGATGCAACATGAGGGAATGATATCCTGCAGAAATAGGTGAATTGTGTGTGTGGCTAGCTGTGACCGTACTAATGACACACAGAACAGAGCATGCCATACAGAATTATTGGGTAATGGATGACTATATAGCCACACTTGTCTTTGGGAAATTAATGGCATGAGACAAGTATCTAGCCTTATTTCGGTTCTAAACTTTTGCTGCAACCTGCACCTAACAACAAGTCGTGGGAAGTTTGCCAAGTTCTTACAAAAGTAAATCATTCACTTACAAGGTCATTCCGGCCATTCCAGAAAGTGGTTGCGGACAAATCTTTTTGTTCTGGGGACAACTGGCATTTATCCAAGATCATGTGATCCAAGCATCATCGTTCTGGCATCAAACTATTTTTCACCCTTGACTGAAAGAATGAATATGTGCTTGACTTTATAGTGTACTCGGAGTCAGATGTGGATATCCAAGGTGCCCTATCCTAGTGGTTGTGGTGGTGGTGGTGGTGGTATCAAGCAAGGAGTTTGGTGGGTTCTCACTAAGGTGGGATTGGCCCTAGACTGAGCAGCAATGTAGTGGGGCAGACAAAAAAAAAAATGTTGAGGCTCTGATGTCAAGTACTTCGCCACCTGGCATTCTACACAGCCACACATGGCACCTCACATGCCATGCATGGTGGCATCCATCACAGCTGGGACACACAGCAGTACTTCCTATGGTGTTCTTGTTATTTTGTGAGTACTTCTGTCACCAGCGCCACAGTTCATATACCACACGTGCGGGGAACTTGCTGTGACTTCATTAGCAATTATAATACTGACACTTGTAGCATCTGGCAGACTATAGTATATATCTGTATATGGTGTGCATCCCAATCACTTTAAACCCGCATGTTTGGTAGAAGCACGCAAATATGACAAGTACCTGCCAGGATACAGCATGATCCCACTGCACGTCACAGTACTCAGCAGATACCATCTGTGGGTGAGCCTGCACTGCCTAGAGGTGAAAGTTGAAGTATAATGCTGTCTACAGTGTTTGAGTGCTTCGCTGCAGTATCAAGAAGATGCAACTAGAGCTGATCCTTAGCGAGTATCTAGTGCCAACCTGCTAATTCTCATTCTTGGGGGTGCTGATGTACTTCTCATACAGGCTGGACTGGATGCTCATCTGGAAGTAAAGCTTCTCCTCCTCCTGCGTGGTGATAGTCCGGTATCCAGACACAGGGACTTGGCCTTTAGGCAGCCTCCTTAAATGCCTGTAAGTTACTAAATCTGTATCATCACACTGGCTTAATAATCCAATATGATTTCATATTATTTTTGTTAAGATTTTTGGAAGGTATTTAAAGGACTCGCACTGACTCCTACAGATTTAACAAACAGAAGCACCCACAACGCAATATTTAGGCTCTAGTTAGTCAAAGGGTCGAACATTTAACCTTGTCCTGCCACCCTAACATTCAACTAATTTTTCTTAAAACTGAATTACTTCATACTTGCATCATTGACAACCCTTCCACCATGTTTGGGCTAAAATGAATAGAAACTCTTTGAGTTACCCTTGCCATTTAATCTAATATTCTCAAAACCCCATTTCTTCATTCCTTGCGAATCTTCAACCTTTTCACCATGTTTGATCCCAACTGAATCAAAACTGTTCCAGTTACTAATCCGAATCTTTGACCTCATCCTGTGACTTAAACTTGGACAATTGTTGTCAAAATCAGATTACTTCACCTTTGCTGGAACCTCAGTCTTTTATCTGGTTTGCCTTAAAGTGGATCAAAACTGTTTGACCAAACTGTGACCTCGTCCGCTGACCTGTCATTCTCAAAATCAAATTACTTCATCCTGGCTTATTTGTAACCGGGAACTGTATAGCCTAAGCAACATGAATGCAGTTAAGAAAAAAGCATTCACATTATTCAGATAGGTTTTATGGTTTTCTTCATCATAAAATACAAAACTTAATTAATCGTCCTAGAATCAAGGGAGAAAAATCTGCTTTACCGTTATTAGGCAAAAAGTTATTAGCATTTGAAAAGTGTGACGATCGGGTAGGGCTGGGCCAGGCGGCTCACTGAAATTTGCAGCCAGTACATCAGCATTACATTTCGCTCGCTCACTAGGTTGTAAGAATCTTGAATTAATTACTGATCATTACGAACATGTAAATTAATGTGACATGACAGACACAACGCTTTTCTGTTAGTATTTTTTAAGGAATCCATTGATATTCAAACAAATCAAATCCCAAAACCACTCCATATTTCCAGAGAGCGTCTTCTTCATCAGACAACTTTCATATTATCCCTCCTTCTCCGTACGTCCCCAGAGAACGAATTTTATACATTCCTACTACATTATTTTTCACCGTTTGCCTTTCAGCATCAGCCCCACCTAAATAACTTTTTTCTTTTACTGTGTACTTTTTTTGTCTACCATCTTGTTCCAGAACTCACCTACGTCAGCCAGCGCAGCTCTCACTAATGATCAGTCTTACTCACCCTGCTGAGAAAGGGGAAAAAAAAAAAAACACTGAAACGAATAGTATAGTTCTAAACAAATCTGAAAGACGGTAGTAATTTGTCAACCCTACAAACAATGTGACAGTGTGTCTATTGTCCTTGTGAAGTCACGCATGTGACTCCGCAAGGACCCTGTTGGTGTCACCTGTTGGTAGTCGATAACACATTCAGCCTCCAAAACAGCAGCATTTGTTGTAATGCACGAGGAGTCCTTTCAATCCCCTACACACCATTATGGTGCGGCTATGAATACTCGTATCTCATTAGCTATTCAAATAGTTGGCATCTTTTCATTTTGTACTTGATTATTTTTTGATTTTTAATCACCTACGGGTTCTCTTTGCTGACTAAAGGTAAAACATAGGAGACAATGATAATAACAAAGGATGAAACAGAGAAACCACCCACCACAAGGCATAATGTGAGTTTGACAAAGCCGGGAGAGGTGGTGTTGCCGAAGCTATATAAAGTCTCGGGCAAACCAACCTGGTGGTGATGGGCATATAATTACTCTAAGTCACTGGCAGGATATCATATGAAGGTATGTATACTTGTCTGTAGTATTTTAACATTAATACATATGACATGATTAAGTGATTACCTTTTTAATACTATATGGTGTCAGCCTTTCACTGAAAAAACGTTCGACTAATGTGAAAGCTTGGACTGTGGCGTGTCTTTACAGTATTACAGTATAATTTGGTTTCTTACAACATTATCATACTTTCGTTAATTTTTTTGCGTGTTCCTCAGGAACAATATTACTGATCATTAATGTACAGCCAAAGGAGAAAACAGTAACATGAAATTTTTTCATTTTGCTGCCTGGTCACGTAAAAAAAAAAATAATAAATAAAAGGAAAAATAGAAAAAGAAAGAAAACCAATTCCCTTTTAAATTCATTTATGAGGTACCTGTTTATGATATTAACATACTGACTGCCACAATCTGTACGAAAATATTGCACAATATGAATATGTTTTAACCAAAAAAAATTCCATCAGTGCAATAAAAATCAGGATGACGTAAAATTATGTACAAATGACAATGCCCTTTAAACTATTTCCACTCATTCTTTGCATTTGTTGTGTTCCTAATGATTTTTTACTTTATATCCATGTGCTTTTAATAACATTATTATTGAAGGTTTATATGCAGCAATAGTAGAAAAAATGTATGTAAATGAGGCATACAAGAAGATGACTTCTGAATCCACGTCATCTGATTCGTTTCCCGCCACGAGCAGTTGCACGAACCCTGCCGCCATCTCCTCTGCCAAACTTCCCACTTATCCAAGGAAAGGACTGAGTGACAGTCCGACTGGCGGGGTGTTTGATATGACAGTGTCATCATTATCAATTGATGAGATAACATCAGACAGCGGAAAATTGCCAGTAGAGAGCGACATGTCCCGGTTGCCCTCCTGTGTCTCCTCTCATAGCTCTATGCCATCACTTGAAAGTGAATCCTTTAGTGCCTGCTGACTTCCCCTACCTTTCCAGCACTTTGGGAATCTCCTCTGAGGTGTCAGGCTCTGACACCGAAGATCAGGTGGCCGAAAGTTATGTATGGAATAAGCATCACAATTTGGCTGCCCAGCCTCCTATGCAACGGCAAATGCAATAGCACTGTACCATCACCGTGCAAATTGCCCCACTCTGGTACTTTATGGGGATGTCTCCTGCCCTTCATCCCTTAGCACTACAGGGTGACCACGTGGACGGCTGCACGAGACAACATCACCTCCAAGCACCCCCTAGGCAGTGCCATGTGGTACATCATCACCCTGTGATTCACCGTATTCCCCCTCCCCTCCATTCAAGAGGCCATGAACATGGGCGTCCTGACCATTTGGCCTCTCAAATGTTGCCCGTGTCTGTTGCTCCAGTTCCCACAGGCCACGTGTGGGGAAAGTGGAAAAGTTTTGTAAGGAAGGAGGATAAAAGATTTGAGCCCATGATGGTTGTCTTTGATTTTTTTTTTTTTTTTTAACGTGACCGGTTCTGGGCATAGGCTTCACAGCCTGCTTTCAGGGCCCAGTAGTCCTCCTATGTACCGCACACCTCTACATGTCATCACTGTCACGGGGAGGTGATTAGGCAGATTTTTCAGAGGGCATACCCGTATGCAACTTTGATTTTCTAAACAGATTTATATTTTTCATTGTCAGTGATGGAATACCTGGTGCATGAGCTAAACTACCGCCAGGAAATCTTCATACGCTGACTTGACCTTCGTTCCCATGTCAGATGCAACATGAGGGAATGATATCCTGCAGAAATAGGTGAATTGTGCGTGTGGCTAGCTGTGACCGTACTAATGACACACAGAACAGAGCATGCCATACAGAATTATTGGGTAATGGATGACTATATAGCCACACTTGTCTTTGGGAAATTAATGGCATGAGACAAGTATCTAGCCTTATTTCGGTTCTAAACTTTTGCTGCAACCTGCACCTAACAACAAGTCGTGGGAAGTTTGCCAAGTTCTTACAAAAGTAAATGATTCACTTACAAGGTCATTCCGGCCATTCCAGAAAGTGGTTGCGGACAAATCTTTTTTGTTCTGGGGACAACTGGCATTTATCCAAGATCATGTGATCCAAGCATCATCGTTCTGGCATCACACTATTTTTCACCCTTGACTGAAAGAATGAATATATGCTTGACTTTATAGTGTACTCGGAGTCAGATGTGGATATTCAAGGTGCCGTAGTGAAAGTGCAAATAGACAAGTACGTTGGGGCTAACCACATCCTGTTCACCGACAATTTCTACAGACCCACGGTATTGATGAAATATCCAATTGAGCATAGGACAGGAACCTGCTACACTGTCAGACCCAGCAGGAAGAATTACCCTACTTTTCCCACGAGGGCCGAGAAAGGAGCATTACTTATCAAGAAATGAGGTAATAAGCTGACCATCCACTGACAAGAAAAGCGCAAGGTCAGCAAGCTTCCCACAGTTCATAAGGGTGACATGCAAGCCACTGGAAAGGAGGCTCACAGGGGCAAGGAACCAGTGATCATACTTGATACAGCCAGCAATTATAAAATGAACATGCAGCTCGTTGACAAGTCGGATATGCAGACTGTTATATCTTTACGTCTGACTCTGGACACAGGCTTCAGAGCCCATTAAAAAGACCCAGTATTCCTCCTACATACCATACACCTCCAAATGCAACCACATCAACACTAACACTCACCGTCCATACTGAATATGTGCCAGGGCTGTCTCATACAGAACTGATGTATTGGTATTAGCAGGGTTATTTTTAAGACATGTCAGTGGGTCTTCTCGTAGAGCAGTAAAGTCAGCTTTAATAAATTCAGATCTTTAAACTGTTCCCTGCTGCACCCGAGGTCATATCTAAATCCTAGTCCCCACTTTGTCCAGCTTTCTAATGTTACTCTTCTTATCTCCTGGTTGCTTCCCTTTCCATTTGTCTCGTTTTAACTGCGCTCATATTTCTCTGTATCAACCCTCTGTGTAAGCCAGCAGTCAGAGTGGGAGAAATTGGTTGGACGAGGAAGATATAGATTATGCGAAAGGGTGTGGCCACACTTAGCCCAAACGTGTGATCTACAAGAGGAAACGAGGCTCAAGCGTCCGTGCAACGTTCACGCTCGGATATTGCAGCGACGTAACCCTGTGCTTCGCATCGTCTTGTCGATTAAATGTTTCGAGCTGATGTGGCCGCACTGTAAGAGATGGGAGATGATGAGAGTTAACATGTGACCGACATCATACTCTTGCCGTTATTGATGTCATAACTGATTTTTGTTACATGGTATTGGACCCTTCTTTTCATTTCAAAAGCGTATTTACGAGCAACCGATGGTAAGACTGTGAGAAGTAAGCATGCGTATAGTGTAATGTGGATGAAGTTCTTGTAGCTGATAATCTGACCATTAATTTTATTGCAATGTATTTGACTCCTTTCTCTCTCTCTCTCTCTCTGTCTCAGTCTGTCCGTCCGTCTGTTTGTCTGTCTGTCTCTCTCTCTCTGGGGGCGCGGTAGCACAGTGGTAGCGCGCTGGACTTGTGATCAGGGGATTGCAAGTTCGAGCCTCGCCCAGGCTGCCGTGCCGGGAGGGGTAGCTCCCTCCTGTAACCCTAGCGGGACTATATAGTCCAATACAGGGCTTAGCTCGGGGGAACTCCATTTCTCCATTTTTTTTTTCTCTCTCTCTCTCTCTCTCAATTCTTGGCAACACCCTCTTTGTCGGACAGCTATGCCTACATATTAACAGTGTGGAAGAGTGGGGTCATCGGGTTGTGAAGGGTTGACTTCCCTTGATTTAATTCCCGTTATCACATTACCGGGTTGAGTTATATACATAGATCCGGACTCGCAGTAGTTTGTGTTTTGGGACGCTTAAAGACACAAAGCTATTATTTTTTAGATCTTATTTTAAGTGGAAAAGGGAAAGGATGGAGGAGGGAGGAAAGTTAAAGGAAATTCGATGCTATGATAGTAAATGTTTGGCTGCGACGGAGGGATTAAGGTGGCTATACGAAGGCTGTGAAGCTAACAAGAGATAAAACGGAAGATGTTACTATCAGAGAAGGAAGTAGCTTAAAGATAAAGGTGGGGATATTGATGATGATGAAGCATGGATAAAATGATGTGGATAAATTGGAACGGTGGTATGAACTAAGAGAAAATGGTTAATCGTAATTGCTGTTCCAATGAACAGTGGTCAAAAGTATGTTGAGGCATAAGTAGGAGAACTGACTGCGAAGGAGTGAGTGGGAGAGGGAGAGTAAAGGAAATGGGAATTATGAAAGAAATAGGGAATGTTGTCATAAAAGAACTTTGTAGTTACTTGTAGAGAAGTTATATATATTAGACTTGTGGACGAGCGGTTGTTATACTTGAGTATCTTTGTAAGTAGATAATCTTCTTTCTCATTTGTCATTCAATGACAAGGAGAGGTAAAGAATAGTATGGGACTATTTTTATTTGTCTTGGAAATATTAACAAGTCTCTCACACAGAGCGAAGTATAAAGTAGAGTCCCGCTAGGTATCTCCCTATCTCTCTCTCTTTCTCTCTCTCTCAAGTTGCTAAGCCTTTCTTGCCACTCCCTGCCGCTTCTATGGCCTCTCTCCTTCTGAGCTCTCTTTCCTAAATTCTGGTGAAACAGGAGTCGTATCACGTGTGTTCCCTGTGGTTGGAAAGTTCTAGAAGCCTGTATGTGAGTATGTGTGTATGTGTGTTCACCTGGTGATCGCTGACCAACTAACTGCATCATCTCCTGACTGGCTACTTCCTAGTCTGTTGTCAGCTTTTCCTCAGTGTAACTTGCAAGATCATTTCCCATTCCCAGGCTCGCATAGAGCTGTCTATCTGTCTATTTATCTATCTATCTAGTATGATTTGTAAATATAATATGGAGTCCTAACATATGCTCGGTCACGCGAAAATGGCGTACCATCGACAGTTAATAGCTCTAACATATTAATACATATTATATAACACTATAATGAACTTATAAGCTAATTAAGTGAAATACATAATATTGTAAAAGTAACATAATTGTATGAATATTGTATACATATAATATTGAATATTGTATACATATAATATTCATAGTGAATAGTGATTATTCAGTAATATTACATTTTAAACAAGTTGTATACATTTTGTGAGATGTGTATGTATAACAGACATACGCATATAATTGTGCAATGGTAATACTCCTAGGTTATACATTACATATTGAGTTATCACTTTAGTAATGTCTAATATTTCACCCAACTTGTATGATGGTACTGGTAATACAGAATTGTGCTATAGTTGTATGACTTTACATAATATTGTAGTAATATTGTGGTAATACATAATTGTAATATTTTATGAATTGTTACATAATATTGTGGTAATGCATAATTGTGTTGGCCTTATAATTGTAGTTACATTTTGTTAATGCAACTGTTACATAAGTGTCTTGGCCTTATAATTGTAGTTAAAGTTACATAAAAGTTACGTCTTGTTAATGCAACTGTTACATAATTGGCAAAGTGTAACATAATGCAATCGTTTGTCGTTACATAATTGTTACATATCGTTTGTAGTTACATAATTGTAGTTATAGTTACATAAAAGTTACATCTTGTTAATGCAGCTGTTACATAAATGGTACATATTGTTTGTAGTTACATAATCGTAGCAAGTGTAACATAATGCAATCGTTTGTCGTTACATAATTGTTACATATCGTTTGTAGTTACATAATTGTAGCAAGTGTAACATAATGCAATCGTGTGTCGTTACATAATTATAATATGGAGTTACATAATTGTTACATATCGTCTGTAGTTACATAATTGTAGCAAGTGTAACATAATGCAATCGTTTGTCGTTACATAATTATAATATGGAGTTACGTAATTGTTACATATCGTTTGTAGTTACATAATTGTAGCAAGTGTAACATAATGCAATCGTTTGTCGTTACATAAGTATAATATGGAGTTACATAATTGTTACATATCGTTTGTAGTTACATAATTGTAGCAAGTGTAACATAATGCAATCGTTTGTCGTTACATAATTATAATATGGAGTTACATAATTGTTACATATCGTTTGCAGTTACATAATTGTAGCAAGTGTAACATAATGCAATCGTTTGTCGTTACATAATTGTAATAATTGCAGTCCTGACATATGAATCCGGTCATGCTGCGGTCGATGATAGAGATGATGTGCCATGCCACTTGCTTGTGGAGACAACAATTTGCTTTTTTGTTTGTAGTTTATGTGGTATTTTGGCATATGTAGTAACACTTACACTTATTTTCATTTGTTTGTTATGTGATCTTACTCTATTTCTCTCTTTTTTCTTTCTTACTTTTTATTTTTATTTTTATTTTTTTGTATGTTTGTTTTTCTTCGCTTGTGTATGCTTTTTCTATGTTGTTCATGGTTGCATAATTACTGGCTAATTTCCCTGGGGTACTTTTTTAAAGTTTAGTTTATATTGCACAGGTATTACTGAAAATGATATTATATAGCCCCATATTTTGTTATTTTATATAAAAAATATATACACTATATACGGTATTATCTATATACACTGACTTGTTGTTCACTTGTACCTATCGTGGGCAATATATGTGTCAGCACTGTGTGGAAATCTTTGTCTTCACGATTGTGTTGAAGATGTTCTTTCTTGCTAACGTCATTTGTGTTGGCCATTTTTGTTTTTCTGGTTTTCCTTGTAACTTAATTTATCTGTTTCCACTAGGTAGCTTTAATTAATAAATGTTTAATACAGTTCTTTTAATCGCTCATTGAGTAACTGTGATGGTATATTTTCTTTATTACATTGTAGATGTAATAATGTATAGCTGTATGTATGAAATACGTATTTTATGTAGTTATAAATGGTAACACTCGTTGGTAGTAAATAAATGTTATAATAAATGAATGAATATATACAGTGTAGAATATTTATTGTTGGTGATTATTTAGTGTTTGAGTTATGCAGATAACTGAAGTAAGTATGTGTATTTAAGCTGTAACTATACAGCACGTATTATATGTTTGTGCAGAAGCTTATTGTCTATCACTGTGTATTGTATAAATGAAGTAACTATGTAACTCACTAATTTTTACCGTGGTGGGAATGGTGTGAGTGGTGGTGCAGGTGGTGAGTTGACTGACGTGGCATCTTTTCAGCAAGCACGCATGATGACGTCGACTTCCCACGCTGGTAGCTGTGGTGAGTGAATGAGTAGCGATGAGTAACTTGAGTGAAGATGAGTGAGTAAGATGAGTTGTGAATATGGACTTGGTATTTGCTTCGTCGTCTTGACCTCTTCACACCTGCGTCAGCGGTGGGGGTTGGGTGGATGTAGCAGAGAGAGGAGGGTGAGGTCTGGTGGTTGTCAGTTGTGAGTCGTGTCTCATTCTTCGTTTGTTTGTTCCGTTTTTCTTTGTCGATGTTTTCTCAGTCCTTTTCTCTTGTGATTTACTCTTTGTGGGATGAAGACTGCCGCTACTTGTAGGTGCGTGTAGAAGATTATACAGACGACTCGTAGATTTGTTGCTTGTAGTTGATTGTAGATTGTTGTAGTTCGTTGGTTCGTCGTAGAAATTTCAAGATTGTTTGTATCAGTACTTTGTTAAACTACTTGCAAGACGTCGTGTGACCTCTTCACCTCTACATCAGCGTGATGATCAGGGAGACGGAGGGGGCTGGTTGGAGAGAATACTATCAGGAGCTGGTTGTAAGGTGTTGGTTGTGAGAGGTATTTTTTGTTTTCAATCTTGATATTTTGTAGGAATTCACTGTTGATTCGTAGACGAGGTTCGTATACGTTCGCTGCTACCAAATGTCATAAAAGAACTTTGTAGTTACTTGTAGAGAAGTTATATATATTAGACTTGTGGACGAGTGGTTGTTATACTTGAGTAGCTTTGTAAGTAGATAATCTTCTTTCCCATTTGTCATTCAATGACAAGGAGAGGTAAAGAATAGTATGGGACTATTTTTATTTGTCTTGGAAATATTAACAAGTCTCTCACACAGAGCGAAGTATAAAGTAGAGTCCCGCTAGGTATCTCCCTATCTCTCTCTCTCTCTCTCTCTCTCTCAAGTTGCTAAGCCTTTCTTGCCACTCCCTGCCGCTTCTATGGCCTCTCTCCTTCTGAGCTCTCTTTCCTAATTTCTGGTGAAACAGGAGTCGTATCACGTGTGTTCCCTGTGGTTGGAAAGTTCTAGAAGCCTGTGTGTGAGTATGTGTGTATGTGTGTTCACCTGGTGATCGCTGACCAACTAACTGCATCATCTCCTGACTGGCTACTTCCTAGTCTGTCGTTAGCTTTTCCTCAGTGTAACTTGCAAGATCATTTCCCATTCCCAGGCTCACATAGAGCTGTCTATCTGTCTATTTATCTATCTATCTAGTATGATTTGTAAATATAATATGGAGTCCTAACAATGTGTTATGTAAGAAGAGGAAGGTAATAGTACAGAAAGGAGGGCAGGTGACTGTTTTTGTAGCTGGAAAAAAAAAAAGGAGGAATGTCATTGTTCAAAAAGACAACATGAAAATATAATCAGAAAAACTAGAGCCAGCATATGAATATATGTGGCTCTGTATTGTGTAATTTAGAAACAAGCAACCAGTCACAGAATACAGCCATATCACATGGTAAATTTCCGCGTCCGTGTAGATCTGGGAAAAATATTTCGTAAAGGTTCTTATTAACATAACAACAATCTGATATTAATTTAAATATATCTGTAATTTTAAGAAAAAAGTGTGTTTATGCCAGTCATTCTAACGTTTCACTGTGCGAATATTAATGTAAATAAAAAATATAGCAAATCTGATTTTTAAGCTTCATCCCACGTCGTTTGGTTACAAAATAATTTTGTTTCGGAAAAAGGAAAGTGCAGCTCATGTCTTCGGATGTAGGGTATATATTTATATTGTTAAATGCTTGAATTAGTCATCTGTATGACGTCTCTTTATCAAGGACACACATTTATAATTTCTTTACCTGTGAATAGCATATGCAGAATTTTCATTTGACATGAATTGTTCAATATATGTCCTTTATCGTGTTCCCCTAGGACCCAGCACCAAAAAAAACCGTATCAACACTAATCACAAACACTGCATAGCTGCTTCGCATGCTGTGTCACTCCTCCCAGTTGATTTTAGTTTCTATCCAACGATCTCATATATTTAGCATCCCGAGGTGCATAGGCTACACAATATTTAGAGCTACTTTCACCGTCTCCTACAATATAGAGACGTTATGTATATACACGCTGCTGTTTTTTTATAAATCTGTATAAAACACTGACTTTATGTGAAGTTACAGAACGTGGTGAATATTCTTGGCGTATCAGATAGAGTTAGGATTCCGGGGTCTTGAATGATGATTGAATGGAAGCGTGGCCCATTGAAGTGGACAAATTTGGGCTGTCTGGACATTGCTACTCCTCACTCTGCCCTAGGGTGGGAAAGGAGGTCCAGGTGATGATTATATACATATATATATATATATATATATATATATATATATATATATATATATATATATATATATATGTGTGTGTGTGTGTGTGTGTGTGTGTGTGTGTGTTACAGGAAATTTTCGTAGTCAGTGATTTCATGAAATGAGTTTTAATTATGATGGGTTAAGATTAGGTTAATTTAGGCTACGGTTTTGTTAGGCTGGGATAATCTACAGTGGGTCCAGTTTTGGTTAGGTTAGGTGAGGTTAGTTAGGTTACGTTTGACGAATGCTAAGACAGTTATGTTAACCGTTCATATAAATTAACCTAACCTAACTAACCTCGCATAACCTAACTTAAACTTAACTTAGATTATCCAAGCCAAACCTAACCACTGCCTAAATTAACCCATCGTAATTCAAACTTATATCACAGATTCTCTAGGTATTTCATGAAATCGCTAATTCCCTGTATCATATATATATATATATATATATATATATATATCTTTATCTATATATATATATATATATATGTATTGTTACATAGCCTATGATTTCATCATCCTTTGTGTAATTTTAACGCACAGTTGCTGCATGTTTGATCACGAGCGTGTTCTGCCTCAGTTCCCCCCTTCTACCGTTATAGTAGAGTAAGTCGTTCTCTCTGTTATACTTTGCGGGATTTTCAGCTCTCTGTCCCCATGGCTTCATTTGCGCGTCCCTCTTACAAGTTGTGTCAGGCTCTGCCGGCCCCTATATAATGAGCTCAGTCTCTGCATCGTTGCCACTTAGATCTGCTCCTCATTTTGTTCACATCTCTGTCCTCCCCTGTACAGATATTATTATTGTGAGTGCTCAAGAAATCTCCAACCATCTAGCAGCTGTGTGTAATTTGAGTATAACTGTTGTTGCATTTTTTCTTGTACTGTATAGCATGAGTTTGATTTGTGGGCCTAGTGAAGTTTTTGTAATTCGTGTGGGGTTCTTTATGTCATTCATTTTTGATAATAGTTTGTATCTGTAATTATTTATCTGGCATTCACTGAGTATTATCTGGTATCTCATTTTATCAGGGCTGACTTAGATAAATTTACTCTTGCTAATTTCGTGTTAATAGAGGCTATTGCAGTTAACCATATATTTAACCTGTTTTTGCCATTACATTATCCTTATGAGTTCTGAATGTTTTGTTGTTAGTTTGTGCATTAAACTTTAACTTGTAATTTTACCTAACTCTTTTGTTTTGAACCTGGAACTTTACGGGACAGTAGTGACTCTTAGTATTCTCACTTAGAGTGTACGTTATCTTTCTCTGTTCCGTAACAATATATATATATATATATATATATATATATATATATATATATATATATATATATATATATATAAAACTGCATTAAATTCTGTCTAAAAGCCTTAAGGTGAAAAGTGCATAATGAATACTTCTGGGTGAAATTAACCTGAATTTAAAAAATTAATTCCAGGTCAGATAATAATAACAAAAATCTTGTATCTGGTCTGGTAAGTAAAATGACTATTAAAACAAAATAAAATCATAGCCCGTTACAAAGTGTGGCAAGAACTCAAGTAACGAATCAAAAACTTGCGTCATTGCTACAGTAGTACAAAAATCCTAAAAGTAAAAAGAAAATGAAAGAATTAGACGACACATTGGTTTGCAAAACTTTGTTTCGTTAAAAAAAAAAAATGAGAAGAGTCCAAGCCATAGAATTAAAAGCACAGGAATTCTGTAGGTACCACATTACTGCAGAAAGTAGGTCTGTGCCTGTATGACAGAAGGGACTCTAATATTAACAGGTCACTGTCTGTGGAGGAATTGGTCAGCACAGAGATGCTCTCCGTGGACATAGGGTGGTTCTATATATATATATATATATATATATATATATATATATATATATATATATATATATATATATATATATCTGTGTCTGTCTTAATGTCTGTCTCTATCTATTTATATACCGGTATATATATTGTTACGGAACAGAGAAAGATAATGTACACTTTAAGTGAGAATACGAAGAGTCACTACTGTCCCGTAAAGTTCCAGGTTCAAAACAAAAGAGTTAGGTAAAATTACAAGTTAAAGTTTAATGCTTAAATTAACAACAAAACATTCAGGACTCATAAAGATAATGTAATGGCAAATAAACAGGTTAAATATATGGTTAACTGCAATAGCCTCTATTAACACGAAATTAGCAAGAGTAAATTTATCTAAGTCAGCCCTGATAAAATGAGATACCAGATAATACTCAGTGAATGCCAGATAAATAATTACAGATACAAACTATTATCAAAAATGACTGACATAAAGAACCCCACACGAATTACAAAAACTGCACTAGGCCTACAAATTAAACTTATGCTATACAGTACAAGAAAAAATACAACAACAGTTACACTCAAATTACACACAGCTGCTAGATGGTTGGAGACTTCTTGAGCACTCACAATAATAATAATTGTACAGGGGAGGACAGAGATGTGAACAAAATGAGGAGCAGATCTAAGTGGCAATGATGCAGAGACCGAGCTCATTATATAGGGGCCGGCAGAGCTTGACACAACTTGCAATAAGGACGCGCAAATGAAGCCATGGGGACATAGAGTTGACAATCCCGCTCTGGACAACAGAGAGAACGACTTACTCTACTATAACGGTAGAAGGGGGGGACTGAGGCAGAACACGCTCGTGATCAAACATGCAGCACACTGTGCGTTAAAAATTACACAAAGGATGATGAAATCATAGGCTATGTAACAATATATATATATATATATATATATATATATATATGTAAATGAAGGAGTTCTTGAATACTCTGTGTAACTGCTGACATTCAAAAAGTCTCTCTTGTTATCAATATAATTTGGATATATAACTAGAAAGAGCCCAGAGATAGTGCAACACCCGCAGCTTACTGTCAGTCAATAACCGAACTTTTAACCTTGCTCTGTGGTTTTGATCTTCGATTGGTTTTTCTAAATAAGTCTTTTCACTATTTTTGGTCCAAAATGCATCAAAAGCGTTGAGGATTGACGAACAGTTCTTAAATTCGATTGATTTTATCTTTAGCTGAACGTAAACAATGCCGTCACGTTTAATTCGAAATGAACAAGACGTTTTTTAGTTTAAGGGACGATTGTTCTCGAACTGAACCACATCACCTTGTATCACCCTCTGCCTTTCGGCAAAGTTTAGTCTAAATCGGATAAAAAAAGCAAAAGTTGACCCACGCCCGATATGTTGCCTTCGGCCTTTTTTCGGGGGAACAGCTGCCATGCACCTCATACCCAGAGGAAAATGATCCCCTTGTGTTAAACAGTAGGCCATCGGCTTGGCCATTTAAGAACCAGAGAGGTCTACGAGCAAAAGGAGAAAGAAGAAGATGCACTTGAAGAAATGTGTGTGTGTGTGTGTGTGTGTGTGTGTGTGTGTGTGTGTGTGTGTGTGTGTGTGTGTGTGTGTGTGTTAGCTACTTTAAGAGATATCTTAGGGATTGAAAAGCATGAGAGATTTAAGAACATAAAATCTGCTTCTGCAGATTTTATATTCTTATGTCTGAAAGTTAAAAAAAAAATGATAAGGCTTACGATGCTTCGGAGTTCCTTTTAAATATAGTGTCTACCGACAATGATAGTAGGCAACAGAAATCAGCAACACTGGAAAATGTTTCACAGTTTTTCCATCTTACAATTCGTAATCATCATATGCACTGATATGGTTATGTATTTTGGATCCGAGACAAAGAACAAACGCTTCATCTGTAGGCTATGGCCTCCAGGATAAAATAGTATTATATTCCAGTATTATTCGATGTAGTGTTGCTTTCGAGTGTTTGCCCTTTCCCCTCCTCCATCCTTCTTTCCTTCCATCCTCTTCTGTCTTTCTTTCCTTGATTCTTTCCTCGTCCTTAGGCCTACGGGTGACTTTACACTCCCTCTTCTGTCTTTCTTTCCTTCATTCTTTCCTCTTCTTTCTGCCTGTGGGTGACTCTACACTGAGTGACAAGCCAAATGGTTTCCTGTACACCAGGAAACCATTTACTACGCTGGGTGGTAACCATATAACCAAATTTTGGCGCCTGGTGGTTTAGTGGGTAATTAAGGCACTCCAATCGGATTGAGCCGGTGAAAGTTTATATCCAAGGGGTGGTTGGGGTTGATTGCTCACGTAAAGCCACTTAGGGATGAGTGAGGCTGGTCACTCATCTTAAACGTCAGGACCAACTTGCCTAGCCCCGGGCTCCTACACCCCTCATGGGGCAATGCAGGACTGGATGATGAATGAATTAATGATATTCCTGTATACAATAGTCTTATGAATGAATCTGAGGTTTAGTCAGCTCCACTTTGTTTGGTCTTCCTCCAGTTAAAGGTAGCATGAACAGGATGAATATTTATATGCAGCACCATCTATGATCTCTCATTTCTGCCTGTCTCTCACTAATGATTTTTGGAAATGAGATGCTTCATTCCCATTGACTTCAGCAGCTTTAGTGGAGACCCAGATCTGGGCCTTGAAGTTCCTGCTTCAAGCCATATTCAACAGTGGTTTCCCAGTCCCCAATCTTACAACTCTGCATCTCCCCCATCTATCTACTGTAGTGTTTTTATGCTTGTCCTTAATGAAGGCAATCACATATTCTTACTTGAACTCAGTATTTACGTTAATATGAAGTATATACCAACTTCAACTGATAGGAGACTAGTGCTGTCTGGAGGGGAATGGAACCTTTGTCTCCTGCCCTCTTTGTCCATTCCAAAGCCCCACCCTCTTCCCAAGCCCTTCCCTCACCTCCAGTTGGTTCATCGTCCCATATCGACATCTAGCAGAAAAGGTAACAACCCAGTATATGTTCTTCTCTACTAGCATGTCAAAGATACAAGAATGTTTGCAGCCAGGTATTTTGAACGCAACTTATTTCAAATAATTTGTTTAAGTACTGTTATGCGGTTACTTTTGTTTATATTAATCGCGTTATAATTGTATATAAGCGTTGCACAATATTTTCGAAATCCTGGTCAGCTTTTGCTAACAAGGAGGTGTAGGAGACTATTCATCGGCTAGTCTTAACCACCATTAACAACACAGGAGTTAATACAGTATGTAGCTCCCTTATATGGCCACAACGAACGAGGCTGTTGATTAAACTTTACATTTAATATCCTGTTTGTCCAGCTGTTGAACCGAATAAAGTAGCCGTTTATGAAATGGACAGATGTTTCCATCAGGTTACTATCCAAATAATTATTTACTGAGAGATTTATGATACATGTATGTACTGAAAGGTCCATGTCATGTGTATGTGAGGAGGCGCAGTGAAGAGTTTAAGCTGAGAATTGACCACGCTTGCATGGCTATCCAGGGTGGAGCTAAATCCTTATCCTGTCAATGGTTATTATACCAAAGTATGATACAAGGAGCATCGAGGAAGAGGTGGAAGTATAATGTAAAAATTATATATTGGAGAGGCGAACTGAGTAAAAATGACATGTGATGGAGTGAAGTGAACTCTTTTTGGTTTACTGACTTGGAATGAACATCGCCATCAACACCTATCCAAAAAAATATATATTCACTCTATCTATCTACGTATAGCCAGACCTCATAATCCCATAAACGGTAGTCATTTGTCTGAGTTGTTTGTTTTAAACTAACCCTCCGTCAACCCACTTGTTGACACGTAGGGAACACGTATGGGTTTGGGATATGGTTTCCACCCAGGGGTTTGGGATATGGTTTCCACCCAGCGTTGTTAATGGCTTCCTGGCTTACAGAAAACCATTAGGCTTGTCACTCAGTGTAAAGCCGCCTGAAAGGAAAACAGAGTATACAAAAAATGACAGGAAAAATGGGAGAAAAAGGGCGAGATATGGAGAGACACAGGAAAATATTGATAACAGTGGAGGAAGAAGTAGACAGAACTACATTAAGTAAATGATGGTCGCCTCCACCTACCATCATATATTCTCACCTTAGGTAAATAAGACTTTCTCTAACAGAGAAAAACTCTAAGGTGAAGCGCATCTGGATAGTTACTGATATGTTACCAAAGGAATTTCTAGGCAGTTTTAAGATCAGTGAATACTGAACATTCCTGAAGATCTTATAATGTATAAAATATCTCTAACTGGGATACTTGCAGCCACATTGATATGCATATGTAGCTAAATAGAGGAATAAACTCCCGTTGCTGTTGTTGAGGGACATCAGCCTGTCTGGGCAAGCAGACCCATCGTGAAGAGAGAAGCAACTGCTCCTACAGGGCCGTTCCTACCAGTGTCCCGATTTTTCAGTTGCAGAAGACAGTGTCTTGCCACAGCGAGGCTTGGAGAAGAACAGGGAGGTATGTTTCCCGTAATGCCCCAGTCACACTGCAGGTATGACTTGTCGCAAAGCTGAAAATCGCGAAACCAGTCCCCGACCACGGAGGTCTCCGAGCAGTCGTGGCACTGATCAATTACCAGTGGTCGTCCAGTGTCAGTCCAGCGTCCGTCCAGTGGGTGGCCGAACGGCGACCAAGGCCAGGTACACACAGGTCAAGACACCGACAGGTGGCCGGATGGTCATCAGCAGGCCGCCAACAAACGGCGACCTCTAGGCCTCCACTAGACTGACACCGGCCGCGGATTGGCTGGCGGCTGGTCTCGGTCCAGCCCACCACCTGTCACTCGACCAATCGCCAGCTGGACGGCAGCTGGACTTCAACCACCACCCCAGACAGGAGGCTTGTGGACGGCGGCTGCCACAGTCCAGTCATTGACCTGACAGAGTGCGGACAGCCACCACACAGAGTGGGCGGCGACTGGCCTCCTTCCGGATGGCAACCACCGCTTAAAAACCAGGTGTTGCCGACCAGTCACAGTCCGTAAGCCGGCCAGACGCAGTCCAGCTGCCCATCGGGTGGCTTCCGAGCCACGACATTGGTGGTCGAGGGGAGGATTTTCGTGCAGCATGAAAAACCTCGCGACGATTTTTTGGTCGCCATGGTGGCCTGCAGGTAGCCTGAGACATATGAAGACTGGTCGTAAACCTCACCAAAACCACCCACGACTTGCAGGTCACGGGTGGTTTGTGATAAGTCGTACCTGCAGTGTGCCTGGGGCCTAAGGACGCTGCATTTGCATCTCCATGAAGTTAATGCGGGCAACATAGCTGGCTCCACATCACCACCGTATTTTAGTTATATGGTTTCTATCCAGCGTTTTAAATGGTTTTCTGATTTAGGGAAACCATTAGGCTTGTCACCCAATGTAAGGTCACCTCAAGTGAAAATGGGGGTATAAAAAGTGACAGAAAGGAATGACAAATAAGAAAAGAGAAAGGCAGACACAGAAGAAGAGACTGTCTTCATAGACTTAGGGAGAAACTGTGTATCAGTTGACGCAACAGCTGACATGTCAAATAAACTAATAATTTCAAGCTGAGCATCTTTGTATTTCATAAGAAAGTCTCCAAAATGCCTCCTTATGGCCGAAACTGAAAATTACCTAATAGTCAGCTAATGCGTCAGCTGACGCAGCAGCTGACATGTAAAATCAACTAAAAATTTCATGCTGAGCAACTTTGTATTTGATATGAAAATCGTTTAGAGTTATCTGGAAGCAGATATTCAAACCTTCCGTGAAGGAGAAAAAAAGATCACCAAGTGAACCACTTATAGACCTGTCGGCTTTACCGCAGATAATAAGAACGATAAAAGTGAACCAAGCAGTAGGCAGCAAACCAAGCAGTAGGCAGCACCACGTCAAGTGAGTGCATGATGGTCGCCACCACCTACCTCTTAATAACTCCTTGTTAAAAAAAAAGTAAAGTAATTTCGAAATAATTTCATCACATAACAAAGTGAACATTTGCATGAGTGAGAGAAAAACTAACAACATTCAATACCTCCATAAGATGAAAAGAAAAATGATTGAAAAATAATGCCAGCCATATGTATAACATAGCGGTATTTACACCCGTGGTCGCAGAGTGAGAGGGGTATTTCATTTTGATGTGTGTGTGTGTGTGTGTGTGTGTGTGTGTGTGTGTGTGTGTGTGTGTGTGTGTGTGTGTGTGTGTGTGTGTGAATAAAATAATTCTAATAATATTTGTCTGATTTTAATCAAGCATGAAGAAAGGGTTGAGGGTTAGCCAACGTGTATCCCTATCGTTCAGAACATCTGGTCAAATTTCATGTCACAGGCAAGGTCAAAATATGACCTATCAAATCAAGGTAAACATTGTTTATCCAATTTAGACCAAATGTGTGGGAAGTGTTGAAGGTGAGGCAAAGAAAGAAGTGGTTCGGTTTTGGAATAAATTAGTTAAGGGCCAAGGTCAAAGTTTGACCCTACTGTGTGCTTAACAGATTAACTCAGTGTTCATCAGATTTTAATCAGCCAAGATGGAAAATTTGAGGGAAAACTAAGGAGTAAGTCTCTTAATTCTGAGTACACTAGTTCAGAGTCAAGGTCACCAAGCTAGATAGCTTTAACAGTTTGTACCGATTTCAACCAAGCTTTCTGGAAGGACTGATGACAAGCCATGAACGAACGGATTCGATTTTGAGAGCAATTATCTAAAGGTCGTGATCACAGGGAAATATCAAAGCCCAAAACCAGAGGACAAGATTAATTCAAACAGGTTGGATCCTATTTAATCCATATCTGGTGGTAAGGTCGGTGGTCAGGAAAGAACATGGGGAATCAGTTTTTAAGACTCAAAGGTTTAGGTCACTCAGTAAGGTCAAAGTTCGATGCAGTTGTCTGTGTGTGAAGAAAATAACTAATTTTTTTATATGGACTGATTCACACTTAATGGATGAATTGACGATTCCAGAAGACGTTGAACTGATGAATTTGAGAAGAACAGGTTCAAGGATACATGAAAACATCAACTTAAACAGTTTTTATCTGAGCGTACTTTTTTTTTTTTTTTTTTTTTAGTCAGTCAGAGGCTAGCGTCACACCGAAATGTCAAAAATCAAGATCTCTGGTCAAAGTCAACACAGCTTTAATGTGATTATTTGAACAAAACCTTGTGGGAAGGGTCAAGATTTAGGCACGAATAAAGTAGGTCAATTTTGCAATCAGCCAAATGTCAGGGTCAGAGGGGAAAGACAAATATTCGGCCCTTATATCAGTCGTTGGAGGCGAACGATGGGCTCTCTGGGCATTCCTTCCTGTTTTTAAATAATTCAAGGCTAACAGCCAACAAAAACTTATACTTTGGAAATGAATCTGAAGTTATCCAGATTCAGGATCCGCGCATTTTGATAGGTCTGGAGATACTGCTTTTGAAAGACTGAACTTCATAGGCAGTGGGAAAAACAGAATGAGTAAGACGCATCCAAAGTTAACGAGGTTCGTAAATGAAAGATGAAAGTGTCTAGTAACTCTTGCATCAGAATGCCCCCCCCCCCATTCTTGCATCAGAATACCCCCCCCTCCCAAGGCTAATATTAATTGTGTTGAATTAGATAAATGTGTGCGGTGTGCCTGTATACTAGGAGAGGACTGCAAGTGAGATCTGAGAAAAGAACGTAGAGACAATTTGCATGAAAGAGAGAGAGAGAGAGAGAGAGAGAGAGAGAGAGGAGGGGGGGGTTGAACGTCACTGAGAGCAAGGATGCTGTCGGGAAGACAATCCCTTGATGTGTGGGGTTTGCGCTTGAACTCGTGATGGTGCGTTGAAAGATGGTTTGGCTGAAGTGGCAAGACCCGCTGATTTGTAGGTTCTTCCGTCGAAGGCTCCCTGCAAGGTATATATTTTTTTTTTTTTTTTTTTATGCGAGGAAGAAGGAACCAAAGGCCATGAGCCCGCAGTAACAGTTCCCTCCAAGAGAAAAACAAAATACAATATAGAGCCAAATTCAAGATCCGATCATTTTGAGATGCCTGGACACACTGCGTTTGAAAGACTGGAGATCATAGGCAGCAGGAAATACAGACAGAGGGAGACAGTTCCAGAGTTGACCTGTTGCATAAATGAAAGACTGGGAGTAACGGTTAATTCTTGCATTAGAGAGTTGGAAAGAAAAAGGATGAGAGTCTGCTGCCAGACGGGTGCTACGCGCCCGTCGTAGAGGTGGAGGAATGCAAGCAGACAGTTCAGAGGAGCAGTGACCATTAAAGTAGCGATAGAAAAGAGATAAAGATGCAACAGTGCGGCGAAGAGACAGAGGTTGAAGGGAGTCAGTAAGAGGAGGAGAGTTAATGAGACGAAAAGCCTTTGATTCCACCCTATTGAGAAGAGCTGTATGAGGGGAGCCTCCCCACACATGAGAGTTGTACTCCACACAGGGGCGGATAAAACCCCTGTATAGAGTCAACAATTGCGCAGAGGTAAAGAAAGAGCGGAGTCGGCTTAGCACACCCAATCTCTTGGAAGCAGATTTTACAAGAGATGTAATATGATCTTTCCAAGATAAGTCCCGAGTAAATGAAACCCCAAGCATGTTCAAGGATGATGTAGGATTAAGCTGAATATTATTAAACATTAGTGGGTATACCTGTGGAAGATTTTGTCGGGTTGAAAGGTGTAAGAACTGAGTCTTAGATGCATTAAAGACAACCATATTATTTTTACCCCAGTCAGAGATACGAGCCAAGTCAGACATTAGGTGTGCCATAGCCTCATCCCTTGTTTGCTGAAGTAACTGTTGAGATGGGCGTTGCGGGAACCGAATGGAAAGGTGAAGGGTGGAGTCATCAGCGTATGAGTGGATAGGGTTAGATGTACAGCTTAGAAGATCATTGATGAATAAATGGAAGAGAGTTGGTGATAGGACAGAGCCCACAGGAACACCACTGTTGATAGATCTAGGAGAAGAACGATGGCCGTCTATAACAATGGCTATAGAACGACCAGAGAGGAAGCTAGCGATGAAGGCACAGATAGAAGGATAGAAACCGTAGGAGGGCAGTTTGGAAATTAAAGATTTATGCCAGACTCGATCGAAAGCCTTTGAGATGTCAAGTGCAATGGCAAAGCTTTCGCCAAAGGCCCGAAAGGAGGATGACCAGGAGTCTGAAAGGTAGGTGAGAAGATCGCCAGTGGAGCGTCCCTGACGGAACCCATACTGACGATCGGAAAGAAGGTTGTGATAGGAAAGATGCCTTAAAATTTTTCTATTAAGAATTGACTCGAAAACTTTTGAAATACAGGACGTTAAAGCAATTGGACGATAGTTGGAGGGTTGGGAGTGGTCACCCTTCTTTGGGACTGGCTGAATGAGAGCAAACTTCCAGCAAGAAGGAAAAGTACAAGTTGACAGACAAAGACGAAAGAGTTTGCCTAGGCAGGGTGTAAGCACAGAAGCACAGTTCTTGATAACAGCAGGAGGGACCCCATCAGGCCCATATGCCTTGTTAGTACTGAGGCCAGTGATGGCAGAAAATACATCAACTGAAGAAATTTTAATGTCAGCCATGAGGAAGTCAGAGGGGGGAAGTGATGGAGGAACAGCACCGGAATCGTCTAAGGTAGAATTGGAAGAGAAAGTCTGTGCGAAGAGATCTGCTTTATCAGTAGAAGAAATAGCTACAGAACCATCAGAGTAGAAAAGAGGAGGGAAGGATGATGAGGTAAAGTTGTTACAAAGATTTTTGGCAAGATGCCAGAAGGAGCGGGAAGAATTCGAGTTGGAGAGTTGAGAGCATTTAGTATGGATGAAATTATTTTTAGTAGAGCGAAGAACAGACTTTAGCACCTATCTCCAGGCAGAAACGTAAAGATGATGTGATTCAGGGGTGGGTTGGCTCCGGTACCTTTTGTAGGCCCTCTCCTTGTTGCGGACAGCATTAGAACAAGCGTGATTAAACCAAGGTTTTCTTGCATTAGTCAAAGGATATGAGAAAGGAATGTATGCTTCCATGCCCGAGAGAATAACTCTCGTAATGCGCAAGGCACACTCAGATGGCTCACGGCCATGGAAGCAATAATCATTCCAGGGAAAAATCAAAGAAGTACTGCCTGAGGGCCTCCCAGTCTGCAGCTCCAAAATGCCACAGACGACGTTTCCCTGGAGGGTCCACAGGCCGTACCGGAGTGATAGGACAGGTTAAGGTAATAAGGTTGTGATCGGAGGAGCCCAACGGAGAGAAAAGATTAACAGAGTAAGCAGAAGGATTAGTTGTGAGGAAGAGGTCAAGTATGTTGGAGCTCTCTCCAAGGCGGTCAGGGATATGGGTAGGGTGCTGTACAAGCTGCTCTAGGTCATTAAGGATAGAAAAGATGTAGGCTTGTTCACCAGGTGGATCCGTGAAAGGAGAGGAGAGCCAAAGGTGGTGGTGAACATTGAAATCTCCAAGAATGGAGATTTCAGAGAAAGGAGAAATGGAAGGATACGGTAGTACCACTCCTAATGAGCTAAGTAGTAATCTAAATTTGAATGATTTTGTTTCCTTCAGTTAGTGCTGAAGGTTTCTTACATAATAAACCGTTGTTCTATTTAAGAGATTGTGTGTGTGTGTGTGTGTGTGTGTGTGTGTGTGTGTGTGTGTGTGTTTAACTGGTCCCATTGACATTATATTAAAAGCAAATCAGATTTCCCGTCCTCATACTTCACAGATATCTGTGGAGCTGGTTGGCTAGTTAATAAGGGTGTTTCGCAAACCACGGTGATTATTGGCTGGTCAGTGATGACGCTATGGACCTCAAAAAGCCTCCTCCTCTTAACGCTCAAGTTCAGTGCGGAATTTTACTGATAAACTAATTTTCAGTAATTACCGGCCTTTCTTTGTTTTGTGGCTTCATGCAATTCGACGTATTATATGAAGAAACTTGCATCTTCTTATAGGCCTGCAGAACGCCGGAAAGTTAAAAAAAAAAAAAAAAAAAGGCTAAATATTTACAAACGAAATTTACAAACTAATAACCAAAACAAGAAAATCAACGACCGCCCATATTTACAATTTATCTATTCTGCGATTACTATGTTAAATCTTGTTGATCGCCATCTGGGCTTGAATTGCAGCAGCAAAAAAAAAAAAAAAAAAATCAGTTTGTGACTGACGAGATATAACCTAACCACACTGCATCCGCTTACCGGTACACTTTCACATCAGGTAATTTTTCCTAGAAATTATCTAAACAATTCCTGTGAGATCTCAACAGCAACTATGGAATAAAATGGATACAGAAAGACTGTAAAGAAGATGAGATATATATTTGCCTTAATGACATGGGGTTTCGACTTCAATGGTAAATATGCAAAAAAAGAGAAATGAAATAAGGGGACATTTATGCATGGTTGTGGAGACTGCAGAGGTGCGTGCTCTCTCTTCTCTAGCTGCAAGGCTGCCTTCCCACATTAGTTATTCTTTTCGCCTTTAAAGTGTTTTTAGAGACAGGCTAGCTAGTATTCATTTTCCTCCCTACCATGTATAGAGATGCAGAATGTGACTATCTGTTTACCGAGATTGCCTTTGCTTACCTTTAGAGTGACTCCCTCTCTGATCACTCTGGGGTGTGAATTGACACAGACGCGGCCTTCTGAGAGTGGTTTGAGAGGGCAATAGTAGCCATAGTTTTTTATCCTGGATGTCTTGTCTCTTGCCCGTTTTGTCTTTCTATCAACTTCCCCCCCAAGGGGGAGGTGGTTACAATGGCGGAAGCACCTGCCGCCTCTCCTCCATTCACGCGAAGAGGTGGGTCTGACAACGGTAGGAATGTTGACTGCACAAACTGGACCTAGACTGACAGACGCCAGACTCATACCTCACTTGACGTACCTGTAGAGGATGCGACTTTTGTTTTATTCTCTAAGATCAACTTCCCTGACCAGTCTCAATCGTTCCATCATCTAAAAGGTGATTGACAGCTGTGCTGGTGAGGTAAAGCAAGTGACAAAGAAATGTGAATGGATACATCATTAAAACTGTAAACTAGTCCCTCGTCAAGGATTTGCTAAGTGCGCAAGTTGCACTGTTACGATATTGAGCCCGAGATTCTGCATTTCATGAATTCCTGAAAGGGTGTTATAACCTTCAGGGACCTGATGGTTATGGAAGAGGATGACAAGTTACATGAACTTGCTCAGCAAGATGCCACAGATGCTCGGTTAATGACTAGATTCATGAATGGCAAGAGAATGAAGATTGTGACTGTTGCCTTGACTTTTGGGAAAGTTTTTCATCCCAGTCATGTCAAAGTTAGCTACAAAATTATTGTTAACATACAGTCGTATATCCTAGACCCTCTTCATTGTTTGAAATGTAAACTGTACGGACATAAATACATTTCTGTCGAGCATCCCAGCCAGTGTGTACCAAGTATGCAACTCAAGGCCATGATGCTGACCATCTGAAACTGTATGTTGCTTTCACTGCATGGGAGCTCACACCATTTCCTCAAGGGTTTGCCCCAAGTGGAAGGAGGAGAAAGAGGTCTGCAAGATGGAGGTAAATGAAGGCATCTCCTACTATGAAGCCACGAAGAAGGTGAAGGCATTGCATGCAGCTCCTTGCCGAATATCTCCTGTGCTTTAACAGTGATGTACTACTGTATCTTGTGATGTGCTCTCCCGAGACACAGGCGGCCCCTGGCTCTGTTACTCATTCTACTCGCTCTGCCTCTCTGTCACAGTTCACTGTCCGTTCCAACACTCATACTAATACCCCTGTCATTATTCCGTAATCACAGGCTGCTGTTGCTACTTCTTAGTCAGTACGTCGTAAACTGAAGTATAACAAGTCTGATAAGATTCATTTGACCACCCTGGCAAAGCAGTCACATCAAAGTGCACTTCCTTCTCCTGCTCCGCGAGGACGAAAAGGGTTACCTTCTCCTTGGAAGGGTCTGGGAGCCTTGATATTGATAATAATAAGAAGGTTTCAGTCAGTAAGCACCGAGATAGGTGTGCAGGTAGTTGTTTGCTTGTAGGCGGGCGGCATAAAAAGACTAAGCACGCTGGTTCCCCCGTGAATCTGAAAGTTGCATTTTCTTATTTTCTACAGTAAATGAAGAAAGGAAAGAAAAACAAATGAATAAAATAAATATCAATACAGCAGATTGCAGGTGTCCTCCATTCATTTAAAAAAAAATTTGAACAGTTGGGTTTGAACAGACATGTTGAGGTAGGGGGGAAACTATTCTGGGGAGGCGAGTTCAAAAGAGATACAGTTCGGGTAAAAGAATTCTGATAGGCACAAGTTCTGCAATATGACAGTGTGACAGTCCAGTTATGAGCTCTACGAGATGCCCATGTAGCACAGGGGAGATGGCTTAAGGGAAGTAGCTTTGTGTAAACATATGCCATAAAAGTATTTATAATGTAATGCAAGGGGGGCATATTCTTTCTTCCTTCTACGAAATGTAGTTCATTTGTTATAGCAAGGTTAGTAATAGTTCTTATAGCTTTGTTCGGAATTTTGCCCACTTGTTTTGGCGTAACCTTTCCACATCCACTCCACAAAGGTGAGCAATTTTCAAACTGTGAGTGCACATGACCTATAAATTACAATATAGCTAACTGCTCTGCGGTGAAGAGTTACGGATTCTGTACAATAATCCAAGTTTCTTTGCAGCGGTTTTAGCAAGTGATCTAACATGAACGGTCCAGGTGAGGGCATAGTTAAGTGAAACACCTAGAATTTCAATACTATTAGAGATAGGGATATTAGTTGCAATGAAGATAATCTAGGAATCAAGCAATAACTGTCTATTGGTAAATTGTATTTATTTGGTTGTTCCTAGCATTAAACGAAACATTGTTGTTTTTTTCTCATTCAGTGATCTTCGATAATCTTGATATATGACGATTGTTGTACTGAGTTGTGAGTTAGAGATAATAAACTCTGTGAATGGGTGTTTAAATGTGAATAAACTTTGAAGTGTTGAGTCATCTGCATACGAGTCAATGCGATTACGGGTGACAGATAAGAGATCGTTAATATGAATCAGGAATTAGGTTAGAGCCAGGACTGTTCCTTGAGCACACCGGCATTAATCGAGTGGAACTTGGAATATATCTCATCTAAATTATCTTTCTGCCTCTCAGATATGAGGAAATAAGTGAAACAAAAGATGATAGGCCATAACCAAGGGAGGTTGGTCAGCAAGGAACGGTGCCACATACTGTCAAAAGCTTTAGAAATATCAAGGCCGTCTGCATGGTTTCCTCCATGTTGGTCATTTAGCTGATAGATTATATGAGTCAGGAAACTGATAACAGTGCATCTTTCGTGGTGAAAACCATACTGTCTGTCACTAATTAAGCTGTTGGATTCAAGATGTTTAACAATGTGCTTATTAATGAAAATCTCATATACTTTACCAGAAGAAGAAGTGACGGCAATTGAGCTTTAATCAGAGGAGTCAGAGGAACTTTTCTTCGGAATTGGTTTGGACAGTGGCTTCTTTCCAAGAATTAGGGAATGAAGTAGTACGGTTGCATAATCTGAATAATTTAGGTAGAACAGGAGCAAGTTCATGGGAACACGTTTTAAATACAATTGGAGGAAGTCCATCTTGATCTGGAGCCTTGTTGGCTGGTAAACTGTCTGGAATGGATTTTACGTATCTAGTATGTATCTTAAGTGGAACAAGTTCGGGAGAGTCAAGTTCTAGTACAGGAACGTTCTGACTGACTTCCTCTAAGGTAGAATTTCTGGCAAACGTTCTGGCAAGGATGTTCGCTTTTCCATGCGGGTTATTTAAGCTGCTTCCATCTGAAGATTTTAGTTGGGGAATGGGTGATGACTTGTTAATATTATTACTGAAAGAACCGAGAGCTGACCGAATATTTCATTGTCATTAGGATTATAGTTTGCATGCTTGGTTGTGTAGGAAGTTTGAATGAGCAAGATCTGTTTCTGCTTTTGCATGGCTTCTAGCAATTTTCAAATGACTGAAGGATTCAGATGTCATTTTGTTTTTAGTGAAAGTTAAATGCTAATGAATTTTGGGTCGTTGTTCTAGCGCAACTGCTTCTGAACCTTTTTTGGGGAGTCCGATCTTTCAGTACACTGTTGGCTGGGTATGAACAATTCCATATCAGCTTGTATTAAGTCATTAATGTGGGACTGGGCAGAGTTGATGTCAGTGGAGAAGAAAGACTGCCATGGAATATCAGCAAGATACCTAAATCCATCGTAGTCTGCCCTATCAAAGTGGCATTTGGTCACCCTGACAGGTTTAGAATGGAAAGGTGTGGGGCCAATGACTAATGAGGCTTTGATTAGATTGTGGTCAGAGGATCCAAGTGGTGACAGCACTTCTATCCTGTATTGATCTGCATTATTTGTCAAGAACAGGTCTATGAGACAGGTGCTATGGTCAGGAATATCTGGTATTCTGGTTGGTTGTTATACCAAATGGGTGATATTAAACGACTGTGTAAACAGATCGCATTACAGACAACTACTGTCAGTCCTAGAAGAGGCAATAACCTTTCTACCAGAGCTGGGCACCGCAAACGATAATTTACTTTTGCAAACGCAAATCCGCAGACTCAAATCATTACCACCCGCAACTGCAAATCAGCAAACTTCTTGAAATTTGCCATTCCACAAATGCAAATGCAAACGCAGACCATTTGTATCCCTTTCAGTTCCATGTTATCAGTTTAATTTTCTTCTAAATACCACTACAGAATTTTAATAAGTTTTGGATTATATTTTCTCGTAATCAAGGGGTTAAAAGGATCTCTAGTTACTCATCCACTAGTTATTGCTTTCTTTAGTCTGACTAACAATAGATGACTTTACGACGTCTGGAAACTGACTGTAGTACTTAATGAGATGTATAAACATATATTTATACAAAAACATATATTTTAAATATTATTACAATATATTAGTATATATGACTATTTTTACTACAAAACAAGGGTAAATAATTCATTGTTGTAGATAGACGAATTAAATTATTACACATTCACAGCTCACACTTGACAAGTTGACACACCAGTCCATCTCTATTCGTCGCCTCTAACTGCCTCAGTTCTCACTCCTCTGTCACAGTCAGACTTCTCTAACAGCTGAGACAACTTCATCTTGAGCAGGTCCAGGTTGCTATTCATAAAAACAAACCGCTCAATGTTCTTAGAGGTCAGGCTGGTTTACAGGCAGGTTTGTGTTTGTGGAAGTACTTTTGCAAACACAAAACCTCAAATTTGCATTAAAAATTTGTCACGAACGCAGATCTGCGAACGAAATCACACTTCTGCGGTTCCAGAATTTGCGGTCTGTGGAAGTGATTGTGGAAGTGCCCATCTCTGCTTTCTACATTATGGACGTTAAAATCACCCAAAATGGTTCTGAAGAAATATTGGGGGAACGATAAATCATACAGATATGTTTGGTAATATTTAGGTAATCTAGTTTGTATATTGAATTGAAGTAAGCTGAACTGAAGTTCAAAATAGTGTCAACTACGAATTCAAGATCTGTTATAACAACAGGTGCCATCCTTTTTACGGAAGTTTGTGAGGAGATGGTAACTAAAGTAGGATATGTCAGTGGCGGGAGAGATTTGGGTTTCTGTGAGGAACAGGGATATAGGGTATACAGACTGGAGGAAAAAGTGGCCAGAATTCAGATTGGTAATAAGACCACGAATGCTCGTGAAACATAAAGCCGAACCCACACGTCTCTACTGACGAGCATGAATAGTGTTTGCAATATCCGTTGTTTACACAGTCGCTTGATTGCGACCAGGAGGACCCTGTGCCACCAGTCCTACCCTGGCGGTGGTGGCAGTACGAAGTACTACCGAATTTGCTGATAAAAACGCAGCAGTCACTGCAAAAGTGGGATGGAAATACGTGTGATATCTAATGTTTATGTAGTCTGGTGTACAAAGTTGGAAGCAGACGTATTATGAGAGTATACTGGACTACCCTCTGAGTTAACAGAAACACTGAAAATGTTCAGCAAAGGGAGGTATTCTGCAACAGGTCCTTAGGCCTGGTGAAACAGGAGTTTCAGCTCTCCCTGTCACCAGCCTGTCATCCACCTCGGGAGTACTGCCCTGTCTGACTGGTGCTACAGGCTATGCCTGTAAACTCAGGTCTCGTCACGAAAAATGACATTTGAAAGAAATTATGGGTCTTTTCTCAAATGTTCTTTCACAATGACATGATTTTCTTTTTGATCTTCCGTTAGAAGACGGGGGTAGAATTTTACCGAGACTCGATGCAGGCCCAGGTCCTGTGTCAAAATATGTTGGACTGAACCCCAAGAAACGTCTGCGGCCTCCACTAATTCGTCAGTAGTACGACGACGATCTTCCAAGATTGCCTGTCAAATTTTCTTGACGTCGCCATCTGTTTGAGAGGTTGAATGATGGCAAGAACATATAGAGTCTGGGGCTTACACGTTGCCCTGCTTATAACGCGGGTAGCCTACCAACCGTAGATTTTTTTTTTTTTTTTCATATCCTGCTTCTCGAAATCTTTCTCAAGCATTGACACTGCCTCAGCCGCAATTTTTCCGAGCAAAGAAGGAAATTTAGTGTACACGCTTTGCTCACTGAAATCTGCCATAGTGGTTAAAGAACGAAAATCACAGAAATCACGTGCACGGATAAAAGAAAAAAAAAAAAAGCCAGAAATGCAGACTCAACCCTATCAGTGCGATGCCACGTGACTGAATGATTCAGGGCACTGCACGCAAGTGGTGCCTTCCAGCGCAATGGGGAACTATTTCCTCTTCCCTTGCAGTCACTTTATTCTGGGATATATATATATATATATATATATATATATATATATATATATATATATATATATATATATATATATATATATATATATACACTGAGCTTGTGTGTGTGTGTGTGTGTGTGTGTGTGTGCGCTATCATTTAGTTTTCTGGCAATATTGGCCACTGATTTCATGTTCCATTACAGTTGTGTACCTCAAGTTCTCTTACTTCGGTGAGCCCTTCCCTGTGAGCTTTTCATCAACCAAATTTCAGAAGACCTACTTTTTGTTCTTTATTATACTCTTGATGCAAATATTATATCAACATTAATCCAGCTCTATATTTACTTTGTTCAGTACGCTTTTAAATCATTGGAAATTACCAAGGAACAGCACCATGAATCGTGGACACAACGGCATCCCTGTTGTGCCTTTGACATTTTGACTCAGTGCACTTGACAGTCCGGGAAAAATGTTGAAACATTAGTTATACTACATGGCATATAAAATCACAGCTTATAATAATCACTAGTAGTCATACAAAAGTGAGTACAAAAATAATTATTAGGCTTTGCGGTAGAAGTCACCTTTGTTTTTGTTTTTTTATCGGTATCTACAATATATGGACTTGCAGGCTTATTGACAAACAAGAACATAGAAGTCTGTTAGACAATGCAAGGTGCATGATGGTTTGATGGTCATAGTTATATATTATTACAATGCGCGAAATTCAATGAAACAACAAAGACTTATGGCATGCAAAAACTTTCAGAGAATGCAACACCCATGTTGTACAGTATGTCTAAAGGCCTTGTTCACACGAATACCTGTTGTTTTGGGATATGATGTTGGGGTGTGGCGATGGAAAAAGTTGAAAATATTAGTGTAAACATCACGAACTGAAACACTGTTCTGCTTCAAATTTAATGCTTCTAGAGTGATTCTTCACGGTGATGAGCAGTATGTTTGGGCATGACTACTAGCCACTGACTGTATGTCCTAATCGTTAACATTGATCTTTACAGTTGCCTTTTAATGAAATTCTTTCATTCTTTCCCAGTGCATGGCCAGAACTCCACAGAGGTGTGTATGTCGTGGGAGAAGGGGAGGTGTGGGCAAGCCCTATATCGAGGGAGCCCAATGTTCCACAACGTGCACATCTGGAATAAACAGATGTTTCAAATGGATAGAATTATTGGCAGTTTTATTGAGATAAATATAAACTACAACGGTAATGTTATATTACCTCAAAGGGATGAAGATGCATATGCAATGTTCATAACGTCTAACTTATTAGATCATTTTTAGTTCTACACGTGGGGTATTACCTAATTCTATAACTTGTACATCTTACATTTCCACTTTTGACTGTTGCATTGATATACATGATCTTGCTCATAGGCATAGACTAGTTTTAAAACATACAATACAATTAGATGATTGAATCACTAGGTCTTTACAGTCATATGCACGCACTCTTCTTTATCACAAAGATTGCGTTTCGTATCACGAAAGTTCGCACACATGTGCACCTGCAAGTACAAACATGTATGTTCGCGTATATTTGTATCTTATGCGTTGCACAGCCTTACTCCCTTACTTGCCCACCAGACGTCCAGACAGGTTCTTTGGATACATAAAAAACGCATTTAGAATGTCTTTTTGTTATATCATACACATATATACACTTATTAAATGTATTAAAGCTGTTTGCAGTCTTACAGGATGCTGCATCTTTTTTTTCCTTTTAAGCATCCATATCATTTGTTTTTCTCCTCGTTTATGTTATTGGTTCTGTTCTTGTCTAGTACGAGTAATACATAATGCTGCAGCGTGTGAGATATGGGACTGTCGCACAACCTGCAACTATTGTCGTAGTTTTGGCTTGCGTTTCCTAGTTCTTTATAATATTTGCAGCCTAGTCATTGCCTAGTTCATATTGGTGATTTTCCCGTAGGTACAGGCGATATTTCATGCTACAACAATATAGTGGTCCATAGAGCCGTTTCAAATGGAAAGGACAAGCTAGGGTGGGGGTGGGGGTCACGGTCTGACTCCTCCCTCCTCCTGTAGCTACATTGATGTACTTGCTTTACAGTAACCCATCCACCAACTTTGGTTAAAACTGCATCAAAAGTGCTTCAGTTCACCTTACTCTGTAGATACTGACCTTTTATTTATTGTTATAAATTTAAAATTACTTTATCCGAGACTGTCTATGAACCCATTCACCAAGTCTCATTCAAAACAAATAAAAAACGAAGGTAAAGGGCCGAACATTTGACCTTGTCCTGGTTATGCTCACCTATTCCCGAGTTTTATCACTTCACACTTTCCTGCTATCGACCCTTCCATCAAGTTTGGTTGAAATCGAACCAAAACTGTTTGAGTTGCTCTTGCCCCTGGCTTTTTAAATTTCTTGGCCAAAAGTTGTTCATCTGCTCTTCTAGTGGTTCTTATCCCCTATTACCACATTTAATTCAATTCCATCCAATAGTCTTTCATAACTTTGTTAACAAACAGAAATACCAAAGCAAACACGTAACTTCCTCGCACATTCGTGCGTGGTTGTAATAAAAACCAAAAAACGCAAACATAGTAATGACATAATATGAACAAGACACAACTTGTTGTCCATAAAAGGCCTCACAGATTTCATTAATTTTCTTTTCCATTTACCTCCAACACATACTCTACAATTCTCCAGACTTCTTGAATTCCAGCTCTCCGTACTTTCACTTTAGCCAAACCTTAGCAACGACGTTATTCTCCAACATTTCCCCCTTACCAACAACCTTCACCAATTCACTTTCATTTCCAGTCTACCAGCCCTCGCCGTCATTCACTAACAAAATGAGAATACATTTCCTCTCTTTTTCAGTTCGACTTACACTGCTGGGGTAAAAACATATAGTATGGAAATTCTGACGTAGGCGGCCGTTATTCCCTAGACCAGTTTGTTAACATTGCATATAAGGTAAAATGTGTGCTTTCCTTTTCCACTGGGCAGCTCGTGCAGTATCCAATGGGGAGACGCACCATGTCTATCTTCCATTGTTTCTAATCAAGTTCTTGGCAAAGTAGTGTTATTTAAGTATAACTCGGCTCAACGTCGTGCAAGGAGGATTTAAAGTCTGACGCTCTAGCTGAAAAGGAGAGGGGAGGGGGGAGGACACCACAGACCCTGACGGTTACTACAAAGTCAACAACAAACAACAACTATTACTACTACAGAGAGAGAGAGAGAGAGAGAGAGAGAGAGAGAGAGAGAGAATCATCCTAAGTTGGCACTTTAAAATGGGTAGTGGCTCCAGTCCCTATAAACATTACCTGTGGACGCCCCTGACTTGGCATGTTAGTTATTTTGAAAACCGAACAGTCAACCAGAAATTAATTTAGCTCTTTGGCTTTCGAGGTTGTCACCTCCTCTCCTACGGCCAAACTTCTTTGTTGTAGATCCCTTGCACTGCATAAGAAAAAGTCATATGAATGAGTTACAGAGTCATACTATTTTCATGAATGATTTTTTTTCAAACTTTGTATTCAGATTTCTCCTACATCTGCCATTTGGCTTAGCCAATAATGAATACTAAGTTGGTAACGAGATCAACCATTAGTCAAGATATGAGAGTAAAACAATTTAAAGACGATCAGCATTCCCACACAATGAAGGTTGGTCTCAAGAGAGCTTCTGTACACTGACATGATCATTAATAAACTTAGAAAAACCCAGGTTCCCCAATTTTTTTGTTCGTATGGTTTCACCTTTGATCTAATAAAACCATAAAGAGGACTAAAAAAAAAAAAGGTGTGCTGTTATATTTGCCAATGGAATAAATGATCGAATTTGGTGAACTGAGGGGATGGTGCCAAAAAAAAAAAAGTGTAAGAAACAAGATAATAATACAGTAGGTGCCCACCATTGCGTGTAGACCTAGAAAGTATACGAGTGTCAATGACTAAATAAAAATGTTAGTGAAAGCAGTTGAATTCCCTGGTTACCGAGAAAAGTACCCACTCCTTCAACACCTGTCTGTCAGAATATTAATCCAGCACTCACAACAGGCATATTAACCTTTTATTTAGCTCTGTCAGTAAGAAATACTATTTTTCATTGGTGCTGCTAAACTATTACATTAACCTTACAGAATGTTCACGTTAGAGTATTACACCAAATTAAATAACTATGTAAAACACAGTCTGACCTCATGGTAAAAAAGAAATATACCGTATTTTTTAAAGCACGGATGTCAATTTCATGGAATTCGTTCACAATAAAACATTTGTTAAGTTCTCTTCAAAGCACACACACACACACACACACACACACACACACACACACACAAACCATCGGCATCACCTGAATGTCGTATGGAAATCTTGTAAACATGTACGGTCCCAGGATTAACATAGTGACAGAACAACCTTCCTGTAATCCTTGTCTGCCCAGTTATTCGGCTCCTTATTTAAAGTATTTTTGTTAGTGTATGGGAAAAGTGAAACACATTCGCAGCCCAAGATTTTCCATAAGAAAAAAACAGAGGCTTTGTTGTGGGGTTTCAATTTTAAACTGCCAGAAACATTTTTGTTGATATGTACTATTTTTACTCATCATATATGCTGTTCTATTAGCCTTACAAATATTACAAAATAAAAGGGTTATGAACTTATTCTAAGTGAAAATGGACAGCAAAAGACTGCACGACAAATTAAGTAAAATGGACTCATATTCAGATTCCCGATCAATATTGCAGCGGAGATTGTCGTGGTATGGATAGAAACAAAGACTGAACACTAGAGTACTTAGCTTTATCTTTGTGTTCAGTGATAATTAAACTTAGGATTATAAGACATGGTCCCTCTGCTTACGTTCATTTGGTCACTCATTAACATTCTCGTCCACTCACTGACACTCTCACGCGCACATAATTATTTGCAATCTCACTCATACTTTCCCCTAGCACTCTCAAAATTATTCTCTGTGCCTCACTGAGAATCAGTGATAATTAAACTTAGTATTAAAAGATCTTTTCCCTCTACTTACGTTCATTTGGTCACTCATTAACATTCTCGCCCACTCACTGACACTCTAACTCACTCGCACGTATTTGCAGTCTCACTCATACTTTCCCCCAGCACTCTTAAAATTATTTTCTATGCCTCCCTGAGAATTTCAGATTTTCTTGCATTCACTCTCGCCCACTCTCTTTCTCTCACCATCAGTCATTCTCTCTCTCTCTCTCTCTCTCTCTCTCTCTCTCTCAGTACTTGGCAACACCCCCTTTCTCGGCCAGCTATGCCTACATATTTACAGTGTGGAAGTGTGGACACTGATGTATCCGGGACATTTTGACTGGGGTGGCCAAGACTGAGTACAGAGCTAGTGTGGGGTGGCCATGGCATAGCTCCAGTACACGTCATGAACAGCCTGAGTTATCAACGTGAAACCTCCAGGGTCTCAAGATAAAGCCAAAATTTTTCGGTGGGGGGGGGGCGCACCGTTCACCGGCCCTTCCCTTAAGGGGGCGCGGCCCCCCGGCTCCCTATGGAGGTAACGCCGTCCCTGGGCCCTCCAGGAAGCGACGCCGCACCCCGCTCCGCCAGGGGAGCCCTGGGCCCTCCCAGGGGGCTGGCCTCCGGCTCCCCCAGGGGGGCCATGTTTGTCACTTGGCCAACAGCATATTCTGGAGACGATTAGAATTCGGCTCACGAATGTTTTTCTTTCATACAGACATATTTTACATGTGGTGCGCAGCTAATACTACTGATGTGGTGTGCGACAAACTCCGGCTGCAGGCTGAGGATGTATATCATTTTTATAGCACCATGGTTTGCATCTCCTGTCAGTAGTGTGTTCCAGTCGGTGTGACGTAGCTTCTGTTGCGCTGACGTCCAGTCTACATGTTGCCATAGCCAAAATTTCCCTCTGGATATCTTCATCAAATGCAGCAGTGAGGTGGAGCTGTGACAAGACTGCATTATCATTACACAAGCAAACACTGAGTAGTGATCTGCGCTAAACTGTTCCATCAGATAAGTAAGTGAGCACTGGGTCAAGTTAACCATCACAGATGTGTGTGGGATAGTCCATGTGGTTTGAGAATCTATGAACCATCGACAGTTCATTGAAAGTACGGTACCCTGAACTAGGTGTTGTTTCAGGTCACCCCAAATTATTACATTTTGGCCGTTGTGTGTCTTCATGGTGGTGGCCAGGTGATCTGCTACGTATGTCAGTGGGTCTCCTCGTTGCCCATGAAGGCGATAGGGAGCACAGCGAAACTGTGGTATTATTTGCCAGGGTTATGTGAAAAAAAAAATATATATATATCATATCCATCCAGTCTGGCATTTGTACTGGCAGTCACTGAATTTGAAGTTTTTCTTTATAGCAGACTGATATGCCTCCTCCTTGCAAGAGTTTCTGATCTTGTCTTTCCTAATGGCTATATTCAGGTATCCCTCCAAAAATGGGCTGCTCAGTGTCATCAACGAAAATTTCAACTGTTACTACTATATCAGTGTTGTGCCCGATAAAGTTCCCCTTTGCCTGATAAAGCTGTTCATCAGTTCTCCCACATTTATGAGGAAACCCCTCATAATAGAAGACAATATCTGCAGTTGATGTCGTCTCCCTCGAGGAGATAGACTGGGAATAGTAGTCATGTTTGCTGGCGATTAGGTCTGTACCACAGAGTATAGGTTTTGTACTCAAGAGTAGAGTGTTGTTGATACTGCACTGGCTGAATTGTGTCCCAAGTTCAGGTGTGGATGGCTTGTGGTGTGAAGTTCTTGGATTTGGTCAGCTAATATTCTTTGTATCAGCTGTTGTTGTCACTGTTATGCAGCTTTACAAATAGTGTGGTAGATTTCTTCTATCTGGCCAGTACATTGGCGGAAGGTGCATTGAGGCTCCTCTTGAAGTCAGCTTCTTATGTACGACAATTGTCTGAGGCGTGGCCAAGTCGACCACAGTAGTCACGGATCCAGGCTCTGCAGTTGTAGTCTGAATGGCCATAATACTGACACCACTCACAATATTTGGTGGAACCTGGGCCTCTGTGTGTCCTGTTGTATAACTTTATTTTGCTACTGTTCTTTCTGTTACAGATTATATAATTTCTGTTGCTGCTACTGTTGGTAAAGTTGATGCTGTTATTGTTATTATTGCTGTTAGTGTTACAATTTCTGATACCGGTGCTGTTGTTGATTGTGCTGTTGCTTGTTTTGTTCCTTCCCTTCGTAAGTCTACTTTTTTTGTTGGTGATGCTGTTGGTGTTGCTATTGTTTCTTTTGCTGCCGTTGGTGTTGTTATTGTTGACACTATTGGTGTATTCGCTGTTGCTGTTGTTGTTTGGTACTGTTGTTGTCAGTTTTGTTGTCCTGTTATTATTGTTCCCTCCTCTGCCCAGTATTTTGTCAGTGCTGTTAATGTGCTGAGATGGGTTGTTGTTCATTATATGAGGGAGTCTGGATGCAGGGCAGTGTTGTCTGGGATGCCACAGCTGATTTCCTTGGCTTGTCTGACTTTCACCAGGTGTTCCAGTTCTTAGATCTGGAGCAAATGTCTCCCCAGTCCTTGTCAATCTTGTATGAGCAAGCACTCGTCCCTTTTGATGCCACAGATGTCTCTTTGTTATGGCAATCTGTGACAGCAATTAGCTCATTAAGAAATAGTGCTTCCTTGAACAGTTTTCATGCTTAACTGCAGCTCCCGCTGCTTTTGAAAAGTTCTGATGATATTATTTGACGTGGTGAATTCCCTCAACATCTCTATCACCGTGTTTGTGAGATTTTTCTTGTTTTGCTGCTGTAGGTGCTCAATGTCTTGCTCGGATACCTCGTCAAATGCCTCTGTGTCATCTGTAAAATCAGACTGTGTGAGGTAGACTACCGGCATCTCTATGTTACTCATTGCTCTGAGGGGCTGTGTCTGGTCACTGGTAAAGGTGCTTCTATCCCCCAAGTTTCTGGTGTGACCGAAGTTTCTGCACCTGGGGGCGGATTCTGAAAGCTCAAAAATCCTCGCAAATCCACCATCTTTGGGTGTAAGAGCAACTTTTCACTTAAGTGCATATTCTGGAGCCTTAGAAAACGAGCAAAAACCCTATGCGGCGTTGTCAATTCTCCTCGTAGAGTTGCGCCATGTGAGGGGCAGCCCTAAGTACATCGTAAGCCTTATAACTCTCCTATTTTTACAAATGTTGTAGCTCAAACATCCCTCAAATCCTGAGAATTAAATCATGCATCAATTAATCCTTAAGTGCATACAACTGTTGCGATTTTTCAAAAAATATTAAGTACAAGTGGCACAGACCGTCGTAGACGATGCCAGAATACTATAACGGAGCAAGTACTACTTCGACATACGTGGTAAAACTAGCATCGTCGGCCAATATTGCCTTTACTACAAACAAATTATAGCCTATTGATACAATGTTCACAAAAATTCGATTAAACAAGCCACTGTTAAGAAGAAACTCATCTAAAATATGGTGATAGCCTACATGACACAATGTCGAAAAAATAATGAATCAGTGCACTTATTTCTTCCTCAGAGAAGTTCACTGCCCTTCTGTACATAATATTCTGGTGGTCTTCCACTGCTTCAATACTGTCTTAGAAATTATGACTGGCGGTGTGGAAACATCGTCTGCTACCACTATGACGTCATACTCCGGTGTACTGTGATTGGTTACTCAGGTTTAAATAGAGAAACTTTCCTCTCCTTGATTGGCCAACACTTGCCCTGGCGCAACCTGGTGTTGGTCTTAAGATTGTCGTACAACACTCTCCAGAATACCACTTACCAAAACCTCGTATGCACATCGCAAAAGTTCTCGCAGACTTTCTCGTAACCCAGACACCTTTCAGAATCCGCCCCCTGGGTTCCAGGCACTTAGTGGCGTTGTCAGTTTTGTCAGTTGCCTTGCCACAAACGCTGCACCAGTCGACTTGGATAGTAACCAGAATGGTGAGCAAGTCTTGCGGTCCGTTGATGTGGTTGTTCCTCAGTCATCTCGTGGGCTGCAAGATGTCGCTGGCTGTTCCCATGGGCTATGATAGGGGTGCTGCTTGGTCTGTTGTCTTTCTTTTACGGCTAATTTCCTCTTTACCTTCTATCCATACGTAGTCTTTTCTCCCTCCTGCCCCCCCCCTCCCTCTCTCTCTCTCCTTCTATTTCTGATTCTTAAACATACTGTTTTATGTACCCAACACATTTATATACCCAACTCACTCTCTTACACCCAATTACTTTTACACAAACAGCACTCTATCATAATGCCTGACGATAAATAAACGCTGATATTATAACCCTTGTAACCATGTAGTTTGTGTAAAAATAACATAAAACGAGAATATTAAATACCGTGGTATGGATTAGAATATTAATGACATAATTATCCACCTTATAATTACACGACCCGTCCCAAGGTTTGGTGTCCACTTATTAACTTTATTCAGGTGACACCATAAAAATTATGCCGGCACAGGCTGCACAAACCTGACACTGGTGACTTGGTTTTCCTAGGGCCTAGGGGAATGGGGGGTTATACATTACCTAACGTTACTTAATTTTATAAGTCACTGGATACGTGTAATAATTTTACTACGGTAAAAGAGGAATAGGGGATAGGAATCAAGATTAAAAAAGTGTTACAGAATTCCTTTGCGACATATTGTACTCGAACTCTTATAGATTACTTCATTTTTATTTTGTGGCTACATACGCTCCTAAATATCTTTCTGCCTACTAGAACCTAATGTCTCATTCTATGATAGGTGGCCTAAACAAAGGGACCCACACCCATATGATGTCCATACCCAGGAACTTGGACGCAGCGACAATTTTCTTATTGCGGGGACCTGGACTTTGGTTGTGATTTTTCTTTTGATATATCTGTTTGGTAAGTATTATATTAGTATATCCATTATTAAAAAATATCGAGTGTTAAATACTATAAGAAGCAACCCAGGAAACATTTACTAGTAAATGATATAGTAAGTGAAAAAATACAGAAATGAGTGAATGCCGACCTTCCAGTCCACCTTATATTAGAAAAATGCGGGTCTTCCTCCCTCCCTTCCTCCTTGCTGACGCCCATGTTCAGCAGACACCTCAGTTCCCACGGCACACCACCCGGCCTTACATATTCTCGCACCTCGTCTCCCCCTCTCTTGGTTTCCTTCTGTTTCTACTTCTGACTGCCTCATTTAAAAACCGTCCCTTTGATTGTTCCACTCTTCCTTCAAATGGCCGAACTGGTTGAGAATTATTATTTTTACTCTTCCAGACATCAACACTGACATCTCACTCTTTACAAATCCTCTAATTTTGTTCACCCCATCATGTCACTCGACAGATTCATGTAAATTGATTGAAAAGTTCTCATTTTTTGTTTTGTTGTTCATCCCACACTTTTGTTGGTTATCGATGGAGCAGTTAAACTGTTACTCAGTATTTCATGTATTCACTTCCTCGTTTCTCGCCACTGCTTTCATCATCCGTGCCACTTTTCTGCGATTTCTTTCTTTGTTTTGCCATACTTCACTTTCCATTTTACGATATTTTATCACGCCATACCCTGAATGTCTGAACACACAAACATTTTATCATGTTTTCAGTATAGTCTCAACCTAAATAATCTACCGGTATGTCTCTTTCACACACCATCACACCGCACATCTTCACATTCGCTTTATAATACGTCTTCTGCACCTACTACAAGTTTTATCCTCCAGACTGTTCCCATCATCGTCACCAGACGGAAGCGCTGACATCTCTGATTCGTGCTGGAAATAAGATGACTAGACGATTTCATTTTCGCCACATTCTGTTTTCTTTGATTACCCCACGCTCCATCATTTTGAAAATTACCGTAACATGCGTCTACTGACAAGACGATTTGTTTGCCTCATTTTATCAGTCACTATTCTCTATTTTCCTATACATTGACCATTTGCCCATTCCTTTGGTTCTCTCCTTCCTCTTACATGCTGCATACCTTCATATGTCACACCTTCGGCCAAATAGCCTTTAGTCCTTATTTAATATATGCTATCGGTGGCTCATTTAGGACAGTAATGGTATTAGTTGTCTTTATTAAGCAATAGCTGGCACATTTAGGACTTGCATTCCCCCCCCCCACCTCTCCTTCACTCCGCATCAGTCGTACTTTTGTCCTCACACACACACACACACACACACATACACACACACACACATACACAACTTTTGTCGTCCATTTCTAGTACAGAGAACCATATATCTGGAATTCATTATACATATTCATCCTCTGACGTGCAATGTCCCACCCCTCACCCACCACTGGATAAAATGTACTGTGGTATCGTAACTCTGGCGTGTGGCGTAGTTACAAGGTCCAGAGGAGTTATATTAGGCCAGCTGGTAGTTTGTTGGCAGGGGATGTTTGTGAGGTGGAAGGTTACGAGTGTCCTGTTATATGTGGACGAGCACAACTGCTTCTTTTTATGTGTGTGGGTTATATATTTAGCGGGGAATATCATGGAGCAGAATCTCTCTCTCTCTCTCTCTCTCTCTCTCTCTCTCTCTCTTGCCGCACTGTATGAGTGACATATAAACTAACCAATAATTTTCTGCTGGTCAACTCAAAATTCCAGTATTCCATTTTTTCCCTTTGACTGAAGAGGGTGCACGCCAACTATAGTGAGGCAAAAGTGCTTGAGGATAGAAATATAGTCTACCTCTGTGAAGGTTGTTGTTGCTGTTGTGGCTCAACCCCAGTCCATCTGATCGAGCAGACTCGTCGACCGAAGGTAAGCAACAGCCTACAGTTTCCCTACACAGTTGATATGTCTGCATTCTAGTGTGGCATGTGTTGTGCAGGACACCATTATGAGTGCTATGTTGTTTGGCCCTATTCTGCAAGCTGGTGAAGTGTCACACGTGATTCCACCCAACGTAAGTCCAAGTTTGTATAGCCTATTTAATCTGATCTGAGAGGAGACGAGCCTTAAGCTTTTGATAGCTGACAGCTGATCGGTTGTCTGAGTGCATTCATTATTAACGACGCATTTTAAATTGTTTTATTAAATGGGTTTCAATGGTCATTTGATAAGATTTCCCAAATAAATTATTTTCACATTTGTTATTTGCTTTAATTTTAAAAATGGGGCCTTTCTAAAATTATCAGATGGCCTAGATACGTTATAATTTTGAATTCTCAGAACAAATCAAAACACGTCCAGGTAAGGTTTTACGAGTACCTTGAAAATTTGTTCTTATATTCTGGCAAATGCAGGTATATTATGTCATTACTGTGATAGTTTGTATAATATAGCCTAGTAAAACATCTGAATTGCAATGAAATATAACATATTCTCTGAAGTTTAATGAATGATATACAGAGGGGTGAAGTGGGGAGAGTAGGCTGTTCATGGGAAGTCACACTTGACTAAGTGGACAAATATTCAGATTTACTTGAGAGTGTTTTGCTGTTAGATCTGTATGCATTATGCCTTGTACTTTCGTATCATCAGTAATTTTTCTATCCGTTTTAGTTTCTAATATCTAGTTACAACTTACAAAGTCTGGGCTGTGGGATATTTAAAAGTAAGGGACATATAGTTTCTTCACCCGTGTTTACCAGTCATTTTTCATTGGAATTCCGATGTTTAACTAGGTTAGAACTTACATACAGTAATGCTGCAGGAATGACATAATTTACATAATTTAACATAGGAGGCAAAAAAGCAAAGAATTCATAGAACTTTACGTGAATATGTTTTGTTATGTCCCGAGGATTCAGAATTTCACAAGTAGGCATCTGATAAACTTTGTAAGACCCAGTTTTTAAATTACCATATGGAAATAACTATAGATAATATTTTATTTGGGCAATCTTATCATCAAACGTTATTGAAACCCATATAATAAAAAAAAAATTAAACTGCCAATAATAATGAACGAACCAGGACAACCAATTAGCTGACAGCTTTCAAAACTTAAGGCTAGTCTTTTCTCAGATCAGATTAAATAAACTATAACAGAGGAGGGCTAGGTGATGTCCTGCTTTAAGCCTCGGTCATCTCTTTTAACCCATCACGTCCCGAGCTATTTCGCACCTCTGACACCGCCCAATCCCGAGGTATTTTCGAAAAATATTTTTTTTGGCTCAAACCTCCGCTTTTGGTGAGAAACATCGAAAATTCATAGAGAAATCGCTCACTTGAGGTTTAAAATACTCGATCCAGGTACCAGTACCTCCTTACCTTACTGGGTTTTCTAATAGGCTGGCACCAAAGAAAACGAGTTCTATGGGAGGGTAACTATTTCACACCACTCATAAATGGTATTTATTTATTTACTTGGTACGAATTTATATGTAGTATGAGAGTATAATGGTTTTCTAACAGTAATATAGGCATTATAAGCATTATTTCACTCACTAGCTCATCACCATGCCTGACCTTTATTTTGCCACATTACCTGATCATCATTTCTGACTGTTTCTTCCTCTAATGGTATGTAAACTTTGTCCTCCACATTGTCATCGATTGGGGAATCACTCTGGCCCTGAGTGTCTTTATTGGCCAGGTCACTGGTAACAGGTGAATCGCCGAGACAATGGCGTGCAGGGGGGTTGGAGGTTATGCGATGTAAGGCATTGTCCCTGCTTGGCATCTTGTAGAGGAATAGAGGAAGGTGTCCCGTGTATACGTACGAAAAACCATGTGCGAAAATTGAAAATTGTGCAAATTATGAAACTTGCAATTGCGCAACGTACCAGTACGTCGTCGGAACTGGTAAATGCAAAATGTTGCAATGTATCCATATGTCGACGGGACGTCTCGGGTTAAGGAACACCTCTGATGGGTCGATGTCAAGAGGAGAGTCTAGCAGTAAGATATTACGATCGAGGTGTCGTATTGCCCTGCTCATGCAGTGAGAGTAAAGATTCTTGATTGTTAATGTTACAATGTCTGTAGGTGGGATATTGTTGTAGAGGAATCAATAATTTTTCAGTGGAAGGAAGAGAAGACGGAGGGGGGTGCAAGGAACAGTGTGGTGGACTGAAGAGGTGAAACAGGCTGTGGCACAAAAGAAGAAAGCATACAATGAATGGATGAGAAATAGGGGCGTGGAAGAAGTTGAGAGGCGGAAAAGAGAGTTATATGTGGAAAGGAAGAGAGAGGTGAAAAGATTAGTAAGAGACAGTAAGAAGAGAGTGGATGAGGAATTTGGAAGGAATTTGAGTGTAAAGTGGAGGGACTGTAAGAAAATGTTCTGGAGAGAAGTGAAAAGAGTAAGACAGGGTGGAAGTGAAGTTAGCAGGGGAGTGGAAGATAAAAATGGTAGATTACTAGTGGAGAAGGGAGAAAAAGTGAGCAGATGGAGAGAACACTTCAAGGAATTGTTGAACGTAGAGGATGGAAGTAATGCGAGTATAAGTGGCTGGGGAATGGCTGGGAGAAGGAGGGAGGTGAGAAGACAGGAAGAAATCAGTAGGATAGAAGTTGTGGAAGCAATGAAGAAAGTTAAATCGGGGAAAGCCCCAGGAATTGATGGAGTGTGTGGTGAAATGCTGAAGCATGGGGGAGAGATAGTAGTAGAATGGATGTGGAAGATGTGCAGATTGGCCTGGGAGGAAGGTAGAGTCCCGGAGGATTGGAAGTCAGGTATAATTATTCCCTTGTACAAAGGAAAGGGGGAAAAGAAGTGTGTGGTAATCATAGGGGCATTTGTCTTCTTAGTATAATAGGAAAAGTGTATGGTAGGATACTTATAGACAGAGTTAGAGAAAGAACAGAGAAATTAGTTGGAGAAGAACAGGGAGGCTTTAGGAAGGGAAGAGGTTGTGTAGATCAGATATTCATTCTTAGATCTTTAGTGGAAAAGTTTCTAGAGCAGGGAAAGAAGTTGTATGCGGCTTTCATGGATTTGGAGAAAGCATATGACAGGGTGGATAACAAGGATTGTGGAAAGTGTTAAGAATATATGGAGTAGATGGGAAGTTGTTGAATGCTGTGAAGAGTATGTACGATGGTGCGAAGGCTGCAGTGCGTGTGGGTGGTGAACTAAGTGAATTTTTCTCATTGAAAGTTGGTTTGAAACAGGGATGTGTCATGTCTCCATGGTTGTTCAATCTGTACATGGATGGGGTAATAAAAGAGGTACAAGGTAGGGTAGTGGATGTTGGAGTGGCCCTGGTGAGAGAGGATAGTGTTTGGAAACTCCCTGTACTGTTGTTTGCAGATGATACTGTGTTGTTGAGTGAAGACGAAGGGGAGCTGCAAGGCTTGGTGGATAAGTTTGAGAGAGTGTGTAAGAAACGGAACCTAAAGGTGAATGTAGGGAAGAGTAAAGTGATGGTCTTTGAGAGAGGTGAAGTTAGTGAATGTACAGCGAGGTTGGATGGTGAGGAATTGGAAAATGTGAGTACGTTTAAGTATTTGGGTAGTGTGATGAGTAAGGATGGAGGTTTGGAGGGTGAAGTGCTTGAAAGGGTACAGCAGGGAAGAAAGGTTGCTGGTTTCTTGAAAGCAGTGATAAGAAACAGGGAAGTGAGCATGGAAGTGAAAAAGTTACTACATGACAGTATTGTGATACCAACTCTAACGTACGGAAGTGAAGCTTGGACATTGTTGGAAGGACACAAGTCAAGAGTGAGAGCAGTGGAAATGAGTTATTTAAGAGGAGCCTGTGGAGTCACGTGGAGAGACAGGCTGACGAATGAGGATATAAAGGAGCGTTGTGGTGTGGATGTGGATGTGATAGGAAGCGTTATGAGGAACACACTGAGGTGGTTCTGCCATGTGGAGAGGATGGAGGGTGAAAGACTGACGAAGAGAGTGTATGTGAGTGAGGTGGAGGGGGGAAGAGGGAGGGGGAGGCCGAGGATGAGATGGAGGGATGGGGTGGAGAGGTATATGAGAGAGGGGGGTGTGAGTTGGGAGCAGGGCAGTGAAATGGCGGGGGACAGGGCGACTTGGAGGCGATTTGTTTGTGGCCACCCCAAACGGGATTGAGGCGTCTGGCAATAGATAGATAGATAGATTATTTTAAGTGCCTTGATGTGCCGTGTGTCTTTGCCAAGTAGTGAAAAAGGTTTTGTCGATTGGCACAGGCTGGTGCGTAGAACTGTGTGCCCAACAGACTCTGATCAGAACTTTATTTCAGAATGTTACTGGGTTGTGGGATTGGTTTTGATGCACCCAGTGATGATGCATAGGGTGTTGCTTTTTATGATTTGTAATGTGTTGTAATGGGTATTAGATAGGTTGGGAGACCATGGGGGCTGGGCATAGGACATCTATGATCTAATGTAATTTTCGAAAAATGAGTGGTTTTTCCCCTTGAGCCTGATTCTGTATTTGCCCTGACTGCATTGATTCTGGGGGTGCATCGCATCTTGATGTCTTGTACAGTCCAGGACAAAAGTCTTATTGCAGTTTTGTCCAAAGATTAAGCGCAAAGCTTGAAACACTATGACAGTTTTATCACAGCTGCATATTCGTGGTTGGCTAGCCCGACTTTCTCAAGCTTCATATCTGCTGCCGATAGGAAGATGGTATAAATGAACTGAGTCCGAATTTTGTACAAGTGATGAAATGCTAACGGTTAGCCAATGATCACTTGGACATTTCATCTTACACCTTGACAAAAAAGTAGAGCAACATGCATCCAACTATTAGGGAGAAGAAAGAAGGCATAATCACCCTTAATTTATGGGAAGCAAAACCTGAACAGACATTTCAAATATATGGTATAAGCATAACCACAGAAAGATGGTTTGGTGAATTCAGGAGGAAGGCACAATGCAAAACCGTCATTGTTCAGGTCGTCCTCTTGTTAACACACCACTGTAGGGCCAGGAAATTATCACAATGATGGAAACATCTGCAAGCTGTGCTTACACCATAAGAAACGAACTACACCTAAAATGAAGCACACGGACAGTTGTGCACAGACTTTGGTCGTCTGGTTTATGTGCTGGAACTCATCTGTGGGATTCAGTTTGCCACCATTCTAAGAGAAAGAAATCGATTATCACGAACCTCAGTAGTGGTTCATAATAGGGATCATCCAGGAATTTGGAGAAAACCCTAACATAAGTCACCTGAAAACCACCTTAGAAATATAACTTATTCTTTAAACAACTTCCAGAGGGTTCTTTTTCAATAGTTTAGGCCAACTAAGCATTGATAATGTGGAAAACAAGTGTTAAAAGAAAGTTTGGTATGGTACATTCGAAATTTGCCAGTTTGTTCATATTATTATAATTCATATTATTGTTTCACATGTCTACAAGGAAATCTATTCGGTATTTTGGGATAAAAACTAGCCAGTCGTACTTAATGAGTCACTGCATGTGTTTATGACCAATTTTAAAACACCTAATCAAAAGATGATCATCCATCTTCCGGATAAATAGAGACTCCTCTACACCATTGCAAGGACATGAGAAGCCATTCAAGTATGGAAATGCCATGAAGTATCAATACTGCATCAGCAGCAGCGTGAGTATATTGAATTTTATATTATACTATGTTATTCCTAAGTGGAAAACTCTAACTAGTAGATTACTTACATGGGCAATTAAGGACCATTGCGGGGAAAGGGTATTAGCATAATTAGCATGCACCATTGCAATTTTACACAGTTACATTAATTTTTATCTCAGAGTTATTTAGCCTTTTACAGTTCATCCCTTAAGTCCCAGCAGGCTTGTGTGTAGGTGTCACATGAGACAACTGAAAAGTGCAGGTTTGTACTTTGTGCTCTAATTGGAACAGACCAAGTTGTGATATCATGACCATTGCTTAAAGCATACTAATGCCAAACTTGAACTAGTTTTTCAACATTATTGCAATTCATTGTGACAGTAACCATCTCACCAGTCAACTACAAGGGGGCTCAGAGAAGGGGGGAGAGGAAGAGGCAGAGGAAGGGGATGAAAAAGGCATGGGGGAGGCACAAGAAGTGTCCCCAACATAAATTGTTGCTGTAACTAATGTAGTAATGTTGCATTTTCAATTTCACAAAAAAACACCCACTTACACATAATAGTCATGGAAGGCACACAATAGCAGATTTTTATTCTGACCTGTAATCAGTTTGAACATACAGCATTTCAGATTTTACTCAGTGTGACTTTTTAACCCCTTTGTGCACAATGACTCAAAATGAGGCAAAATGGTGTTTGTCAGAAAAGGAATCGATGATGCACTATGACGCACTTGTCAGTGTTGGTATGAGGGGATTCTGATTAGGCAATTCTGGACAAAAATATTCCCCAAAAATATGCTTTAGCATGATATGTGTCAATATTTGATGTGTCATAGAGAAGAGTGTCTATTTCCAGGCCAACACTCTCAAATAGTCAGCATTCTCTTGGTTTTCAGTTCAGGGGGAGGGGGGCACGTGCAATTTTTGGCGATCTACTCAAAATCTGTTGGTCATATCAGAGTTCTGACAACACTAGGTGAAATCTCATGAAATTCTGCATCTACATATACTGTATGCTTAGCTCTTGCATTATGCAGGCAAGACTTTGTGCTAGAGTGTAGGGCAATTATTTTCACTGTTGAACAACAGTATTCTCATCTCGCTTCGGTATTTTCAAAATACTTCTTCTCATCAATTTTTGTGTGTTTTTATTAGATTATCACATAGTACAAAGATCAGGGAAGATGATGGTATACAATTTATACCATTATAACCAATTTCTGTGGCAAATAAAACACATGGGAATGTTTTCCTTTGTGCAAGAGCCCAGCTTCCCTCGTGGCATTTCTCTGATTATGTCATACACATTTACAGAAAACTTATGGTACACGAGGGGGTAATTAGCTTTGTTTAATCAATTTCTGAAACAATCAATATCCACTGTAATAAGCCTCATAACTAGAGTAAACAAAATGGAGACCAGAATTTAAAACAAAAACTAACAATCAGTGTGTGGAAAGCCAAAACACCACAGCATTGAAAATTATTAGAAAATGCCAAGTGTTTACTGTCTTAACATAAAAGCTTTAATGGTAACTGAAAAGCAAGAATTCTTAATGGTTAATTCATAAATGAATTATAAAAAAGTATGCAAACTAGGTAAATAAAGAAATAGTAATTTAAACATGGGGAACAGGGATCATAAAAAAAAAGTAAACAAACAAGGAAGGATCACTGGAGAGCATGCAAAACCAGCTAGTATTCAAGTAATGTTGACAATGTAAACCCAGAAATTGCCATTTTGACTCATTACAAACTGTTAATAAAAGAGTCAAAAGGGATTTGTGGGTTTACATTGTCAACGTTACTTGAATCCCTGCTGGTTTTGCATGCTCTCCAGCGATCGCTCCTTGTTTGTTTATTTTTTTAGCGATCCCTATTCTCAATTTTTAAATCATTAATTTTGTATTTACCTAGTCATATTACAGTAACTCTGTTCCCATGTATTGAATAATATTGTCAATTTTGTTTTACATTTGTTAAATAATGCCAATTCCAGGTCCTACTTATCAACTAGATTAGCCATTTTACAGTTTATAATGATGGAGAGCTGGCTTCCAAACACTTATTTAGCTAATTGAACTGTTACGTTGCGGACGAGGTAATAAAACCGAAAAGATGACAATTGCTTCATATATTCTAAGGAAAATCAGCAGTCAGAAAGACTTAACACGAAGATTAGTTTCATTTAGTTACAAAAAATATGCTGCATCCTCAGGCCGGTCAAGTGATGCAAGTGGCAACTCAAGTCCACTAGTGCCATCAACCATCCGTTCAACACAAAGGAGGCCGCACCAAAACTACAGTGTTTCAACAGATATGATCACCAAATTTCACGACGACTTTTTTCTTTCACTGTACATAGTCCTTGAAGATGAGTCTGGTGTCATATGTCACTCCAAGGATCTTAGTGGAGGGTGTATGTGGTACTTGTACATTGTTAACTGTGATGTGGGGAGAAAATAGGAGTTAATGTTTGCTGTTGGTGAGGAATGTGGTGGTGGATTTGGCTGCGGCAATTGTCACCCTGATGTCCTCGACTCAAGTTTGCAGTGTGTTTAGGTAACCGTGTTGCTGTGTGAAAACTGTGTCTACAATGATAACGGTGAAGGTATCTGCGAAGGTAAATGAGGCATACAAAAGCATCAAGAAACTGGCATCTCAAAATTTCCATGAAGCCTTGACTGACCAGAATTACAATTAAGCTTATGAGGAATATGCTGGCTGTGTGCAAGAAGTGCTACTTTAACACAGGATCAGAGTGTATATATATATATATATATATATTAGTGTTGTAGGTCTCGAGACCAGTTTGATGTGGTCTTGGTCATGATCTTGGCCTCGAAGCATCTGGTTTCAGAGTTTTGGCTCGAGGCCAGGTCGAGAGCAGCATTACAAAGTGCATCGCAGCATGGGGAAGGTCAGAATTTGTGATTATACACAGAGAAAAATCATGCCTAATTCGATTCAAGGTAAAGAGAATATGAGAGGTAGGTTCACCGCCCCCGCTCGTGCAGAGGCTTGTGACGTCAAGGATAAGTGAGAGAGAGAGAAAATGGAAACATGAAAGAAAACGAATGTAATGGTATACCAATGTAAACTGGCGATTTCCGGATCAGGTAGGTGTTTGGAGTTGCTGTGCTCTTAACCAGTGACCTCTGTCAATATTTTCAGTTGCTTTTTTCATAATCAGCTAGATTACAGGCACCTGTGATGTCGGATCTGTGTCTGTGTGACCCTGTATACGACATTCCTATATTCTCTGAAAACAGAGAGTTCTTCCTGGGACATATTGTATAATATCTCAGAAACATAGCATTAACTTCTTCATTGCTCTGCATGCAGTTTAGGATGCAAATAAAAGTAATCCATATAGGCCAGGGAGCTCATATCACAGGACAGGTAGGAGAGTAACTGGCTTTACTGCCGCCTGAAACCCTCAGTCTGGATTATCTGTGATGTCATGTGCAGACCAAGACACGTTTTAGCTCCCCGGCTCCCCGATGTGAAACTACCTTATATTCTCTTTACCTTGATTTGATTGTCATGAAAGACTTTGTAACTTCTTTGTAGTGATGTTTTATATATAAAGCATTCCTTGAGTTAAGAGTGTGTAAGCATTGCTCGATTCTCGCAGACACAATACCTTCTCATCATCTGACTTCCTGCTTCTATCTGTCTCTCTATCTATCTATTTATCTGTTTATCTATTATGATTTGTAATTATAATATGGAGTCCTAACATGATTTATGGCGTGCGATACAACATTGTACTGTCTATAGATACTGCCTGGCTAGTTCTATGGTGATGATGAATGAGCTGAGCCCTGCGAGCGCCGATAGAGTGCGTGCGAGTCGAGAGAGCATGCATGACGTGGCCATTCTCGCAGTGATGATCTCCCTTATGTTTGAAGCTCTGTTCACCTGCGTGTACTTCATATATGTGTATGGTGTATGCAATCTCCGCACCCTTCGTGCACGTACACCACAGGTTTAGCAAGTTCTCTAGGATAACGTAACCACAAAAATTTCTGTTTTCCTATGTCTGTTTCTTCATGCCAATGAAGCAATGAAAGCAGAAATATTTTACCTAGAGATTCAGTTGTTCACATATATCAAATTTTGTAAATATAATTTCTCCTTTACAGGGGCATAGCCAGTATTTTGGAGCGATGGGGACCAAGTCAGACATCAGTGGCTTCCAACCTCTCAAGTTATGACCCTTCTGAGCTTCCAAATGGCTATCACAGAGGCCTGCAGTGACTTCTGCATCCTTTTTAGAAGAAATCAGAATATTTTCTAGTGTTTCACTGCCACCCTCGTATTTCATACAACTTATTCACCTATGAGTGGGGAGCCATGACCATGTGGCCCAGTGACGTTTCTAGCCCCACTACAGTAAAGTGGGGGGGCCACCTGGGGGCTGGTAAATCATCTGCAGTGGCAAGAAGAGCAGTGAACAAACTCGAATGAGGGCCCTTTTCAAGAGGGAAAGTTAGTGAAAACTCTTCTCTGAAACAAATAGTGGGTACGACTGTAAGAAGTATTTGGAGAACTTGTGGAGGTAAAGTATATATTTTATATTTATGAATATTTTTTGCTTCCCACCTCTGCATCCCGAAACCCCTTCGGTCTATTGCGTAATTATCCCGAAAAATAGGTAGTCCCCCTCGACTGTTCACGAGAAGCAAAGGATGAATATGTTGTGTATGGAACGTTTGGGCACGGGTAAATCTCAGAAAGAAGTGCAAAAATTAGTTTTCCGAAAACCAGCTTTCGCATGAGGAAGATACAGCTATCCATGAGTATGATGGCACTGACAATGTATGCAACACCATACATTATTACTTCATAACCGTACTTTCAAAACTTTAAAAACTTAAAAAACTTTCAAAAGTCGTAACATCGGTGTGCAGGGCAGTACAGAGCTATGACCGTGCCCTGGAGTGCCTAGAAAACGTTTGACACGGGCGAGAAAAAGAAGCAGAATTGTCACAGTTCTGGTGTAGGCCCTGGTCCCTCCATACCCTTGCGTTTTGGACCCGGGAATTATTCCAATTGCCCTCTTCTCTCTTTCATTCTTCTTAGTAATTGTCTTCCCAGAAACTCCTCGACCTCATTCAACTGATGTGCGATAATCAACTTAAATTCGTGTAAAAGGTGTTGAGTATCGCATCGATACATAATCTGCAACTGCGTGATTGGGGTACTAGTGCACTCACTCGAGGGGCGAAGACGCCTGTGAAAACTGACCAGCAGTGCAGCAACTGCAGGCTGCAACTACTTTTCATTCATTCAGCATACACATAAATTCTCGGTCTTGGTCTTCGTCTCGGTCTCGGAGGGTCAGGTCTTGGTCTTGGTCTCAGAGGATCTGGTCGTGGTCATGGTCTCGGAGGGTCTGCTCTTGACTACAACAACACCGATATATATATATATATATATATATATATATATATATATATATATATATATATATATATATATATATATATAGATATATATATATATATATATATATATATATATATACTATATTATCTATATATCTATATCTATATATATATCTATCTATCTATCTATCTATCTATATATCTATATCTATATCTATATATATATATATATATATATTGTACACACTTGACACTATATGCAAGTGGACTGTAAAACTAGTCGAACATAACGGCTCTCCCAACATGGATGGAAAGCTGATGAGAGGGAGTGCTGAAGTTCCCGTTTCATCAGTCCTCGGGACTAGCTTCTGACTATTCCCCATTGCTGAACTTTTCAGTGTTTCAGTAACGCAGAGAACATGGTAGCATACTGTCCTATACATGTTCCTCCAACTGTCAACACCATACTACATGCACATTACAGACCACTCTTCCTTTTAAAAATATCCAAGTTGTCAGTCCCGGGGGAGGGGGGAGCCATAAATCTCACAATCTGCTCTTTTTCCCGTGACTGCCAAGGGAGATGCTTGGAACTGGTGTCTGACCCATTTCTTCTTCATTTCCGCAACATTCATGGGCTTTTTAAAATAATTTTCTCTGTTAAACACCACCTTGCCTTCTCTAAACCTCACCTACACTTACCCTCTGAGATGACTATTAGCAAAGCCATCTCTATATCCTCCTTTTTCCTCTATGCTCACTTCGAAGCTAAAGATGGCTGCTGTGTTTATGTATGCAACAACATGTCTTGCTCTGGTGTTTCTGAACTTGCATCCTCTGAATTCTCTACTCTATAGCTTCAGCTATACTGTCGTTTTCTAGCTAAATATATTTGTTCTCTGTTCTTATCCCCCAATTTTGCCGGCTATGAAAAATTCTCCCACTATCGTACTTCTAAGATGGAACACATCCAAACAATTTCTTCTTTCTCTGAAATCTCCATTCTACATGTTTCCAGTGTTCAACACCACCTTTGGATCTCCCTTCCATTCAGTGATGCTCATGGCAAACAGGCCTACATCTTTTCTCTCCTTATTGACCTAGAGCAGTTGGTACAGCACCATCCCATACTGCTAATAACCTTCGAAATTTGCAAAATACTTTACCTTTTTCTTACAAATAATCTTCTACATACTGTTAATTTTTAATCTCCGTTGGACTCCTTCGATCTCAACTTTATCAGCCTAACCTGTCCTATCGCTTCAGTAAAGCATGTGGCATTTTGGAGCTGCTAAATTGGAAGGCCTTAAGGCAGTATTTCTGTTATTTTCCCTGGAATGACTTTTGCTTCCAAGGCCGACAGCCATCTCGATGTGAATCTTTATTTACCAGGGTAATTTTCTCAGGCATGAATGAATACATTCCTTATCTTGTGATTACTGGAAAAAAAACACGGTTTAATCACAGATGTTCTAATGTTGTCCACAGCAAAGGAGAAAGCCTACAGTAGGTATCGGGGCCGACTCATCCCTGAATCTCATCTCTTTTATGTTTCTGTCCGTAGTCGTGCCAAGCCTGTTGTTTGCTCTGATGGGAAAAAAAAAATCATTTTTTTTTTTTTTTTTTTTTTTTTATGTGTCCGACTCTGAGCATAGGCTTCACAGCCTGCTCTCAAGGCCCAGTAGTCCTCCTACATACCATACACCTCTCCACATGTCACCACTTCGGCGCTAACATCCACCGTCCATATTGAATACATGCTAGGGCTGTCTCATACAGGACTGGTGTATTTGTAATATATGCTCTGAACTCTCCAATTCAAATTATTCCTGCTTCTTCACGAACCTTTGCAAAATATTTTGTAGCAAATTTGCTTCATCATTCTTCCATTCTCTTTCCCATTCTGATTGCTCTGCAGCTTTTTATTCTACTGTATCAGCAGAACTCTTCACTCAGACTTTCTTCTCTACTTCCACTGTAGAGGATTCCAGTTCTGTTAGTCCATCACAACCACCCCTCTGACTTTCTCATGACAGACAAAAATGTCTTCAATTGATGGGTTTTCTGTAGTCAGTGGCCTTAGTACTAACAAGGCATGTGGAACTAATGGTGTCCCTTCTGTTGTACTCAACAACTGTGTTTCTGTGTCTACGCCATGCCTAGGTAAAATCTTTTGCCATTTTCTGTCAACTTGTACCTATCCTTTTTGCTGGAAGTTTGTCCTCATTCAACTAGTACCAAATAAGAGTGACCATTCCCAGCCCTCTACCTATCGCCGAATTGCTTTAACATTCTGTGTTTCTAAAGTATCTGAAAATGTTTTCAAGGCATCTTTTCCATCACAACCTTTTTTTTTTTTTTCCAATCGTCAGTATAAGTTCTACCAGGGAACTTCTCCTCAGTTTCCTGGTCATCCTCCTTTCGGGACTTTGGAGAAAGATTTGCCATCGCACTTGACATCTCAAAGGCATTTGATCGAGTCTGGTGTAAAGCTTTGATTTACAAACTGTCTTTTTCCGGAATCTGTCCTTCTATTTGTGTGTTCATACTTAGCTTCATATCTGGTCATTCTATAGTTGCTGTTGCTGACGGGCACCATTCTTTTTTGAGGGTTATCAAAAGTGATGTTCGTCAGGGCTTTGACCTATCACTCTCTTCCTTCTGTTCATTAGTGACCTGCTAAGCAGTACATCTATCTCTATCCACTCATATGCTATTGACTAAACCATTCACCTTTCCATCCACTTCCCGAAGCATCCATTTCAGCAGTTATTGCAGCATACATGGGGTGGGGCTGTTGCGCACCTAATGCCTGTCTTGGTTCATATCTCTGAGTTAGGTAAAAGTAATTTTTTTTTTTTTTTAAGCATCAAAAACAGCTTTTTAAATTTTTGATCCATCAAAATCTTCCACACGACTATCGTCTGATTTTCAATAATATCCCAATCAGTTTTGCATTATCTTGAAAATACTCGAGGTATCATTCTCTCTGAACTTATCGTTGATGGAACATATTACCTCTTTTGCAAAGTCTCCTTCCAAGAGATGTGCTAACCGACTTTGTGCCTTCATTACCCCTACACAGTTGTTAACTCTATACAGTACAGGCGTTTTATTCGCCCCCAGCGGAGTGCAGCTCTCATGTATGGGGAGGCTTCTCACATACAGCTCTTCCCAACAAAGAGGAGTCAATGGTTTTTCGTGTCATTAACTCTCCTTTTCTTACTGGCTCTCTTCAACCTCTGTGTGTCTTCAATGTAGTGTTGCTTCTTTAGCTCTTCTGTCGCTGTTACTATGGTCACTGTTCCATTGAACTGTCTGCTTGCATCCCTCCACCATTACAGTATATGCATATCATCCATCTGGCAGTACTCTCACCATTTTTCTGTCCAACTCACTAATGCAAGAAATAACCATTATATTAAGTCCTTCATGTATGCAACAGGCCAACTCTGGAATTGGCTTCCTCTGTCTATATTTCTACTTCCTATGACCCCCAGGTTTTTAACTGCAGCGTGTGCACTCAGTTCGAAATGATCGGAGTTTGTTTTTGCCTATCCTTTATGTTATTTATATTTTTACTTGGAGGGAACATCCATGCATGCTTTAGCCTTTGGCTCCTTCCCTGCATTGTATACATTTGTATCTGTCTATCTATCTATATCAATCAGTCTCTCTCTTTCTCTCTCTCTCTCTCTCTCTCTCTCTCTCTCTCTCTCTCTCTCTCTCTCTCTCTCTCTCTCTCTCTCTCTCTATATATATATATATATATATATATATATATATATATATAAAATTGTAGAATGTTCTAGATGGGTCTAGATGATTAGACAAAGATCAAGAAAATTCTTGAATTTTCTAGAAGGTTCTAGACGGTCCAAGAAAATTAAGGAATGTTCTAGACAGGTTCACCCTGAGTCTATAAATACTCCCAGGCGCCGTGCAGTCAGCTGGTTGTGCAATGTGCACTTGTGCATACTGTGCTGCTCACTCGTGAGGACAAAATGTGTGTGTGTGTGTGTGTGTGTGTGTGTGTGTGTGTGTGTGTGTGTGTGTGTGTGTGTGTGTGTTGTACAGCCTACTTTGCATGCTTTCCTCTACTTCAAGTTGAGTTCCTGTTTGCAGGTGATATGGCTACAGCCACTACACGAAGCAGTGTATCAGTCTGGTTGAGTGGTGATCTTGAAGACTACCATCTAAAGGTAAAGTGCTCAGACTTATCTTTTTCCACCACATAGTCCTGAAGAAAACCAGGTCTGACAGTGCATTTACAGTGATTGTCACCGTTTTCTTTCTTTCTGAGGCGCAACCAATGTGCCGACCTCGACCGCCTCCTATTAAAGAAGAAGCTTATGGGACTAGTAGAGCAGTAAAATAAACTGAAGAAAAATCGACTGAAGGACTCAGAGTCATGTTGAATGAAGGAAGACATCATTTTGGGAGACCTTGAAGAAGTGTTTGACATCTCCAAGTGAGATGCAGCTCACAAACGAGGGAGGCCAGGCTTTCTTAATCAGTCAACAGGAAGATCACATGCAGTCGACATAGGCAGCAGTCAACCAGCTGCTCCACAAATCCTGTGAGGTGAAATGCAGGTGAATGGAGACAGAGCAGAAAAGGATGGAAAAATCTAATAGGGACGAGGAAGCTATGGCTCAGACACTTGATTTGTTAAAGATTGATTCCCCCTCTTTTACTTTGTCATTGGAAGTAGATGCTGGGGATCTGGAGTTTACCCCAAAGCTGTGTCAACCACTAAGTACACCAAAAAGGGTCAAGAAGAGAGCCCACTGTCATGTTTTTCTTCCTCTAGTGGTAATTCCGACTTTAGATCTAATAACTGTATCTGACAGGACAGCAATGTTTGGGATGGGGGCATGAGCAAAAGCAACTGGTCAAAAGTTGAATGAATTAACGTTCTCCAGAAGCTCTATCGGTCGACATCGAATTAAGAACCGTAAAATGACAGCAGCTGAAGCCAAAGAATATGACATACTGCCAATGGTGCCTCTTCTCTTACACTGGGACATGAAGCTGCTGCCTTGCCTAACCCGAACTGAGAAAGTTAACCTTGCCACTGTCCTGGTGACAGGCGAAGATTGAGAATTCTTGGTTGGTCTCTCAAACGTTACCAGTAGCACCGGAACTGCTCAAGCAGATGCCTGTCTGGGCCTCCTTCAAGAGCAAGACTTTGAAGAGAACAGCATGGGAACATTGCTTGACACTATTGCTTCAAACACTTGCCTATCTGAGAGAGCATAAGTGAAGGTACAACAGGGCCTGAATTGAGAGCTGCTGTGGGTAGTGTGTCGATATCATGCATGAGATCATCTTGTCTGACGCTTTCAAGAAGTTATACAGGCCGGCACTGGGACCAAACACTGAACTTTTTGTGCATTTCCAAAAGCAGTGGAAATTCATAGACAAGACTCATTGGATTCCAGCCACAGAATATGAAGATTTTGCACAGCGATTCTGTGATGGTGCACAGCGATTCTGTGATGGTGATGACCTACTTCAGGCAAAGATGTCAGCAGTTATTTATCTTAAGTCACCATTCGAACAGAAATCCCACTCTACGGATGATTATTCGGAACGTCTTGGAGCATTCATATTCTTTGGTGGTTCCAGATGGCTCAGTTAATATTCAAATGCCTGGTGCATTCCACCAACCCAGATGGATGGTGGGAAACCATCTACACTCTCAAGATATACCTGTTCTGGGCTCATTTAAAGCTTGCTGCCCAAGGAAGGCATGCAATGCACAGCAGCAGCCTGTTTGTTGCACTCAGGCATGTCATGTACTGGAACGAAGTGATGATTACCAGATATGCTCCCCAAAACGACCTTGCCTTCATGTGCTATCTCCAGGGTGGCCTGCCTGAGCAAAGCTTCGCTGACACAGCTCTTGCAACTTAGAAGTGACATTCTTGGTGCTTGGTCATTTTTGAGCTTGTGTTCTTTTCGATGAATGGATCAACTTCTCAATGAAGAATGTTATGATTCAAAACCTGAAGAGGCTCCCAAAGAAAAAGCTCAAGCGACTTCCAGGCAAGAACTATTCTCCTTGGCAGCCACTGAGTGAGATCGTGACAGTCAAGACCATGAGCATTTTTGGAGCCCTCCTTTTAGGTGGAGATGAAGAAGCTGGTTGCCTTTTACATAAGATGCTCCAGGAAAGGGATGAAGACCCCATCTACAAACAGTTCAAAGTGGCCTGTGATAAAATAATGGTTGTCAATGACTGCACGGAAAAAGATAATTTTAAGGTGACAAAATTCAATTCAGACCTCATGAAGAAAAAAAACAGAAACATTACATGCTGTCCGTCATGAGGCAGCACCAGCATGACATTCTGTGTTGTTCAAAGGAGACTTTCATTGAATAGCATGTTCTTCGTAAAATAACATGGTTATTATGTTGAAACGACTTTTCTGAGTATGTGCTTACTGCTTATTTTAACATTAGTGACAAAAACTTCTGTGTTCATATTTAATGATAATGTTGTCTACGATGTAGTGCAATACTGTGATAGTAGCAAAAAACGAAAATTGAAGCGACCTCTAAAATTTTTATGCAAGAGACTTGAAATTTCGCAGGTTCGTTTGATTAGTAAAAGAAAACAGAGGCAACATGTGTTTGTCACGCAATCCTAGTATTTTTATTTCTGGACCACCCTAAAATCTTTCTCTTTCTCTCTCTCTCTCTCTCTCTCTCTCTATTTATATATATATATATATATATATATATATATATATATATATATATATATATATATATATATATATATATTGTTACGGAACAGAGAAAGATAATGTACACTTTAAGTGAGAATACGAAGAGTCACTACTGTCCCGTAAAGTTCCAGGTTCAAAACAAAAGAGTTAGGTAAAATTACAAGTTAAAGTTTAATGCTTGAATTAACAACAAAACATTCAGGACTCATAAGGATAATGTAATGGCAAAAACAGGTTAAATATATGGTTAACTGCAATAGCCTCTATTAACACGAAATTAGCAAGAATAAATTTATCTAGGTCAGCCCTGATAAAATGAGATACCAGATAATACTCAGTGAATGCCAGATAAATAATTACAGATACAAACTATTATCAAAAATGACTGAAATAAAGAACCCCACACGAATTACAAAAACTTCACTAGGCCTACAAATTAAACTTATGCTATACAGTACAAGAAAAAATGCAACAACAGTTATACTCAAATTACACACAGCTGCTAGATGGTTGGAGATTTCTTGAGCACTCACAATAATAATATCTGTACAGGGGAGGACAGAGATGTGAACAAAATGAGGAGCAGATCTAAGTGGCAATGATGCAGAGACTGAGCTCATTATATAGGAGCCAGGAGAGCTTGATACAACTTGTAATAAGGACGCGCAAATGAAGCCATGGGGACAAACGATCGACAATCCCGCACTGAATAACAGAAAGGACGACTTACTCTACTATAACGGTAGAAGGGGGGGACTGAGGCAGAACACGCTCGTGATCAAACATGCAGCAACTGTGCGTTAAAATTACACAAAGGATGATGAAATCACAGGCTATGTAACACCTCCCCACAAAGAAAAAAGAAATTTACAAGGGAAATTTCTTATTACTCTAAAACAATCTGTATATGGCATTACATAACATGCAAAAGACTTTCCTAGTGTTACAAAACATGAGATCTCCCTAGCACGTTCAGTCATAGGTACTTGCCAGTATCCCTTTAACAAATCAAACTTACTTATGTACCTAGCCTTTCCGATCTTGTCTATGCAATCTTCCACACGAGGGAGAGGGTAAGTGTCTGTTTTGGTTATCTGATTAACACGTCTGTAGTCAATGCAAAGCCTCTGTGACCCACCTGGCTTAGGGACTAGAGTGACAGGAGAACTCCACTCGCTCTGACAGGGCTCAATCATCTTGTGGTCCAACAGGTAGCCAAGCTCCTTCTGGATGAGAGGAACTTTCACTGGGTTCACACGGTAAGGAGGCAATTTAATTGGCTTTGCGTCTCCAACATCGACATCATGCATCAACACAGTGGTTCTTCTTGGAGTGGCACGGAACACTTGCGGGTACTCCTGCAGTAATGCCGAAAACTCCTGCCTTTCCTTGGGTGGTAGATGAGAAAGCTTAGTCTGGAGATCATTCATGATATCAGGATTCTTCCCCAAACTATCACTCAGGCTCATACTGCATGGGAGAGCTTCACTTGCAGACTCGGGTGGAACAGCTACAGTGCAGACTGGATTATTTTCGTCCCGATTGTGATATAACTTTAGCATGTTGATGTGACATAGTTGCTTGCTCTTTCTACGATCTGGTGTGGCGATGACATAGCTGACATCACTGAGTTTCTTCTCCACGAAATAAGGGCCACTAAACTTGGCTTGAAGAGGTTGCCCATGAACTGGTAGCAGAATCAAAACCTGATCTCCTGGCTGAAAGTGGCGTAACCTGGACTTCTTGTCATACCAAGTCTTCATCTTCTCCCTGAGCAGCTCCTAAATTCTCTCTCTCGCCAGCTGTAAAGCAGTGGACAGCCGTTCTTTGAACTTCATCACATACTCCAGTAGGTTGACGTCATCTTCCTCCGACAGCCAGCATTCCTTGAGTAACTTAAGGGGTCCTCTTACTTCATGGCCAAACAGTAGTTCCAAAGGTGAGAAGCCCAGTGATTCATTTGGAGATTCTCTTGCAGCAAACACAACGAATGGAAGACCTTTATCCCAGTCTTTCTGATGTTCCAAACAGTATTTCTTGAGCATCGATTTGAGTGTTTGATGATATCTCTCCAACGCTCCTTGGGTCTGGGGATGGTAAGCTGAAGACGTGATCTGGTGATGCCCAACTCTTTCAGAGACTGCTTGAAAACATTTGACATGAAATTACTTCCTCGGTCTGACTGTACCTCCTTGGGCAGACCAAACTTTGTGAAGAACCCCAGCATTTCCTTAACCACGTTCTTTGCTGAGATGTTTCTAAGTGGAATGGCTTCAGGATAACGAGTAGCCATATCAATCATGGTCAATACATAAGAAAATCCTGAAGAAGTCTTAGGAAGAGGGCCCACAATATCCACCAACACACGGGTGAAAGGCGCCTCAAAAGGAGGAATGGGAACTAGAGGTGCAACCTTTTCGGTCTGATTACACTTCCCCACAACTTGACAGGTGTGACAAGACTTACAATACCAGGAAACATCCCTGAAGATACCTGGCCAGTAGAAGTGTTTCAAAATGCGTGCCACAGTCTTCCTTACTCCAAGGTGTCCTGCCAAACTGGAATCATGAGCCACTCTAATGATATCCTGCCTACAAACACGAGGGATGACAACTTGATGTACAACCTCCCATTCACAGTCGGCTGATGCTGTTGGGGGTCTCCACTTCCTCATAAGTACTCCTGACTTTACATAATAACAAGTAGAAGCACCGGCTGACTCTTCCTCACTGCAAGCAGAGTTAGCTAGACCTTTCAACTCAGGGTCAGCAACCTGCAACTCAACCAACTCTTGACGAGACAAATTATCAACACTACAGGGTACTGCCTCATCTGGTGAGTGGTCCAAATTAGCAAAAAAGTGTCAGCTAGGATAACATCATCATCATCATTATCCTCTAAATCACCAGTAACTTTAGACTTAGCCCTAGTGACAGCACATGCAGGGAACACATCAGGGACATCACAATCCTGGGACGCAGCCACTGGCTCACTAGACAACTGAGGAGCTGGACACACTTGACTTCCACCAATATCATTTCCAAGTAAGAAAGTTACACCTGACATTGGGAGTGTCTCAACCAACCCAACCATAACAGAACCATTAACAAAACCAGACTCTAAATTCACTCTGCACAGAGGAACAGAGAAGTAATTATTCCCTACACCTTGTAAGATTACAGTTTCATCAGAGGAATTAAAATTAGAGCCTAGAACACTGGTCAGCATAAGGGATTGGCAAGCACCTGTATCACGATATATTTTAACTGATTTCCTGTCATTACTGTCCAGAGGACTGACAAAACCATCAGACAGGAAATTAGCACATGAACTCTTGAGAGTGTCACCCACGTTACTGCTCAAAAGAGGAGCTCCATCATGAGAATTTAAGTTACCCCTCAAAGCAGGTTCAGTTAACTCAGTTAAAGAATTCTGGGAACTCTCAAGAGTGGACACTAGACCAATTGACTGAATATTTAAAGACTCCATTTTGTTCACATCACGCTGTCTCCTGAAACATCTCTCCGTAGTATGACCAAGCTTACTACAATAAGTACATTTACTTTTCTGAAATCTAGAGGTGAAGCTGGTATTTACTTCCTGAGAAACATCATCCTTATTCTCTTTCCTGTTACCTGTACTCTGAGTAGAGGCAACGTACTGACTCTCAGCTTTCCTTTTTCCTCTAAAATATCTCTTGTGAGTGGGAACATATTCATCAGCTAAAACTGCAGCATCAGACAAATTATCTATTCTTCTCTCATCAAGATATAGGCTTACATCTTTACTAATACACCTTTTGAAATCCTCCAGCAAAATCATCTGCTTAAATTTACCAAAATCAGAATCCACATTCTTAGAATTTAACCACTGCTCTAACAAATCTTCTTTGATTCTTGCATACTCAACATGGGATTGCTTATCTTGCTTGTAAGTTGTCCTAAATTTTACTCTATAAGCTTCAGGAACAAGCTCATAGGCCTTAAGAATCAAGCTCTTTACTACATCATAATTATCAGACTGATCCTGAGGCAAAGGTGCATAAGTTACTTGAGCTTTACCGGTGAGAACAGTTTGAAGGAGTACTGGCCAATACTCCTTAGGCCAATTAAAACCTGTAGCTACCCTCTCAAACAACTGAAAATACTTTGTTAAATCAGATTCATTAAAAGGAGGGACAAGTTTAACATTTTTAGCCACATCAAAATCATCAGAGCTAGATGATCCAGTTCCACATTGTTTCATGCGATACTCATGGTCTGCCTGAATCCTAGCAAGTTCAACTTGTGCGTGAAACTCAGCCTCCTTAGCACGGGCCTTCCTGCAGGGCTAGCTGTAACTTAGCTAATTCAATCTGCGTTTGCTCATTTGGAGGAGTTACATTAAACAAGCTTTCATTAATCATGGCAACAATTTGATCTTTAGACTGATGAGAGCGAACAACAAATCCCAATTGTTGAGCAACAATCTTAAGTTCATTCTTTGTTCTGTTTTCTAAATCACACAGTGTTTGCACATTTGACAAAAAATCTTTGGCTTCATCAAGTGTAGAAATAGTAGCCATCATGAATATATCACAGTCACAAAATATCAAACAATATCCTTATGATAATATCCTGAATATCCTGATATGAGGTCGCCAAATTTATGTTACGGAACAGAGAAAGATAATGTACACTTTAAGTGAGAATACGAAGAGTCACTACTGTCCCGTAAAGTTCCAGGTTCAAAACAAAAGAGTTAGGTAAAATTACAAGTTAAAGTTTAATGCTTGAATTAACAACAAAACATTCAGGACTCATAAGAATAATGTAATGGCAAAAACAGGTTAAATATATGGTTAACTGCAATAGCCTCTATTAACACGAAATTAGCAAGAATAAATTTATCTAAGTCAGCCCTGATAAAATGAGATACCAGATAATACTCAGTGAATGCCAGATAAATAATTACAGATACAAACTATTATCAAAAATGACTGACATAAAGAACCCCACACGAATTACAAAAACTTCACTAGGCCTACAAATTAAACTTATGCTATACAGTACAAGAAAAAATGCAACAACAGTTATACTCAAATTACACACAGCTGCTAGATGGTTGGAGATTTCTTGAGCACTCACAATAATAATATCTGTACAGGAGAGGACAGAGATGTGAACAAAATGAGGAGCAGATCTAAGTGGCAATGATGCAGAGACTGAGCTCATTATATAGGAGCCAGGAGAGCTTGATACAACTTGTAATAAGGACGCGCAAATGAAGCCATGGGGACAAACGATCGACAATCCCGCACTGAATAACAGAAAGGACGACTTACTCTACTATAACGGTAGAAGGGGGGGACTGAGGCAGAACACGCTCGTGATCAAACATGCAGCAACTGTGCGTTAAAATTACACAAAGGATGATGAAATCACAGGCTATGTAACAATATATATATATATGATGACCAACTGTAACCAGACTAACCTTTGTCAGCGACCAGATGTAAGTTTCAGTATGAAGTCACCCCTGTATGGCGGTACTGAAGAACAATATCCCATCCAAGAATCATGGCTCTGGGTCCATAACCTTCGGATCCATAGCATTTCACGCAAGCCAAGCTGTGATTTTAGCGATATTCTGCTGAAATGCTTTTGATGATAAATGACTCCTGACCTGGTGGATATAGGTCATGCATGTACGAAGCACACTTGTAGTACTCGTTAACGTCTAATGACATTCAAAGTTTCATTCGATTCCATCCACCCACTGTGGAGTTAGAGAACTTGAAATTCGCAGAATGGTCCACCAGAGGTACAGTCGTGGCCATAAATAATCACCCATCATCCTGTACGCCGTGCCTCAAACTGGCTCCTTTATGCTGGACAAGTCACATTGGAGTAAGAAGGGTTGAGAGGGAAGGGCCAGAGAGAGTAGAGAAGATGGGTGGGGGGACGAGCGATGGTGCTGGAGTGGGGTGAGGGAGGGGAGGGAAGGTAAGTAGGGGATGGAGAATGAAATGCGAAGTTGTGGCCACATAAATTATTTTCTTTCACTTTGAGCATCATATAATGGAGTAACTATTCTGTAGATAAAGCTGCATTCCACCTTGTATAGCGCCGTTAGATAACAAGCTTTAAATAGGTGGTGATATCAAGGACTGGGTCGTGAGAGAAATATACTGAAGTGACATAAAAATTTGTGCGGAGCCAGATATTTGTGTTTATCCGTGTATTATGACTTCATATGAAGAATGGAATCTGGACGGCTTTGATTTCCGAAATGTTTGTGTAAGAAACGTCCTCTACCCTTACATGTAAATAATTTTTGGAACTAAATATTATATGCCACTTTTGACATGGCTGTGTCCACAGTAAATATAATCACCTTGCAGTATACATTCCCTCTATACAGTCACCATCATGCCAGTTCAATAATTATTTAATGACATCTCTATATGTAAAGGCTATTTAGAATAATTGTGCATAAAAGTTAAATAAATTTGATGTCTGTGTTCATGGGTGGATATGGTAACGGTATCTCTCATAATCCGTTAGGGGGAAAATGAAACAAAATCCTACCCAAACTCCCAGAATATATCTATGTCAATGTTTACCGTCGCTGGTCAAGCCAAAGCAACCAGGAACGCCTCAGTAAGTAGCCCAGTGGCCTCATGCCTTACAAACCTCATGCAAGCATCGCGGCACCTGGAAAACAGTGTTGTTGATGGTGTGCTAGTTTCGTTTGAACAGCTCCCACTCGTCTTTGGTGAGCTGGAGGAGTCGGACCCATGTCCTCTAGTTCTCTGGCTTCCACGCATAAGGTGACCAGATTTAATGGAGCTAAGAGCGGGACATTGTCACGTGTGTGTGTGTGTGTGTGTACAGAGAGAGAGAGAGAGAGAGAGAGAGAGAGAGAGAGAGAGAGAGAGAGAGAGAGAGAGAGAGAGAGAGAGACATGCGAGTGACAGCGACGGCTGCTACACAACACCTCACCCTGGGGCTCCTAATCAAATGCTAACGTCTCAAACGAACCCCAGAGTCCAATGACCAACATACAGTACACTAAGGTGAACTGATCAGCCAAAGTTACCAACTAGTATTATAAATTTTATATTAACAATTTGGTATATCACTTGGTTTGGATTATGCATAATTTCACTAATTCATCATACCTTGATAAAGGGTCATCTTATAACTAATGTAATAGTAATTTTCCAAAACCGGGGCATTTTAAATAATTTGCACAAAAAGCAGGACATTTTGGTCACAATTAAAAAAGTGGGATGGATGTAAAAAAAAAAAAAAAAAAAAAGCAGGACTGTTCCGCCTAAAGGCAGGACCGTGGCCGCCTTATCCACGCATTGACAATCTGGCCCGACAAAGCCTCGATGGGTCTGCACTAATATTTGATTTGTCACGTCAGTATACTTCTCTCACGAGCCAGTCCTTGATATCACCACCTATCTAAAGTTTCTCTGACGCAGCTATACAAGGTGTAATGCAGCTTTATCCACCGAATAGTAATCTCTTTATATGATGCCCTGAATGAGAGAAAATGGACAAATTATGTGGCCACAACTCCACATTTCATTCTCCCTCCCCTACCTCCCCTCCCTCACTGCACCCCAGCACCATCGCTCGTCCCCCCACCCATCTGCCCTTCTCTCTCTGGCCCCTCCCTCTCAGCGTCCCTTACTCCAGTGTGACTTGCCGCGCGTAAGGGAGCCAGCCTGAGGCAAAGGGTACAGGAGGATAGGTGATTATTTTTGGCCACAACTGTACAAATTCAAGGTGGTGCTGCCAGTGATTGGAAGTGAGTGTCAACACAAAAAGTCGTTTTTGTATGGACGTGCTCCAGTGCAACATTTCCCCCATGACTCATGGCCCTGGCATAATAATCTTCGGAGCTTTAGCATTTTGTGCAAGCATAGATGTGATTTTAGCTATTTCCACCATTTTTGCATTTGATGACCTTTGACCCCTAACCCGGACAATGTAGCACGTAGGCGTACCACAGAAAGGTGTAGTACTAGTCAAAGTCTATAAGCATGGAAAGTTTCATTCAATTCTATCATGCCGCTGGGGAGCTAGGAGAGCACTTCTGAAAACTGGTACTGGTTGCTGAGGATGCTGAGGCCAATCTTTGCAAGGTTGCCACTCGAAAACTAAAGGAGAGAGGGCAAAAATGGATGCCTCACTTCGGATAGGGAGTGACCTCAAAATCATGCCTAGAGAAGTCAGAGCTTTGTATGCCTATTACTAATGATTTTTGCCATTGTTAGGCAACGAGCAGTTGCCTAGCAACCAAAACCTTGTGGACACAACTAGGTCATAGGCTGGTCATTATATCCATGTTCGGTCGGAATTGGTTAATTCTGAAGGGTAGAAATGCCCACTATGATTAAACCAGAAAGACCCATAGAATAGAAATTAAGCAAGAAAATGCGATAAACAATAAGGGCTGCATGAACTGGCCAATATATATATATATATATATATATATATATATATATATATATATATATATATATATATATATATATATATATATATATATATATATGTACTTAATGCGAGGAAGAAGGATCCAAAGGTTGCGAGCCCGCAATTGTTGTTCCTTCCAAGAGAAAAACAAAATACAAGAGAGAGCCAAATTCAAGATCCGATCATTTTGAGATGCCTGGACACACTGCATTTGAAAGACTGGAGATCATAGGAAGCAGGAAATACAGACAAAGGGAGACAGTTCCAGAGTTGACCTGTTGCATAAATGAAGGACTGGGAGTAACGGTTAACTCTTGCATTAGAGAGCTGGACAGAAAAGGGATGAGAGTTTGCTCCTAGACGGGTGCTATGTGCCCGTCGTACAGGTGGAGGAATGCATGCAGACAGTTCAGAGGAGCAGTGACCATTGAAGTAGCGATAGAAAGGAGATAAAAATGCAACAGTGCAACGAAGAGACAGAGGTTGAAGGGAGTCAGTAAGAGGAGGAGAGTTTATGAGACGAAAAGCCTTTGACTCCACCCTATTGAGAAGAGCTGTATGTGGGGAGCCTCCCCACACATGAGAGCTGTACTCCACACAGGGGCGGATAGAGTCAACAATTGTGCAGCGGTAAGGAAGGAACGGAGTTGACTACCCACACCTAATCTCTCGAATGCAGATTTTACAGATGTAGTATGAACTTTCCAAGATAAGTCCCGAGTAAATGAAACCCCAAGCATATCCAAGGATGATGCAGGATTAACCTGAATATTATTAAACATTAGTGGGTATACCTGTGGAAGATTCTGTCAGGTTGATAGGTGAAAAACTGAGTCTTTGATGCATTTTTGACGAGAGTGACCAGCCTCACTAACTTCTGAGTGGCATTATGTGAGCAATAAACCCCAACCACCCTTTGGATATAAACCTACACAGGCTCAATCTGGCTGGAGTGCCTTAATTACCCACTAAACCACCAGGCACCATAGTTTGGTTATATGGATACCACCCAACATAGTAATTGGTTTCTTGGTGTACAGGACACCATATGAAGTGTCTCTCACTATAAAGTCACCCATAAACAGGAGGAAAAGAAGAAAGAAGGAAAGAAAAGTCGCATGGAGCCATTTTTGTTGAGAAAGGAGCCTGCTGGACCTGAGGGATGTTGTGCTTGGCTAAAAATTCCTGAATCAGTTGAGAAGAGTGGGCAGGGGCATTGTCATGGTGCAGTTCCAACTTGCCACTTTCCAAATGTCTAGTCTCTTCCACCAAGCTGAGTCATAAACACAACAGATAACATCGAGGTAATAATGTTTGTTTGCAGTCTGACCTCCTGGTGCATATTTCCTAGGCACAACACCCAGGTAGTCGAAAAAGCTATCAACATTAGGGTGCATTTCGCCTTGCTTCGGACCTGTTGTGATTTTTTTGGCCGAAGCGACCATGCAAGCTTCCACTGGGACGATTGTGCTTTGTTTGTTTGTTTGTTTGTTTTTGGTTGTACCCGTACACCCAAGTCTCATCTCCAGTGATGACAGTCTTCAAAAAGTTTGGATCGCAAATTGCACACTCCAACATGTCATCAGCAATGTTCATCCTTGAGAAGAGATCCTGACGAATGCAACTAAATGCCTGTAGGAAATACTGAAAACCGACTTTGAAGAATAGGTTAACTATTTTTTTTTTTCTAGAGCCTGTGACTGGATACTTTCCAGACAGACCTCGTATTGCACCATTATTTATGAAAACAGTTGCTTGAACTTTGGTGTTGCTGGACACAGAAAGACAACAGTTACGTTCATCTCTATGCATTAGCTGTTTGGTGGATTTCGTCTGAATATAGGTGCATTTTCCCAAGAAATAAAATGTCACAATAAATTTTGACAAAAATTATTTTAGGAAAGTATCGGCAAACATCCCAGTTGTTTGTTTTATTACATGCATAACTTCACTGTCATGTTGTGTTTGCCTTTTAATATAATTTCCACTGCATTTGTCTCTCTTGAACTTAATGTCAGACCATGGTAGGCTATACTTCATCTTGTGTTTCCAGTATGGAAAGTATAAACCACAACAGATCCGTCAAAATACCTAGGGAATCACTTTAACCTGTCTGCCTCCAGTGTTGGATCAGTCTAAAATGCACCGGGTCCCAGCAGAGCCCTAGGTATCAGACCAATCCGACAGCACTTTCCTGCTGCTGTTTGAAGTTCCCACCATTTTCTTTACATAACCATGCATTTCCAGGCAGTGGGATGGCTGTGCATTGCCAAGTTGAGTCATCCATGTACAATGCCTGCGTGTGGACGATGAGCTGTAATTCCAGCTTGTGCGATTTCGTTTTCCCATCTCCCACACGTTTATGACACTCAGGGAGAGGGACCCCAACAACCTTGCAGTCTAGTGTACATCTCCCTACCCTTCTGATGAGTCATGGGAGTCATCTGAGGAGTCTGAGGGAGGAGGAAGGAAGGGAGGGCGAACGTCAAGGTGGAAATATTTTCTGTTTGAGCCGAGTGGAGCTGGAGAGGGAAGATGTCAAGAGAGAGATGTAATTACCATGTGAGGTAGCCTATGTGCCACCCTCAATGGTCATTCTTCCTGCACTGCCTTTTCCCTGGCGTGCTTTTTCGATTACACAGACCAACTTTAGTAACTGTAGTTGCCAAGGATGTTTGAAAGATTTCAGGGTATTTTGGGGTTGCTGGATCCAAAAATGGCATTTGTTTTGCCGAACTGGCTCTACTTTTAGAGATAATGGATACCCCTCAAATTATGATTTTACCCAACAAGTGGGAATATCCTGATTTGGAATCAACAAGACGACCTGTGCCACACTGTGAAGATGTTCCCATACCAATGTTTACCTCACTGCCTGACCTTCCATTGTGAGATTTTGAGGTAATGCAGGACTTGGAGTGTAGGACAGGTGGTAGCAGTGAAAGTGAAAATGAAAGAAGCTTTTTAACTCCAAAGCAATTAAGCAGTCAATGATCTGATACCAGACCTCAGTCTGTCGATGCAAGCATCTGAACTTTTAGAATCTAGGCTAAAGGAAAAAAAAAAAAAACTGTCTAATGCCGGAAGCTAAAATAACAGTTTATCGGACATGAGGGACACTTCTTCCTTACTTCAGCCAAGATGAAGAACTTGTATACTGCAGTGACATTGCTAGACTTCTTCTCCAAATGGGAATACCGGAATAACGCCCAGACGATTAGTTTTTTTTTTTTTTTTTTTTTTTTTTATAGACAGCTCCACCAGAAGCGTGAAATGTGTTTTATTGGTAAGCGTAGTGCATCTCTTCCAAATGCCCACCCAACAAAATTTAAAGAATATGAAAATGTCAAAATGGTCTTGCACAAGCGGTTATCATGAGCACCAGTGAATGATTTCTGTTGACCTAAAGATGGTGAACTTCATTCTTGGGCGGCAAAGTGGATATATGAAGTACCGTTGTTTCACCTGCCTGTGGGATAGTAGAACAACGCAAAATCATTGGAAAAAGGTGACATGGCCTTCAAGGAAAAACATGACTGAAGGTGCAGCGAGCATCATTAATCAGCCATTGGTTGACAGAGAAAGAATAATTGTCCCAGCACTCGATATCAAGCTTGGACTTATGAAGGATTTGTTAAGGTTTTGGACAAAGATTGCAGCTGCTTCAAATGCGTTTGTAGATAGTTCCTTGGACTGAGTAGTGAAAAACTAAAAACAGGAATCTCTGATGGTCCTCACACTCGTAAACTCATCAAAGACCTGAATTTCACAGATATAATGAATGATTTTGAAGCTTCTGCCTGTTGCAGTTATGTCTCAGTTGTCAAGAACTTTTTGGGTATCCACAAAGCAGACAATTACGAAGAGTTGATGAAAAAGATGCTAGGCTACTCCAAAAATTTTGTTGTTAATATGAGCATAAAGGTACACGTTCTCCATAGCCACTTGGACAGATTTCCATAGAATCTTGATTTTAGTGAGGAAGAAGGGGATAGGTTCCATCACGTTAGAAAGGTGATGGAGGAATTGTATCAATGCAGATAGGACAGACACATGATGGCACACTACTGTTGGAGCCTCCAACATGGTTGTCCTGATGGCTGTCACAAAAGGAAACCGTACATAGAGTAAAACGCTTTTTTGTGCATTAATTGTGATTACCTAAATCAGCTTACCTTGTTTTTAGGTTACTGTACTCAGTACAACGCCATTAGGTATTTCATGTGTTTACTTTTGTATGATGTGAGTGTCCACATGATTTGTGGGTAGACTGCCTAGCAATTAAATTTTTTGCATTTTTTATATTATTCTATAAGGTTTTGAAACTTTATGATAAAATGAATGAAACATTTTTTCCTGCATTAAATCTGAAAACAGATGACTGACTACCTAAAAATCATTTCAGCAACATATGTACCGTATACACTTCAAAATGGCAGGGTTCTGAAGGTTGACCGAGCTGAATTCTCAAATATGGTGCCATCCATTATCTAAAAAATCAGAGCCAATCTGGTAAAACTGATGCCAGAACCAGATCCCAAAGTTACCCTAAAATCACTCTGATGTAAACTGGAAATAAAATTAGTTTGTCCTGTGTTATCATCGGATCATAAACCACTAAAAGCAGGTGTGTGGGGCTTTGTAAATGGAGTATAAAATAGTGTATGTATACAGTGCTTGTAAACAGTGTGTGTAAACAGAAACAGTGCCCCAGTAAAATTATGTGAGCTAACGATAAGCAAAATAGGAATCAGGCTATTGAAAACTATAACAAAATAGAAAAGTATGGAAGGGTTTTGTTTATTTGTACTGTCTTGTAAAATTAGAGAAATAACCTATATGATGAATGAAACTAAGCAGAAGAAAATTAGTCAAAAGTGAGGTTATGATATAAGTGTTTTAAGGCTCGATTATCATCGACTCTTAACTGACTAACCAAAGGTGTGTGGGGCTTTCTAAATAGTGTATATAATTATGGTTTAGGAGTGTGTAAATAATGTGTGTAAACAAGAAGCACTGAAGAAAAATTGCGTTAACTAACGACAAACGAAATAGAAATTAGGCAATTGAAAAATTTAATCAGTAAAATAGAAATGTAATGAAATAATCTGAATATTTGTATTTGCGTATAAATTTACAGAAATAGGCTGTATGATGAGTGAAACTAATCCGAAAATAAGCTATAACGTAGGTAAAGTTACTAGTGTCATGTTGTGAGTGTTTTATATTGATAAGTGTTTTGTGTTGTAAGTGCAGCTACAATGAAGCTTATAGCCCTCTTTGACTCATGCCCCCTAACCACTCTGCACAGTGCACCTGGAAAAGTGACAATGGAGGGGAACCAATCACCTAGCCAGCATGCCTTAACCTGGGAGGAGGACATGCCTCAGAAGACTGCCTCTGTGTGCCACCAGATATTACCTCTATTCATCACCTTCTTATTCCTTAACACTAGCGACTAGCATTCAGGGGTTCTTTGCAGTGAAAAGATGAAGGATAGGTGAGTCTTTCTGGAGAGCATTGACTATTCTAGGTCTAATATTAGCTGAGCTATAACGACTTGAAAACAGAAAATTTGCAAATTTCACCTGCATGCGAGGGTAAGCAGAGTTAAAAATACAATATGGGTGATGTTTATAGGTAAACAAATTTTCTTCAATTTTCACTTACTGTATACCGAATTTTATCGTGAGTTTTGTTGTTTGGAATTGCTGGCATTCACCCAGTAATAATTATTCTAGTCATAATTGTCAAAGATTACATTCTACTTTTTATATTATATACATGCCTTGTATTTTTTCAAAGATGCAGTCAAATGCATAGGGGTAATCTGGAATAACGCTTCTAATTTACATAATATATTATGAATATGCAGTCGGCCCTGCCTATTTGGTAAGTCATTTTGTGTTGGTAAAGTCATTAAATATGATAACAGCAAAACGAAGCATTCCAAGCAATTTTTTTTTGCCAAGCCTTCATTGGTTCTATCACGTGTCAGTAGGGTGGTGAAACTTACTGCTACCCACCAAAACCCACAACCTTCCACAGGCAGCAGCATCAGTACCTTACCCTACTCCTCCTGAGTGTACTCCTCAGTAAATATATAGTGACAGAGTGTGGCGTTTTAAGCAGCAGGAGGGGTCAACCTTAGGTGACAGCAACAGGGGGGGGGGGGATTTAGCTGCATGGTAGCTTTTTAATTCACTGTTTTAAGGTATTTAGTATTTCTATCAGAGACTGGACCAAAAATAAAAAAAAGTCTATGGTGCTTAATTTTTCGTAAACCTGAATTCTGAAACTACTGTAAAGTTATCAGCGAAAAGAAAAATATCTTGTGAAACAGTTCCTTTCTGAGGGGTGACTCACGGACTTGAGCTAAAAGTTTTGGCCTAAATTTTATCCGTAGATCAACAGATTTTAAGGTCCATTTCTGATTATCAGATTTTGTAAGTTACATCATTATATATATTTCTTATATACTTTTTGCTTTTTTTTTCCGTGTGGTGGATGAATTGTTGGAAATGTAACAGTTAACTATATATTCAAGCATTTTCTTTAATGAACTGCCTGATAAAATCATTGTACAGTTTAAATATTATGATGAATTTGTGTCAGTGGACTTCATGCTTGTATGTATCCAGCGCTGAGTATACGATTGTAGACATGGGAAAGTGGACCTGTCGAGGCTTGATGACTGATCAGTGTGTGCTGCTTAATGTGCTATTAATTCTCCGGAGCATTAATGGACTTGCTTACAGGTATGCCTACAGATATTGACTTCTGGTTTTAGATACTGGTGAGATACTTTTGGAAAAGATAATTGCTCAGTTGCTCATGATTGTTACTGAGTGAGACATATGGGCTGGTGAGAGGCGCTTTAAAGTTGAATTTACTGGCATCCTACTCTGGCATCAAAGCTATTTTGCTGAGTATGATTTCAGCAAGGATGGAAGCTGTCAATAAAAACATAAGCTCCTGGGGACTCCTTGAATTACAAATGATAAGGATATTTTAGGGCCTCAATTCTCCCTAGGAAAAAGAAAATCGGTACTAGAAAGAATGGCTGTGACTACTGTCTTGAAAATGGTATACCTTAGCAAGTTTGAAGGTGGAGAAAAACGAGGTAATCAAAAAGAAACTAGACAAGGTATATAAGGTAAATGAGTTTGTGAGAAAGGTAAGGAAGGGAAATGACAAGGGATCAAACTGACTGGATGAACGCACAGAGTTTATGACCAGGGTTGGCACCGATTGTTAATATGAAAGTCATCAGATTGCCTGACTAATAAATGAATGTTAAATTACAGGACATGATGGAAACTTTTTAGCCTAACTTAAACAGTAAGGTGGAGCCAAGATTCTGGGGACTTGAATGGTGACAATTATTAGCCATTACAACAGTAAATTTACATTCAACACACTACACATATTTGAGCAACTCACATTTCGGGCAGAGGCATCATCAAGCCTCTATAAAGACCTCACTGTTTCTTCCCCCTCGGAGGATATATTTATCAGTGTTGTAGTACCAGGCACCTCAAGACTAAGACTAAGACCAGACCCTCCGAGACCAAGACCAAGACCAGATCCTCTGAGACCAAGACCAAGGCCAGACCTTGTGAGACCAAGACCAGACCCTCTGAGACAAAGACCAAGACCAGATCCTCTGAGACCAAGACCAAGACCAGACCTTCCGAGACCAAGACTAAGATAAGGCAAATAAAAATATTTTTTGTAAATCTATTATCTGAATGCTTTTGGTCTGTACTGCATAAATTGTATTGTCCTGGCCTGTTTGTAAGGAATGGGTTTTAACTTTTTTCTCATACATGTACCCTGTGTATAATGGACCTAATTAAATTATCCATTTAGTCTTGGGGATCAAATATAAAAATAATTCAAAATGTAAATCAAACTGTTATATGCTCAACCTTTGTCCATGCAGCATGCAGTTAATATCCTTTACATGTGATGGGTTAACTGCTGTAAACAAAAAATAAAGAAGGCAATAGGCAAAGTATTTTAATCAAATACAGTTCTTTACTCGTTATATTTTTCTCACATTTTACATTTTACTCATTACATTTTGCAGTACATGGTGATTGCATTTCAAAAACACAAGCATTTCTAGCATCTTCGATGACAGCTGCGAACGGTGAGGGCACATGATACCGCCCCTTCTGAATATGCACTCCACTGGAGCACTTGTTGCCGGCACGGAGAGGTCCTTCACGGCAAGCATGAAGAGAACTGGATAGTGTTTTTCAAAAACAAGCTAGAAGGAGATAGGATCATCGTGGCCTCCAGACTTTCCCTCTGTCTCTAAGTACCAGTTAAACTGGGCCCGCGTGCTCTCCTCCGTGCTCTTCAAATCCTTCCTAATGGTCCAGTACATGGCTAGCAGACGAGGCGTCTTCAGTGGTGGCTGTTCATTCGCATCTTCCTTGCTAGGTTTCCCTGTGCTCCATGCCGTCTCTTGCTCTCCTTCCTGCAATTTGTGACCCATCGCCTGCCACCTTCTCGGCCTCTGAGATGACATACTCTATGTGAAATAAAAAAAGAGAATACTGATTTTTAATACACAAAAGAAATAACAGGCATTATCAACCATTTTCCTACGTTCCCTTTCTTAATATCACGTCCAACTGCTGCTCATTTTAAAACCAATTTATTGGAATTCAAGCAAATATTATGTAATGGATGCTCATAATTATTGATTCATGAAGGCTCATCTTCTATTCCATACTAGAAAAAAGAATCCACAAAAATTGTGCAACACTAGATGTCTAAGGTCAAAACATTAACTTAGCACTATAAAGTTTAGAAGTGTTATATGATCTTACGACTACAATTATAAATATCCTTGTAATCCTCAGTTCCCATAAAAATTATCAAATCTTAAAAATCAGGTGGTTTTCAACTATAATCCATTTCTAACCATTTCCATATAAGGTTAAAGACATACCTTTGAAAAAGTCTTTGAGTTCCTCTTTCGTCACAGCTGCATCCCTTGTTGGACTGACATCCATGTTGATCAAGTGGAGCATAAACTGGGGAGTCCAGGATTGATGCGATGACAAACACCTTTTCTATGAAGGGTTCATTGTGGCTTCCTACAACAGGTTCTGTCATCAGGCAGTTGATAAAGATGCCTTTGAAACGTCTTTGGAGGCTTGCTAGCAGGGTCTGGATGAGGGGCTTGTTTTTGTCTCCATATTGCGTAGATGGCTGTGTAGGTCTAACACAATTGGAAACACCAGACTGATTTTTAGTGGTAGTTCACCTGTTGAGAAGAAAATAAAAATGATTTCTGACTTTCCTGAGTTCCAAATTACATTGTAAGTATTGTTTTCATCGTACGATATGCAAATAAAAGGTGAAAATTAATTTCTGTTCATGATCCACTGGCACTTACTTTCGATATATGAATTCTTCCAATTCTACATGCTAAGTTGAATTGTGCAATTTAGCACTATTACAGAGTAGAATTAACATTCCACCATAACGGAGGATTTCAAGACTGAGTACTCATAATATAAATATTCACAGAAGAAAGGTGACTTTCATCAGTTAGTAAAGAAGGAAACTGTTATAGATAATACATTTATAGGCATGTAGATTTCTAATCAATTACAAGCTTTCAGTTACAAATTTATCACAAGTTCTGTATCTCTAAAAGTTGTGATCCTGAATGGAATTGATACCTTGTGTAAATGAAGTTGCCTTTGCAAAGGGTTCCAGCACCTTGCATAGTTCATCCAGCTGCAGCCACTCTCTGTGAGTGAAAGCTAGGTGTTCAAACTCCCTCTTGCCACACACATCTGCAGTGTCTTTTCATCCAAGCAGAGCGACGCCTTCAATTATTGGAAGGTAGAATTCCATCTTGTGGTGGCAGCTGCTGGGATGGACCTCTTCTCCCCAAAGGCTCTCTCAAACCTGAAGTAAAAGAAGTGAAACCACTTAATATTAAGTGGAAACAAAGCCAGACAAAAGTATACTTATGATGTAACATACAAATTCATTTTCAGGTGACACGCCCATACTTTCTAGGGTCAAATACTAAAATTATCAAGAAGGAATTTTCTACGAAACTATTGAAGTTAAAGATCTATCTGTCATTTTCAAGTCAGTCTTCCTTTACAATAACAGTGTAATGATAACTGATCTGATACATTATGAAGATTAGAGAGAGAAAAAAGAATTTTCTCATGTTAAATTAATTAGTTAATAATTTAAGTGCATGTCAATCTTTCAAAAGTATACAAAACTAATACAGAATTTCCATTATGGGTTAGATCTTGACTGATAATGATTGCAAATATGTGTAAGAGGAAAGAAAACTTGCCTTTCTCGGAACACTGTGCTCTTGTGCAGCAATGTGGAAAGTTTACTGCTCTTTGCGATAGCTTCTGCAACATCTCTCGTATCTCTCATCGTGTCATTAACTACGAGTTGCAAGGTGTGGCTGAAACAAGACAGTCTCTGCCTTGCGCTTACCTCCAGAGTGGCTGAAATAGCTTCCTTGTCCTCTGCAGGAAGATTATTCCAGAGTTCCTCATCCTCCAGCTCGATGTCCTGCTCGCCTGTTTCCTCATCATCCTTTTCATTGGCAGTAGGAAATCTGACCTGAAATTGCATGAAAACAATGAAAAGGAACATTGGTAGAAAAATTTATATGTTCAAGGTAAAATATTCTGGTACACGTAACTAATGCATCTGTAGCTCTGTACTATTTGTTACCTCTTTTTCGTGGTCACAAGGAGGACATCTCATTAAGAAACGGGCAATTTTCTGGAACTGGTAGAGCTGCTGTCAAATTATGATCCTGTTTTAAAAGTACATGTTGTGAAGGTTAAACTTGCTATTCCAGCTGGGAGGAGAATGGCCTCATATTAATCTCCTAGAATTCAGAATGAGCTCATCTGTCTTCTTGGGAATCGTGTTAAGGAGAACACAGTGGCTGATACCAAGAAATCAAAGTATTTTGGAAATATTATTTTACAGCATTCCTGACATTTTCCATACTGATCGGATGGTTGAAATGATATGATTTGTCCTCAGTGAAGATGGCACAGTTGAGGTAAGTCATTCTTGGGGTTTTTCTCTATTGCTTGAAAAACTGCTGCAGAACTCACTAAAGATATCCTGAATCATTTGAAGAGTGATGGACCAGACATAAGCATGTGTCGCAGTCAAGGCTATAGCAATCCTGCCAAAATGGCTGGAATTCATGGTGATATTCAAAGATCAAATAAATAATCCAGCAGCTTTATTTGTGCCTTGTGCAATCATTCACATCTTTGTGAAGGTGCAACCATTTGAGAGCACGGCTTCAAGTGTGACTTTCTTTGGAACCTTGGAAAGAATTTATTCCTTCTTTTCGCTTAACGATGGGAGGTGTTCTTGGAGAATGTGGATCAATAACCGTCCCAAACTAGGCGGAGTACTCATAACGATGCTGTTAAACCACTGAAAGTGAATTATGAAAAGTTGATCTCCGCCCTTGAATCATTGTGTGATCCAAAGGAAACTGTAGTTGCAAGAGGATCAGCTCATATTTTACTGTCTGGTGTATGTGATTTTTCTTTTTCTAGTTACGTTTCTTTTTGCTGTGAAATCCTGGAAGAATTTGATCTCACACAGAGGTATTTACCATCACTAGGAATCAGCCTTGAAAAGTGCAGTGTGAAACTTCAAAATTTAAGGCAGTTTCTTCAAGTTCAGCAGAATGATATTGTGGAGAAGGCCATCCAGTTTATAGCTACAAAGTGTGAGGAAACGGGCATTTCCATGAACAGAAGATGGAGGAGAAGGTACACAAAAATAATGACAGGAGAGATGGCAAAAGATGGTGGATTCACACTGCCAGAGGAAGTGAAATGGGCTATGTTTGAATGCACAGATAGATTCCATCACAAATTAGATACATGTACAAAGGCAACGGAGAACATTCTTTCTATATTTTTTGCTCTTCAGCCAAACTCTTTGGCTTTTTCAAGTGAAAAGAACTTGAAGGGTTATTCCAAAATTGAGCCAGATTTTTGACGAGTTCTGTGATGAAGATATCAAGGTAGAAAATGGACGACTTCAGAGACACATGAAATCTGCCAAAATCAACTTCGATGAAACAAAAAATTGTACAACTTTGCAGTTTTTAGAATTTATTGTGAAATGGGATTCTTTGGAAGTCTAGTTAGTCGTTGTGCCTAAGATTCTTTTTGACTGTCTGTATGTCTGTTGCTAAAACGAAGCTAATCATTTCCTCCTCCTCCTCCTCCTCTCCATCATTATCGTCATCGTCATCATCATCATCATCATCGTTATTATTATCATCATCATTCTCATCATCATCATCACTATCCTCCTCCTCCTCCTCCTCCTCCTTCTTCTTCTTCTTAGGATGAGATGGAAAGTTGAACGTTGAGAATTTTTTAAAATATTTTCCTTGTTATTTTAAAGTTTGTGATTATATTCAGAATATTGCTATTTACAATTATCCATAATGTGTAAAATATTCAATTATGAACAATATTTACAAACCTACGTGAAGAGTTTAATTATATCCATAATATTTTTTACTGAATTTTCATTTGTATATCATTCATCCCTGGGAGGTAGGGGTTCCGCCCCGAGTGCTTGGCAAATACTCTAGGAACGCCCCTGGCGATAGAGTTCTTATGTTTTTTTTAGTCGTTTCGTATGTATTATTCTGAGTGTATGTTGTGGTTGTTTTTACATTCTGATTTTGTGTTCGAGTGTTTCAAATTTTGTTGTTGTTACGGTTAGTTCAGGTTTCCATTGGTTCATTATTAAAAATTAATTTTGACTAACATGACTATTGTAATACTTAGTACTCATCTTAACCCGTCACGTCCCGAGGTTTTCCGCACCTCCGACATCCCCCAGTCCCAAGGTATTTTCGAAAATTTTTTTTTGGCTAAAACCTCCGCTCTTGGTGAGAAACATCGAAAATTCATAGAGAAATCGCTCACCTGAGGTTTAAAATGCTCAATCCAGGTAGGAGTTCCTCCTTACCTGACTAGGCTTTCTAACATGCTGGCACCAAAGAAAACGAGTTCTATGGGAGGGTAACTATTTTATCCACTCATAAACGGTATTTATTTATTTACTTGGTACGAAGTTATATGTAGTATGAGATATATTGGTTTTCAAGCAGTAATATAGGCATTATAAGCATTGTTTCACTCACTAACTAATCACCATTCATGACCTTTTTTTTCCCACATTACCTGATCATCATTTCTAACTGTTTCTTCCTGTAATGCTATGTAAACCTTGTCCTCCACATTGCCATCGATTGGGGAATCACTCTGGCCATGAATGTCTTTATTGGCCAGGTCACTGGTAACAGGTGAATTGCCGAGACAATAGCGTGAGGGGGGGAGGGGGGAGGTTATGTGGTGTAAGGCATTCTCCCTGCTTGGCATCTTGTGGAGGAATAGAGGAAGGTGTCCTGTGTATACATACGAAAAATCACGCGCGAAAATTGAAAATTGTGCAAATTAGGGACCTTGCAATCGCATGACGTACCGGTACGTCGCCGGGACTGGCAAATGCAAATCGTTGCAACGTACCCATACGTCGACGGGACGGGCCGGGTTAAAGTCTGTAATCTTCAAACAGTAACATCTGTGTGTGTGTTATTACTCACTGAGCATTATGAAACGAACGACATTAGTTTTATAATAATACGTTCTTTCACCACTGACACTACCCATTACCATTTTTTTTTTTCAGGCCTATCGACCATTGGGGCCAAAGCCCCTGGTCATTAAGGCCGTATATATATATATGTATATACTTATAAACATATATACATATATATACAAACATATATATATATATATATATATATATATATGTATATACTTATAAACATATATACATATATATACAAACATATATATATATATATATATACATACGTACACTCACACATGCTTTCATGCATATATACAGACACACTTTCATGCACACGTACATATATATATATATAATAAATTTTATTTTATTTTTTTTGTATTTATATTTTTTTAAATTTTTTCTTGGTTTTATATTTTTTATACCTTATATTATAAAGAAAAACCTAATCTGAAGACCATAAAACTAATCACCTAACAGAGAAATCGTTATCCTCTACTAAATCCTACAGAGACAAATAGCTAGACCTACATTAATGGTAAAAATACCTCGACTAACAGAACACCATTGACTGCAGATATGTAATGCCTTTCTACATTACATACCTGCACTCATCACCTGGTGACTATCAGTCGAGGCACAACCTAATGTAGGGGACATCAATATATGAAAGGGAACCAGACGAGTCAGGAACATTTCCATATACTTCAGCTGTCGGCCCTAACTAGAATAATTTAAGCAAGATGGTATAATGTATTTACATAATTTGTACAAAAAGTGAAGGACCTCGCCCAACAGACCACCATCGAGTACAACTGCCCAATACCTTTCTATATTGAACACTTACACTCATCAGCTGGTGACTGTCAGTCGAGGAACAGAATTTAATGTAGGGGACATCAATATTAGAAATAGATCAGTGAGAAGGAGGAACTACTTCAAATATGTCAACTGTCGCCCTTAATTAATATAACAATATATACATAATTACAGTCGACGAAAAACAAAACCATATAGTAAAAGTCACATCACACTGATCAATCCGGTCTCTCTCAAGAAAGCCATCAATTTATCAGTCATAACAATGTCTCCATCACCCAGGATGGTGGAAAGGGTGAAGGGGACGTCTGTTGCGCCGCAGTAATTTATAAGTGAAGCGCGTTCACGAATAAATCGCCGACAGCGCAGGATGATAGGACTGATAGATAACACCGCATCACAGATGTCACAGTGCGGTGGGAATCGTTTTTCCATATAAGGTTTCATGTGAGTTATTAAGGTGGCATTAAGCCGTAACCGTGCCAACACTTTTTCTTCCAGGCGATGGGACGGTTGGCAGTGGCCCAGTCGCCCAGGTACGGCTTACACGTTCGAATACTTAGTCTGGATCACTGACCTTGCCACAGGAGATTTATTGACTTCTTTCCGAGAGAGAGACTCGACCGTAGATCACGAGGAACGGTCCAAGTCTCCTCGAGTTCTACAGCCAACTTTGCAAGTAAGTCAGCCTGCTCATTGCCGTAGATGCGACAATGACCAGGCACCCAAATCAGTGTGAATGACTTGTTGGATGAATGCAACTTATTAACGATGCGGCCCTGGATCTGGTGAGAGTCCGTAGTACAAGATGCAATTGCCTGAAGGGCTGATTTTGAATCTGAAAATATGACAAATGAGTCATGCATAGAATTGAGAGCATAGTCTATGGCTTTGTCAATAGCAAAAAGTTTGGAGGTAAACACAGATGTAAGAGTCGGCAACAGATACCTGAGGGCACATTCGGTCGACCATCCACTTGCACCCACACATTCACTCGACTTGGAACCGTCAGTGTACAATTGACGGGACCCCAAGTGACACACGATGATGTTACGAAACAAGTGGTGGACCTCCGCCTCCGGCGCCTTGGCCTTTGGTGCTGGGAGCCATGATATGTCAATGGTAAAGCCAGGTGGCTCCCAAGGCGATATATTTTTTGACACCAACTTGTCACAGTCACTGAGGTCCACACCAAGCTCCTGAGTCAGTAAGTGGAGGCGAACGGCAAGTGGCCGACGCACCCCCCACAGAAGGTGGTGGTATTGACGCAGGGGGGTACAGGCCACATTGCCGATATTACTTTTTCTCGATGTTCTAAGGCCATAGGACCAAGCCAGGTGGTCACGACGAATACGGAGGGGAGGCACATTCACTTCCACTTCCATACGAGCTACACGGGTACACCTGACGGCTCCAAGACACATTCGCAAACATTTATTCTGCAACACATCCAATTCTTTCAGCGTGGCATCAGATGCCGAGCCATACACCTGTGTGCCATAGTCTAGCTTTGATCGAATAAGGGACTTATACACCATTAATAAAGATTTTCTGTTGGCACCCCAGGTAGTACCCGCTAGGTACTTGAGGACATTTACAGATTTATCACAACGAGCAAGCAAATTATTAACATGAATTTTGAAGTTCAACCGACGATCAAAATGAATTCCCAAAAACTTTACAGAATTTTGAAAAGGTACCGCCTGATTATCCAAAGTTAAGCACAAATTAGGTACGTTACGATTAGTGAAGACTACAGCGGCACACTTAGGGACGGAAAACTTAAATCCCTACTGCAAGGCCCATTGGTGGACGGAGTCAAGGGCTGCTTGAATCCGCCCAGCCGAAAATTTTGCATTATGGGAAGAGTGCCATATTGCACAATCGTCAGCGTAGAGCTCAGTTTTAGTAAGACCCCAGCTAGGATCATTGATCCTGCTACGGGAGCTTCGACATGTGCTTTGGGTAGTCAGAGGTGAAATAAGTATATAGGTAGTTTTACGACGAAGGCTATAATAGAGGAGACGAATCAAATAAGGGATAGTATTCTTAGGCTGATTCTTTGGTAAATGGCTCCGATAGTAAGTGTCCCGTTTGTTCTGTAGATGTAAAGTAAGGAGGCTAGGAGTGGCAGGGATGCAAATAGGGTATAGAATAGTATGTAAACTCCTGCTTGGATTCGTTCTGGTTGGTATCCCCAGCCTAAGATAAGGATTAGAGTTGGGATTAGGGAAGCTTCAAATGTAATATAAAATAGTAGGTAGTTTATAGATCTAAAAGTTAGTACTAGGAAGATTAATAAGGTTAAGTTAACTAGTAGAAATAGTCTAGGAAAGTTCGAGGTGAATGTAATTTTTACTCTGGATATAATAATGAGTGCTATAATTCAAATGCTTAGCAGGATTAAAATGTAGCTTAGGTAGTCCGTACCCAGTCTAAATCCTAGGTTATATATGAAGAAGTCGTGATTGTATAAAATGGCGAATAAAAACGATACAGTTAGGATTCCTGTTTGAATTAGAGATCAGTCCCTTACGAATGTTATTAATATGAGAAGTATGAGTAAGTATTTTAGCATTCTAAACTATTGAAGGTTCTGAAGTAGTCATTTCCGTGGGAACGAACAATGGAGACTAGTAGGGCTAGACCTAGGGCGCCTTCGCAGGCTGCTAGGACTAGGAAAAAGAGCGAGAAAAATAATTCGTTTCCGATTGAGGAAAGGCAATTGGATATTAAGAAGAAAATTCCAAGCATAATGAATTCTAATCTTAGGAGAGTATTTAATAGGTGTTTTCGATTTGAAGCGAAAGCCCATAGTCCCCTGAAAATTATAGTGAATGCAATAAATAAGAACAAGTTATTTAAAGTTAACATTAGTTTTGATAGTTTAAATAAAAACTCTGGTCTTGTAAACCAGTAATGAAATTTTTTTCTTAAAACACCAAGAGATTGGAGTGATAATGTATGGTCTTCCTTTTATTATTTTGTTTTCCTTGATTTTTATGCGTTTAATTCATCCTTTGTCAACGGGTCTTGTGCTATTAATTCAAACGGTTTTGATTTCAATTACTACCGGATTGTTTGCTAAGAGTTACTGGTTTTCGTATATTTTATTTTTGATTTTTTTGGGTGGAATGTTGGTATTGTTTATTTATGTTGCGTCTTTAGCGGCCAATGAGCAATTCAAGGTTAGAAGGGAATTCTTTTTTATCTTTTTTTTAGCATTGATTATGAGATTTTTTCTGATTTTTGTGGATCCTGTAATAGTGGCAAATAAGATTGGAGAGTCGACTACGACTTTTTTATCTAAGTATTCTGATATTAGAAATTCTGCTATGAATGTGAGGACTATTTATAATGAACCTAGGGCTATGTTTACGATGTTTATTATTAGCTATTTGTTACTGACGCTGTTTGTAGTTGTTAAGGTGATAAGTTCGTCTTCTAGTCCTTTGCGGTTAATAACTTATGATAACACCATTGCGTAAGTTTCATCCATTGTTAAAAATTGCTAATGGGGCATTAGTTGATATGCCTATTCCGAGAAATATCTCTATTTTTTGGAATTTTGGTTCATTGCTTGGTTTGTGTTTGGTTGTCCAAATTGTTACTGGTCTGTTTCTTGCTATGCATTATGTTGCGCATATTGATTTGGCATTTTCTAGGGTAGCTCATATTCAACGAGATGTTAATTATGGGTGGTTATTACGGACTTTGCATGCTAATGGGGCGTCTTTTTTCTTTATTTGTCTATACCTTCATATTGGTCGGGGGATGTATTTTGGTTCTTATATGATTTTTCATGCTTGAATAGTAGGTGTTGTGATTCTTTTTTTAGTGATGGCGACGGCTTTTTTAGGTTATGTTTTACCGTGAGGTCAAATGTCTTTTTGAGGTGCAACTGTGATTACTAATTTGTTTTCAGCAATTCCTTATATTGGTACTTCTTTGGTTCAGTGGATTTGAGGTGGATTTGCTGTAGAGAATGCTACTTTAACTCGTTTTTTCACTTTTCATTTTTTGTTTCCATTTGTTGTTGCTGCTGCTACTTTGGTCCATATCTTGTTTCTTCATCAGGCTGGGGCGAATAATCCTTTGGGTGTTTTAAGGCAAGTGGACAAGGTTCCTTTCCATCCTTATTTCACTTTCAAGGATATTGTTGGGTTTTTGGTTATGTTAATGGCGCTTGTGTTGCTTACTTTGCTTCATCCTTATCTTTTAGGGGACCCAGACAATTTTATTCCTGCAAATCCTTTGGTAACTCCGGCTCATATTCAGCCGGAGTGGTATTTTTTATTTGCTTATGCGATTTTGCGATCTATTCCTAATAAGTTGGGGGGTGTAATTGCTTTGGTGCTCTCAGTGGCAATTCTTATAATTCTTCCTTTTACTCATTTCTCGAAATTTCGAAGTCTTAGATTTTATCCGTTAAATCAAGTTTTGTTTTGGTTTTTGGTTTCTACAGTTGTTTTACTAACTTGAATTGGGGCTCGTCCTGTTGAAGATCCTTACATTATTACGGGTCAGGTTTTAACGATTTCTTATTTTAGGTTTTATTTGGTTATACCTTTGGCAGCAATGTGGTGAGATAAAATGTTAGATTGGTTGCTTAGTTTAAAAGAAAACAAGTGTTTTGAAAGCATTAGATAAGATTGGTTCTTAGTAATCTTAGGGAGAAGGTGTTTACCTTGTCTTTAATTCCCAAAACTAAAATTTTTATTAAACTACTCCCTAGTTAGATTATTAAAGAAAAACAAAATAGTTTAATTCCTATAAAAAAGATTAAGTAGTTAAGGGAAACTGGAAGGAATCTTTTTCAGGCTAAGTATATCAGCTTGTCGTACCGTAACCGTGGTAGAGTTCCTCGGACTCAAATGAAAACGAAAGCTATGAAAACTAATTTGAAATAAAATAGCAGGCTACATGGATTGGCTCCTAGGAAAATTAATACGAATAGTATTCTTATAAATAGAATTCTTGCGTATTCAGCTATGAAAATTAAAGCAAATCCTCCTCTTCTGTACTCGGTATTAAATCCTGAGACTAGCTCTGACTCACCTTCGGCAAAATCAAACGGGGTACGGTTTGTTTCTGCTAGACAGGAGGCTAGTCATATTAGGGATAGGGGGAGTGTGAATCAAATTATTCACATGTCTTTTTGGAATCGAGTGAAAAGTTCTATATTGAATCCGCCAATTAAAAAGATAAAGGATAAAAGAATGAGAGCAAGTCTGACTTCATGCAGAAATTGTTTGGGCTACGGCTCGGAGTCTTCCAAGCATTGAGTATTTACAGTTTGAAGCTCACCCGGCTCTTATGGTTGAATAGACTCCCAGACTTAGACAGCATAAAAAAAATAAAACTCCTGTGTTAAAATTTACTAGTCCGGTTTGATAAGGTAAAATAGCTCAGACTAGGAGAGAAATAAATAGCCTGAACACGGGAGATAGGTAATATGGTAAAAAGTTGGATATAGTTGGTATTGTTTGTTCTTTGGTGAATAATTTTACGGCGTCGGCAAATGGTTGGAGTAGCCCTAGGAATCCTACGATATTGGGTCCTTTACGAATTTGAATGTAACCTAGAATTTTTCGTTCTAAAAGTGTTACAAAAGCAACTCCAATTAGAACGCAGATAATTAAGACTAGGTAGTTTACAACGATAACTGCGAACACAAAATAGTTAGCTTGAACTATTTATTAACCTGTTTATGAGTTTCATAAAATTGAAGCACAAAATATTGTTTAGGCAAAAGTGATGTTCATATTTAGTAAAATTATTTTAACTACCTAATCCTTTCGTACTAAGGTAGTTTAAAGTCTTTGAGAAGATAGAAACCGACCTGGCTCACGCCGGTCTGAACTCAAATCATGTAAAATTTTAAAAGTCGAACAGACTTTCTTTCCTAACTGCTGCATTATGTAGAGATTTTAATTCAACATCAGAGGTCGCAAACTTTTTCTTTCGATGGGAACTCTCAAGAAAAATGACGCTGTTATCCCTAAAGTAACTTAATCTTTTAATCTTTAGAAAGGATCAAATTTATTATCAAAAATCTTTGTTTAGAAGTAAAAACAGTTAGTTTATTTATATCTTTGTTGCCCCAACAAAACATTTTTTTAGTATTTTTCCTTACACTAACAAATTGGCTTAATACTAAGTGTGATGTAAAGATTTATAGGGTCTTATCGTCTTTCTAAAATATTAAAGCCTTTTCACTTTAAAGTTAAATTCAATTTTTTTTGTTAAGACAGTATATCTCTCGTTCGACCTTTCATACGAGCCTTTAATTAAAAGACTAATGATTATGCTACCTTCGCACGGTCAGAAATACCGCGGCCCTTTAATAATTCAGTGGGCAGGCCAGACTGTGTAAATCTTCACAAAGACATGTTTTTGTTAAACAGGCGGAAATAATATTTGCCGAGTTCCTTAAATAAATTTTTAATATTTAAAAGATTTTATTTATAATAAAAAATATTATAACATATAAATTTTACTAATGATTTCATAGTAACTAAACGAGTTAAGTTGAAGTTAATTTTCTAATACTTGATAAAAGAACCTGTAAAATTTAAAATATTTTGTTATATTGGTTGAAAAACCTGGAAAAGATGGCTACTTTTAAGCCTACTTTTATAAATGCCTATTTATTGGTTCTATGATTTTTCATTTTGGAAGAAAAAGCTCTACCCTAATCTTCTTAGTTGCATAGCTAAGTAGCTAAGCACGTAAATTAAATTTATTTCTTAGAAAACCAGATATACAAGCTCGATTGGCATATCACCTCTAATGTTAAGTTTAAAATTTTATTGCTACAAAAACTTTTTCTTAAAATTAGCTATCTTTTTTTCGGGATGATTATTTGCAGATCTAATTTTGAAAACCTATTATACACAAGATACAATTTTTTATATTTACTTTTGAGAATTTTAAGTGTTATTTCTACTTTCTTTCACAATACTTTTTACTTTCACTATATTTATGTTTCGATAAAATCTACTATTTAGAAAAGTGCAAAATTAGTTTTCTTATAATGCTGACGTTCTTATAACAAAAAGTAAGATTACTGATTTCAAGATAACCTAGACCATAGGTACTCTTCTCGGTGTAAACGAGCTGCTTATTTCAAGCTCTATCTTGCTTTCCAGGTACACTTTCCAGTACACCTACTATGTTACGACTTATCTCATCTTAGGTTAATGAAAGCGACGGGCGATATGTGCACATTTTAGAGCTAAAATCAGGCTGTCTTATTAAAGCAAACCTTACTTTTAAGTCCACCTTCAAAATTTGTATTCTAAAGTTTGTTCGTGATAATATAAATTTTATTGTAACCCATCTTAGCCTATATATTTGCTGCACCTTGATCTAATATTTTAACGTAATTATTTCAATAACTTGTTCTGTAAAAGTTATCTTAATGACGGTATACAAACTATGTAATATAGGTAAGATTTTTCGTGGTTTATCGTTTAAAAGACAGGTTCCCCTAATTAGACTAAAATACCGCCAAATTCTTTGAATTTAGATTCCTCGGGATGGGAGCTGATGACAGAATATCATTGATCATAATACTAAATAAAGTAGGACTAAGCACACTTCCTGCAGCACCCTGTTTTCCTGGATAAATATATCCAATGTTACGTTACAGGGCAATTTGACAGAGAAGTCCTGTCCCTTAAGAAATTTGAAATAAAAATTGGTAAATTTCCTCTTAAACCATAAGCATAGAGCTTCATTAGTAAACCGTGTTGCCATGTCATGTCAGAGGCTTTATGGATGTCCAAGAACACCCCTGTCATGAATTCTGTATTGGCAAATGCCTCTCCAATACAATGCTCTAAATTCATTAAATGATCTAGTGAACGTCTGTATTTACGGAAGCCACATTGTTGATCATTTAACAAATTCTTTGACTCTTTACCATTGGTATCTCGTTCAGTTAAGATATCCTTGCAACTGCACAGTGCTATGTCCAGACTCTTGATGGTGAAACTAACTTAGCAATTCTTCCAGAAAAACTGATGGATGTAACTCGGGGTTCATAAGGTGTTAGTGAGATCAAATGACAAGGTGAGTCTGAAGATTACATCATATGCTGCATTAAAGAGGCAAACAAGATAATAATGACATAATGTAAGAGTTTGGCCAAAAAGCACTGTTGTTGTGATACTGATGACTTTGGTACAACATGCAGAGTAAGAAAAAAATGTACGAAGGTTAGAAGAAACTGCAGTATGAAAAAGGACCAAACACGTGTGTTTGCGGAGCCATTGTTGCAAAAGAATTGGCAAGAAACAGATATGTCAGTTGTAGAGCTTTCTGCAACTGCTAAGCAGATTGGTAGAGACGAAATGCTTGTGGTAATCGTTGTAATGATCATCGTCACTAACAAAACACGTGATGACACAGTGAAGAATGTAACTATGATGAACAGGGTTGTTGTTGTGCAACACCTGTATGTCTTGCCGAACACACCCATCAACAGGAGGCAAGTAATGGTCCCAGTAGGTCCGTCCAGTATAATGAACTGATGATCTCTTCTGGCACACAGCACCTCGCTACACCTAAGCGCCGGGAAATGTGTGACGTTTTAGTTCTCGGATGGTCGCCGCACTTGCGTCTCTCCACCCAGTTAACATGGAAACCATAGCGATCCATATCACCCCAGTAATTGATTGTCTTGTTACACCCAGCTTTGTAAATAGTTTCCTGGGTTAGAGGACTCCATTAGGATTGTCATCTAGTGTGAAGCCACCTGAAGTGGAAAGAAAGGTAGTAAAAAGTGGCAGCGAGGATGAGAGAAATAGGAGGGCAGACACATAAAAAGAACGATAAAAGTGGAGGAAGAACTGGGAAGCACTACATCAAGTGAGTGGATGATGGTTGCCACCAGGTATCATTTGCAAACAAGGTAAACTTAGTAACTGACCGAAGAGTGGCGGAAATTCTGATAGTAGTAAACATCAGAAGTGGGAGCAAGAAGGAAATCGAAGAAAACAGCCACGCCTACAGTGAGAGAGACGGCTGAGAATTTTAGTTTATTAGTTCAATAAAATTACTTACTGACAATAAATGAGAAAAGATATCAACTCGAAATATATGAGTGAAAACTTCAAAAATAGTAAACAAAACAAATATTGTACTGGTATTAGTATTTGTATTAGTATTGGGGGAATTGTGATAGCCAATACCCTCTTTAGGCACAAAATGATACATACTGTAGGTGTACGTGGCGAGTGATGAAAAGGATGGATGTTGAACTTAATGACTGGAAGGTAATGGCTGAGTATGTGTGTGTGGTTGACAGAACGAGAAGTGGACTTTCTGACCACCACTTGGTGGTAGTGAAATTCAAGGTTCGAATGCAATGGAGTGTAATAGGAAGGTGGGAAGGACAGGAGGAAGTAGTCCATACAATAAGGGTAAAAAAGGTTTAAAGGGGATGGGAAAAAAAGGCAGAATATAAGAGAGAAGTGGAAGAGCAAATGGATAAATATGATTTGGAGCAGATGGGTGACGTGGAAGGTTTGTGCAAGATATTCACGGAAGAAATATGTGCATCATGTGAGGTGGTGCGTCGGGTGAAGAGAAGACGAAAGGAGGTGCAAGGAACAGCATGGTGGCATGAGGAGGTGAAACAAGCTGTGACGCAAAATAAGAAAACATATAGTGAGTGGAGGAAGTTGAGAGGCGGAAGAGAGAGTTGTATGTAAAGAGGAAGAGAGCGATGAAAAGATTAGTAAGAGAGAGTAAGAAGATAGTGGATGAGGAATTTATAAGGAATTTGAGTGCAAAGTAGAGGGAATGTAAGAAAATGTTCTAGAAAGAGGTAAAGAGCGCTAGACAGGGCGATAAAGAAGTTGGTTGGAGAATGAAAGATAAAAACTGTAGATTGCTAGTGGAGAAGAAAGAAAAAGCGATGAGATGGAGATAACACTGTAAGGAACTGATGAACCTAGATGATGAAAGTAATGCGAGTATAAATGGCTGAGGAATGGAGAAGGAGGGAGGTTGGAAGAGAGTAAGAGATCAGTAGGATGGAAGTAGTGGAAGCAATGAAGAAAGTCAAAATGAGGAAGGCCGGGAACTTGAGTGTTTCGTGAAATGCTGAAGCATGGAGGAAAGATAGCAGTAGAATGGAAATGGAAGATGTGTAGATTGGTTTGGTAGGAAGGTAGTGTCCTGGAGAATTGGAAGTCAGGTATAATTATTCCTCCGCACAAAGGAAAAGGGGAATAAGAAGTGTTTTGTAATCATATGGGCATTTGTCTTCTGAGTGTAATAGGAAAAGTATGTGGTAGGATACTTACTGACAGAGTTAGGGAAAGAACAGAGGAATTAGTTGGAGAAGAACTGGGAGGTTTTAGGAAGGGGAGTGGTTGTCTAGATCACATAATCATTAGGTTTTTAATGGAAATTTTCTAGAGAAGGGAAAGATGTTAAATGCTGTCTTCATGGATCAGGAGAAAGCATATGACAAGGTGGATAGACAAAATATTAAGAACATATGGAGAAAATGCCGTGAAGAGCATGTATGAGGGAGCTAAAGTTGCAGCGCATGTGGACAGTGCGGTGAGTGAATGTTTCCATCGAATGTTGGATGAAACAGGGATGCGTCTTGTCTCCATATTTTTTCAATTTGTATATGGATGGGGGTTATAAAAGAGATACAAGGTAGGTCCGTGGATGTTGGAACGGCCCTAATTAAAGAGGACAGCGTTTGGAGACATTGTGTTTTGTTGTTAGGTGAAGACGAAGGGGAAATGCTAGGCTTGGCGAATGAGTTCGGGAGAGTGTTTAAGAAACGGTATCTAAAGGTGAACGTAAGAAGGAGTAAAGTTTTGTTCTTCGAGAGAAATGAAATCACTGAATGTACAGTAAGGTTGGATGAGGAGGAAATGGAAAATGTGAGTGCATTTAAATACTTGGGTAGTGTGACGAGTAAGGATGGAAGTTTGGAATGTTAAGTGCTTGAAAGGTAACAGCAAGGAAAAAGGTTGCTGGTTCTTTGAAAGCGGTGATAAGAAATAGGGAAGTGGGCATGGAAAAGTAAAAAGTCGTTGCACAATTGTATTGGGATACCAACTCTAACATTTGGAAGTGAAGCTTGGACCTTGTTGGAAGGATACAAGTCATGAGTGAGAACAGTGGAAATGAGTTATTTGAAAGGAGCACGCGGAGTTACATGGAGAGACAGACTGACAAATGAGGAAGTGAAGGAGCGTTGTAGTGTTAATGTGGATGTGATAGAAGGAATTAGGAGAAATACACTGAGGTGGTTTGGCCATGTGAAGAGGATGAAGGGCGAGAGACTAACGAAGAGAGTGTATCTGAGTTGGAGGGGAGGAGAGGGAGGGGAGGCCAAAGATGAGATGAAGGGATGGAGTGGAGAGGTATTATGAGAGAAGGGGTGTAAGCTGGGAGGAGCGCAGTGAAATGGCAGGGGACAGGGTAGTATGGAGGCGATTTGTTTGCGGCCACCCCTTACGGGATTAAGGCGTCTAGCAATAGATAGATTATTATTGGTAATAATAATAATATAGTAGTAGCAGTAATAGCTGTAGTTGTAGTAGTACTAATAGTAGTAGCAGCTGTAGTCGCCGATCCTCCAATTCATCTGAACGTGATCCCAGTGGCCCGCCAATCAACGTCGTCTTAGGAGGCAGAGGAGCTCTGAGAGAAATTTCTGCATCTGGGTCGGCCTTTCGTCCTGGCACATCGGTGTTACCACAGGAAGGCTTCCCTCGCTGGAACAAAAATATCAACAACAATCTTTCGGTGAATGGGAAGGAACTTTAAGCAAGAAAAGAACATACCCATAAGTATAAGCATAGTTCAGACTGAAACAATGGACAGAATAAAACCACAGCTTTAAACAAAGAATGAAGAATTCCGGAAATTTGGCTGGGACAGAATGGTTGTGATGAGACGTGATGGAATGGAGAAATGGTGTGCTAACACAGAGGACAGAACTTACTTTTACCTACACGGATTGCTTTAAGATGTTGGCCGGGATAGAAATTCAACGAAGAATATACTATTTCACTGGTTCACGTTCTAAGAATTTCGTTTCTCACCCTTACCTGCATTATGTCTGATACCGAGAAGCAATGATTCCAGAAACTGTTCCCGTGAAAACGGGGTTCTTTTTCCAGTTTTCATGCCATCTATGTTTTCACACGCTTTGTATCAGAATATGTCAGGTTCCGGTGTATCAGTAAATCGTGAGGACCGTGAAAACCTGAGGACGAGGGCACCAGGCACACCCCAAAAATTCTCTTCTCAGCCAATTTTCACCATTCATAAGTGTATTCATCGCCATAAAACCTACATCATCGTCTTTGTCGATGTTTTTTCCAGGTGATAAGCATGAAAAAAAGGGAGGGAAATCAAATACTAGCACCTTAAGGTGAGGAAAATATATACTCACGTACAGTGTATTATTAAGGTGATGGTATTTGATTTCCCCCCCTTTTTTTCATGCTTATCACTTGGAAAAAACATCGACAAAGACGATGATGTAGGTTTTATGGCGATGAATACACTTATGAATGGTGAAAATTAGCCGAGAAGAGAATTTTTGGGGTGTGCCTGGTGCCCTCGTCCTTAGGTTTTCACGGTCCTCACGATTTAATGATACACCGGCCCCAGTGCACACGCAACATACAGTACGCCATAAAGCAACCATACAGACAGTTGTCATAGGAAGAAGAAAAAATTCGTTCGGTAAGACGCTAATCAGGGAGAAACTAAGAACAAATTTGACGTGTTGAAAATAAAGGAGCAATAGTAAAAGTCAATTAACCAAGAAATTTTATGGCTCTAGAGTTCGTTTGCAGTGATTCCAAACACTGCATTATGAAATAGTAAAAAAAAATAATAATAATTCAGAGGAGATAAAAAAAAAGGGGGGAGGGAGAAAGGCTGCAGGTGACGATAATTTCACATCTGATTTCGCTAAGAGTGCATGTGATCACATAGGACTAGCAAAGGTACATAAGAAAACTGTGAAGGCAAAACGGTGCCCAAACCTGTGGGAAGTGAGAAAATTTTTGTCACACACACACACACACACACACACGTGCCGTTATATATGTAATGTAACGGCCATACCACGTTGAGTACACCGCTTCCCATCCGATCAGCGAAGTTAAGCAACGCTGAGTCTGGTTAGTACTTGGATGGGTGACCGCCTGGGAACACCAGATGCTGTTGGCATCCCTACGTGTCAAGTGGGGTTGGTGGAGGATTAGTGCCCCTCCCTGTAAAACAATTAACTCTAAGCCCTTGGCCACCCCGTTTGGGATACATGGCGTCTGGCAATGGATGGATGGATAATTCTCCAGTAAGTTTTCTCCTTGCAGTGTGCAAATAGTCTTACTGCTAAAACAGTCCTGACTTTATAATGATTACTCGACAACAGATGATAATGTAATTTTTATCCAAGAAACTGAAGGAAAGTCAGAAAATGGGAAATACCTCATAATAGTTCAGTATTTATTGATTGTGAGAAAGCTGTCTTTTCTGCTAAAGCAGCGGCGACGATGAAATCAGTTTTAGGACATGGTTTTATATGAAACTCATGATAAAGTGACGTAAAATACGCAGAGAGTTATACGCGTATATACCTGCAGTCGTCACCACATCCTGGGAACCTGCGTCAGCCGAGCCTTATAGCGGCGGCAGGAGGTTGGGAAGCATGGTGTGAACGACAAGCCTCACTGCTCCTTTTGTGGGCCAAGAGTGTGGCTAAGGCTGATGGAAAGTCGCGCGAATGAGCCTCGGCTTCGCGTGATATTGGCTGTATATAATATACCCAGGATGGCCCGGACTTCACTTCCCTTCCACCACTGAAGAAGCCTACATATATTTTTACACTCGGCAGGCGAAGCGAGATCGGGTGTTATGTTTTGCTGTGTGTGTGTGTGTGTGTGTGTGTGTGTGTGTGTGTGTGTGCGTGTATGTGTGTGTGGTAATTTATATGTAATTCTCGCTTTCACCTTTTCTTCTTTTCTGTTCTCCATTTCATTGTCTTATTTTCCCCTTATCATTTCTACATGATTAGTAAAATACACTCTTTTCCACATTTTCTCTCCTTTTTTTTCTCTGTTTTTTTACAAGCTCCATATTTTCCTCTTACCCTCCTAATGGCTCACTTTCTGCTGTTAATCTCTTCCATTTTTATTATTTACCACCATCATACACTTCTCTCTGCTAACCCTTCTACCTTCCTAATTTTACCTCCTCATCCCTGTTTTTTTCATACTTTTCTTTTTCTCTCCTAAAGTAATAAAGTCAGAGGAAATAACATTTTCATGTTAAAATGGCTAAAATCAGGTGATTTGAATTATCTAATATGGTCATCTAATAATGTCCCATTTCAGTCCTGCTTTTCCCTACGTTCTACTTTGCACACTTTTCTCTTTTTCTTTTTCTCCTCTGTTTCTTCCTTCCCACCGCGCTGACAAGTTTTCCCACCCCCTTCCTCTCTCCTCCTCCTCATCATAAAATGCCTCGGCTCAAGCTCCCCTGCTTGCTCTCCCTGACCAAAAATAAACACAGTTAAATACACAAAGTGTTTTCTTGCTTTGCCCAACACCGCAACCGCTGCAGTAAATACTAATAATTACATCAGTTTGTATAAACTACACCCCACCCCCTCATCCCTCCCTTGACAACCAAATACTATTATATATGCATTTATATATATATATATATATATATATATATATATATATATATATATATATATATATCCTCACCATGAGCAAAAATAAACATAGTAAAATACACAAATTTTCTTCCTTTGCCCAACACCGCAGCCGGTGCAGTAAATAATAACTACATCAGTTTGTGTAAAGTACACTCCACCCCCTCCACCCTGCCTAGACCACCAAATACTATTATATATATATATATATATATATATATATATATATATATATATATATATATATATATATTTTGCCAGACGCCATAATCCCGTAAGGGGTGACCACAAACAAATCGCCTCCATGTCGCCCTGTCCCCCGCCATTTCACTGCCCTGCTCCAAGCTCACATCCCCCTTTCTCCTATACCTTTCCACTCCATCCCTCCACCACATCCTTGGCCTCCTCCTCCCTCTCCCTCTCTCCATCTCACTCACATACAATCTCCTTGTCAGTCTCTCACTCTCCATCCACTCCACATGGCCAAACCACCTCAGTGTGTTTTTCCTAAAGCTTCCTATCACATCCACATCCACACCACAAAGATCCTTCACTTCCTTATTTGTCAATCTGTCTTTCCATGTGATTCCACATGCTCATGTCAAATAACTCATTTCCACAGCTCTCACTCTCGACTTCTATCCTTCCAACAATGTCCAAGCTCCACTTGCATACGTTAGGGTTGTTATCACGATACTGTCATGTAATAAAATTTTCACTTCCATGCTCACTTCCCCGTTTGTTATCACTGCTTTCAATGAACCAGCAACCTATCTTCCTTGCTGTACCCTTTCAAACATGTCACCCTCTAAACTTCCATCATCCACCCACTTAGTGTAGTGTTGCTGTGTGTGTGTTTTTTTTAATGGCAACTCTACACTGAGTGGCAAGCCAAATGTTTTCCTGTAAATCAGGAAGGTTTTTACATCGCTGGGTGGTAACCTCATAACCAACCAACACGTGTTCCCTACGTGACGACAAGAGGGTTGGCGGAGGATTAGTGCCCCTCCCCGAAAATTAACTAAAAATAGGAACAAGAAGCCTCGGACCAGGGTATATATATACAGTACTTACTTTTTATCCATCACTGTTACAAGTTACCTGCATAGGTCATCTCTCCCTACCAATTATTCCATCTCTTATTATACATCTCCGTCATTTCTGCTTCCCCACCTCTCATATCCACTCTATGTTAAATACATTAGGTTATGTGAAATAGTAGATCATTACCAACGTCAGGTATCGCCATCATTTCACTCCTCCAGCATTTTTTTTTATGTGAGGAAGAAAGAACCAAATGCCACGAGCCCGCAATAACTGTTTCCTCCAAGAGAAAAACAAAATACAAGAAAGAGCCAAATTCAAGATTCGATCATTTCGAGATGCCTGGACACACTGCGTTTGAAAGACTGGAGATCATAAGAAGCAGGAAATACAGACAGAGGGAGACAGTTCCAGAGCTGACCTGATACATGCATGAAGGACTGGGAGTAACAGTTAACTCTTGCATTAGAGAGTTGGACAGAAAAGGGATGAGAGTTTGCTACTAAACGGGTGCTACGCGCACGTCGTAGAGGTGGAGGAATACATGCAGACAGTTAAGAGGAGCAGCGACCATTGAAGTAGCAATAGAAAAGAGATAAAGATGCAACAGTGCGGCGAAGAGACAGGTTGAAGGGAGTCAGTAAGAGAAGGAGAGTTAATGAGACGAAAAGCCTTTGACTCCACCCTATTGAGAAGAGCTGTATGTGGGGAACCTCCCCACACATGAGAGTTGTACTCCACACAGGGGCGGATAAAACCCGTGTATAGAGTCAACAACTGTGCAGGGGTAAAGAAGGAACGGAGTCGGCCTAGCACACCTAATCTCTTAGAAACAGATTTTACAAGAGATGTAATTTGATCTTTCCAAGACAAGTTCCGAGTAAATGAAACCCCAAGCATGTTCAAGGATGATGCAGGATTAAGCTGAGTATTATTAAACATTAGTGGGTGCACCTGTGGAAGATTTTTGCTAGGTTGATAGGTGTAAGACCTGAATTCTTTGTTGGTATTTGTTTAAGTATATGATTTTTATTCGAAGATAATTTTCTTGGTTTATTATAAATATTGTACTGTAGGCTAAGAAGTGATTTCTCTTTTATATGAAAATAGTTGAGCATGCCTGAAACTGAGCAGAGAACGGGCGCATGCATTTACGTAAAGTCGGGTTTGTGTCTTCATGATTGTTGAAACTGTTCATGGGTGTGCTGGTGGACACTGCTTAGATTGCCAGTGCATTAAGTTTATTCTTTTCTTACTAACTGATCAGTATCTGATTCAACTGGTTACAAGAGTAACACATAGAATTACGTCATCATACCTAACGAGTTGTTGTTGTGGTTGTTGCTCTCATTATTCATTAATAGTTGTCATTTTGGACGAGCAGACCCATTGACTAAGGGTAAGGAGCTACTTCTGTGGGGCTGTTCTGTAGTGTACAGTACATACATTATGCAGGGATCCAAAGTCCTGTTATGCAAGAAGGCAGTTCTCCACTGTTCAACCAGGAACTCCCCAACAGCAAGGTTCAAGAAAAATGGGAAGATTTACCCTCTGATTAGACGTCGCAGCTGCTCCACTCCTGTTTCACGGCATAACCGCATAGAGGGTCCCATTCAGTGCCAGATCATGTTTTGCTACCACACATTGTGAATCTGCAACTCTGTATGTTGGTACGTATATTGGTTGTGTGTCCTGATGTATGTTAATTTTATGCTTAACCCCTGCTGGCTAATTCTCATCAACCCGATTACCTTCCCTGAGTCATTTTTTTAGCTTTTTTATTTTAGTATTAAGTTGATTTCTTTCATCAGATCAAGCGTTTCTGAGTTCGAACTCTTCATCACCCTCATCTTTTTGTAATTTTTTGCGTCTTGGGTGGGTGTGAGGTCGGTGATAAGTCGTAAGCACCGTGGGAGGTATGTGGGCGTGAATCTGCTATTGCTGGGCTACAAATGAGAACTGAATTACTAAATATGTATCTGGCAACTGCGGTGTGACAGAGTTTGGCAACAGCTCTGATGATGTTCAGGGAGACTCAGTGTTGCCATGGAAACCACTGACGCTTCTGCGTGTTTGAAATTATGGCACCGAAACTATCTATCTATCTATTGCCAGACGCCTCAATCCTGTTTGGGGTGGTCACAAACAAATCGCCTCCATGTCGCCCTGTCCCCCGCCATTTCACTGCCCTGCTCCCAACTCACACCCCCCTCTCTCATGTACCTCTCCACCCCATCCCTCCATCTCATCCTCGAAACCAATCACCTTATATGTGGCGATTAGCGTGGACTGAGGTGGCCTGTATATCTGAATTACTAAATATGTGGCACTGGACAACTGCAGTGTGGCAGAGTTTGGTAACAACTCTGATGGTCTAGAGGGAGACTCGATGTTTCCATGGAAACCACTGACACCGCCTTGTGCTTGAAATTATGACATCGAAACTCATCGCCCCATATGAGGCAATCAGCGCTGCCAGCGGTGGCCTGCATATCTGTATTACTAAATATGTGGTATTTGATAACTGTGGTGTGGCAGAGTTTGGTAAGAACTCTGATGTATGGGGAGACTCATCGTTTCCATGGAAACTATTGACACTTCTTGTACTTGAAATTATGTCACCGAAACTCATCGCCTCATATGAAGCGATCAACGCGGCTAGCGATGACCTGCATATCACCTCATATGATGAGCATGGCGGGGGTTAATCAGGTTAGTACAACCTAATTTCTCACCAGCTAATGCGACTGTCTGTCGATGTTTCTGTAGTAAATCTAGTCGACCATTTTCTACAACAGAACTCTCTGAAATCAAATGCTCTTTTATGCACTCTTTGTCTGGCGAGTTTATTTTGCTCATGTTCTAGTTACTGTCACTCTGCATATAGGAGCTGGGCAAATCTCTAAGTTGCACATACAAGTTCCTTTCTTAAGAATCTTAACCCCTAAAAGGCGGGCAATGTTTTGGAACGTCCGTCAGGAAAAGGCAGTTGATGTTCCAGAACGCATTTCTATTCCACGGGCCTTTGGGGCAAAGATGCGAATGAATGTGTTTGAATGGATGAGTAAATGGGGAGTGTGTCGTCCTGTCTCGGCTACCTCCCTTTCCTTGGGGGAAGCAGCCTAGGTATATAGATAGATAGATAGTGGTGTGACACTTTATATCGATTGCTTCACAGAATACCACACACTGAGGACATAGTAGTATGAACAGTTGTACATATTTACGTATATAAAATTATAACTGTAGAGAAGTAGGATATGAAAGAGTTAAAATATGGGTAGTGTGTAGTGTTCAAACTGCACCATGAAGACACAGAACAGTATACATAATGTAAAAAAATAAATATATTTTAGTCTGCTGTTACAAATAAGAGCAGAAAACAAGACTCTGCCCTCTTGCTCTTCGTCGCGTGCCATTGAGAGTGACCTTCATGCGCCACCTCCCCTCTCACCTCTCACCACCAACCAGCCCACGCATAATTTGAAGAGAGTAACATCAAATTCTTTGTTTTTTTCAGCCATTCTGATCCATTTATGCATGTTTTGCCTGAATTCATAACACTTATTATTTTTTTCCCCCAAAATAACCCACCCCACACGGATGTCAAATTGGAAAGTAGCCCACCGTTTAAGGGTTAATCTTCACATCTCCATTCACAGTGTTAGCTAAAATGACATTAGCCTCACCTTTGTCATTTACCCGACATAGGGCACTTTCTATCAAAAGGCCATTTATTCTAATAGTCTCTTCTAATACAATGGCATTACAACTTTTTGGTTTAAACTTTATCATAACTTTCATGAATTATTTTGGTGGTAAATTCATAGTATATTTAATGCTTGCAGGGTGAGTGAGCGACTCATGATTGAGTTGCAGGTGAGTGGGTGAGAGAGGAGAGATAATGAGTGAAGGCTGCTCTAGGCACCCATTTTCTACGTGAGACTGTAAGTCAGACTCTATCTTTGTTTTGTGTGTAATTGTTCATGATGCTTTAGTTTTCTATAATTTTTGAGTCTAGTAACTGGAGATGAAATTTCCTCTATGAACTCACTGTCGAAGTTAATTCCATTGAAATGGGGCATAAACATTATATTTTGTGCCCTCATTGCATTAAAGCCAAGCAACATATTTGCTCTAATTGATAATTTTTCTACTACGTAAAAGGTAGTAGTGAATGATTTTCTGGTCTCTCTGAATTTGATGCCTAACTCAGTCATACAAATAACTGGTATTTCTTTACCATCCAAAGTGCATAATTCTAAATCAGACTCTTCCAGAAACGTCACTTTTCTTCTATTCCTAAAAGTTCTTTCTAACTCATCTTGTGTTTTAGAATTCACTGATGAACTTGAATCCAAAAATAATGAAATCTTTCCAACTTCACTGACAACAGTAACCAATATTCATTCATTCATTGCCAGACGCCATGTATCCCAAACGGGGTGGCCAAGGGCTTAGAGGTAATTGTTTTACAGGGAGGGGCACTAATCCTCCACCAACCCCACACACGTAGGGAGAACGTTATGCCAACAGCATTTGGTAGTCCCAGGTGGTCACCCATCCAAGTACTAACCAGACTCAACGTTGCTTAATGCTTTCATTTATTTGGTTGCTTTATGTGTTGTCATCTTTTGCGCTGGTACGGCCTTCCCCCGACTTATAGACAGATACTGATTTTCCTACTGTTTTACAGTCTGAGGTCCAGTGACTAACAGATTTGTGTTTCCTGCAGAACGGTTGAAACCTATTTGCCTTTTCCCTGTCTTCTTTATTCTTAATGTAACACTCAGATTTTGTGTGACCAGGATTTGCACAATAATAACATACTGTAACTCTCGAGTTTGACCTACGCGGTGATTTATTATTTTTTGTTGTTTCTATTGGCTGATATCTACTTGGACTACGGTCTGACTTTTGTGCCAGCCTTTTGCCCAGTGTGTGAGAATGAGTCATTGAGCTAACTTGACTGTTTGTTTTTACTCTGGTCGAGATTGTCTTTGGTCCTTGCCTAGACTTGACTTATTTATCCTTGCAACAATATGTGGTCCTTTCATCCCTATCGTATTGGCCTGTGATGTGTCAAGCACACGGGATTTGCTACAGTTTTATTCCACCTCATTAGTGAAATCAAGTAGGCACATGCCCGGATTATACGGTATTGTTTTGGCGATCTTGAGAACCCTTTCTGGCAATTTACACAGAGATGGTATGAACTCATTCATGTCATTGTTATGCACTGGTATCATATACCAAGGGCATAACTCATGGGAGGGGGAAAGGGGGACACGTCCCCCTGAACTTTTGAACTTGAGGGGGACGTCATAGGTTTCGTTACCCCCAAATTTTGAACCAGGGAGATGTGCATTTTTACCTACAAAATCTGAGAACTTACAGGGAAAAGTACGTTAAATGTAGCAACCACCGACAACTGGCAATCTCGTTCACTCACCATGTTTAATAAGTGTATGAGCACTGAATTGGACAGGTCCTGCACACGTCCAACTACAGTTACTGACCTCACCGCCCAGCCTGGGGCTCAGTTCGCCATACGACTAGACTTAGTATCATCGGTGCATCAGAATATAACTTGTTTGGACTTGCCCGTAGACCGTAGTGAGTGATTGTTGCAGGTTCGTGGCTTTTTTGTATTATAATGAGGTTAGAAAAAAACAGCATGTACTCGTGTCTTTTTTTTTTTTTTTTTTTTTTTTTTTAATGAGGTGTTACCTTTGTTACCTTTTTGCATGTTATTTTTGTAAATAATTTAGCTACGCAAATATTCAGTTAGTTTCATATTACATTTCATAAATACTGATATTGTGTGATGTTGGTAGATTAATGTGACTGCAGCAAGCTGTTTTTGCACGTTACTTTTCTAAAGAATTAGCTATGCAAATGTTTAATTAACTTTCATATTAAATTTGGCAAATAATAATACTGTGTGATGTTAGTAGATTAACATGATATCAGCAAGCTATTTTTTCATGGTACTTTTGTAAATACAGTAATGTAGCTACTTCAACAATTCGTTGATAAGTTTGATTAGCCAGTGAGTTCAAGCACTTAACACTGACGTTAGTATATGACCAAATACCTATCCCATATGGCCTCAAAAACATCTATAAAATTAGTCAAATCTCAAAAATTTTCTTGGGGGAGGGGAGGGGGTGCGTTGTACAGGCTCACTTCGCTCGCCACAGCTACCATACCTAATATCGTTATTTCTCCCCCCCCAACTTTGGGAAGCTAGTTTACAGTTAGGCATATTACCATTATCTGTGACCAAATCTGAGTTTTCTAAGCTAGCTAACAGGGTTCTCTTAATAGTGGAAACATCTGCCATTACTTCTCCTAGACCTGAGCTGGAGTGTGTTTGCCTTAGCAGGTACACAGTTTTATGTAATTCTGGGGCTATATCACCAAGAAAATTCCTGCCTTCAGGGAACTTCCTGATAAATTCTGTCCAAAATTCCTCAGATGTTAGAACTCACAACAGCTTGTTTGACTTGACCAAATTGCCAGCTGGGCAACGTTCCTCATTAATTCTAGCTGATAAAATAGCTATTTTTCCTTCGTATCTGGAATGTTTCTTCTAATGAAATAATGCTGACATTCATCTGTCACCATGTGGCTGTCGATTCTGTACCTCAGACCACCACTGTTTCTCCACTACTCGTTTAGTGAGCTGAATATTTACTCTGTCCAAGGTTGTATTTATTAGCACTTCATCACTAACACCCATACTTAGCCTGCACATATATAACTATCTATAAGATACTAACATTAAAACATTTCTCTCAACAGTATGGTAATATCAAGATACTTCACTTACACATATAAATGCATCATTCACTTAAATATTACCAACTTCACAGTGAGAGAATTACACAATCTGAGCTGACATACACGTATTTTTTAAGCTTAATTTTTCAAAAGAAATATGAAATGCGATTCAATGAGTAGAAAACGTTATGTTTTCAAGACCACCAAATTTACTGAGAGAAGAAATTGCATTAGCAATGCCTAATAGCCCTACACAAATGCAAGAGAACAATCACTAAAACGCAGATAACCAAACACAATCTGATACAGAAAAACAAACAGAAAACTTAACTCAAGGGACAAAAAACACACCACATTGAAGTAAGTAATGAAGTTAATTTTTCATTGTTTTCGAACGTGGAGAGTGAATTTCATAGAATTTTACCACACAGTTATTATAACCTAGATCATCGAGTACTAAGGCCAGCAAAAACACAATTATAAAATCCCCATAAACGACAATTGCAAGAAACGCCCCGTAGGTGGCTAACACAGATACAGCAAGCAGCAGTGCAGTACCATCTCCACAAAATCCCAATACTACCCCCCCCTCCTGGGGGTAGGATTTTTTTTCAAGAATACTCCCCCAGTATCCCTGCTTGTCGTAAAAGGCGACTAAAAGGGTTGGCAGAGGGTTAGTGCCCCTCCCCGGAAAACAACTAACTAAAAAAAAAAAAAACAATAAGCCTCGGACAAGGACTGACCAAACGATGACGACCAAGGACTAGACATAGGACATGGTTATCGGAACGTGGAATGTAAGGGGAGCAAATGATGAGGTGAAAGAGAGAGAGATTGTCCAGGTGCTTGAGGGTGCAAAAGTGGATGTATGTGGACTAACTGAAACAAAATGAAGAGGAGAAAGTGTGAGAGAATGGGAGTATGGATGGGGTATATGTGCAGGAGTAGGTGAGAATGAGAGGGCAAAGGAAGGAGTATGTATAGTTGTGAGTAAAAGATGGAAGAAAAGCATAAGACAGTACGGATCAGTTGGGTCAAGGATTGTGTGGGTAAAGTTGAAAGTTGGAATACAAATGTGGGCGATTGTGTGTGTCTGTGCGCCAACACAAGATCGTGCTAGAAGAGTGAGAGAAGAGTTCTGAACAAATGTAGAAATGTGCATGGAAAAGTTTGGAAGGAATGAGAGAGTGTTTTTGATCGGTGATATGAATGGTAAAGTTGGGAATGTGAGGGTGGATGGAATAGTTGGTGAGTGGGGTGTGCCTGCTGAGATAGATGAGAATGGGAGTGCGTTAGTGGACATTTGTGCTGGGAGGGGGTTGGTGATAGCCAATACCCTCTTCAGGCATAAAATGATCCACAGGTATACATGGCGAGTGATGAGAAGAATGGGTGGTGAACGAATGAAAGGAAGGCAATGATTGATTATGTGTGTGTGGCTGAAAGAATGCGAAGATGTGTAATGGATGCAAGAGCTTATAGAGGTTGGGGGAGTGGACTTTCTGACCACTACTTGGTGGTGGCCAGAATTAGGATTCAAGTAAGATGGAGGAATAGAAGAAGGGAAAGACGAGAGGAAGGAGTAGTTGCAAGGAGAGTGGAAAGGTTACAAGAGGATGAGAAAAAGGCAGAGTATAAGAGACAAGTGGAGGAACGATTGGGCAAATATGAATTGGAGTAGATGGGAGACGTGGAAGGTGTGTGTAGGATATTTACAGAAGAAATATGTGCAGCATGTGATGTGGTGTGTGGAAAGAAGAGTAGATGAAGGGGGGTGCAAGGAACAGCGTGGTGGACTGAAGAGGTGAAACAGGCTGTGGCACAAAAGAAGAAAGCATATAATGAATGGATGAGAAATAGGGGTGTGGAAGAAGTTGAGAGGCGGAAGAGAGAGTTATATGTAGAAAGAAAGAGAGAGGTGAAAAGATTAGTAAGAGAGAGTAAGAAGAGAGTGGATGAGGAATTTGGAAGGAATTTGAGTGTAAAGTGGAGGGACTGTAAGAAAATGTTCTGAAAAGAGGTGAAAAGAGTAAGACAGGGTGGAAGTGAAGTTAGCAGGGGAGTGAAAGATAAAAATGGTAGATTACTAGTGAAGAAGGGAGAAAAAGTGAGCAGATGGAGAGAACACTTTAAGGAATTGTTGAATATAGAGGATGGAAGTAATGCGAGTATAAGTGGCTGGAGAATGGCTGGGAGAAGGAGGGAGGTGAGAAGACAGGAAGAAATCAGTAGGATAGAAGTTGTGGAAGCAAAGAAGAAAGTTAAATCGGGGAAAGCCCCAGGAATTGATGGAGTGTATGGTGAAATGCTGAAGCATGGGGGAGAGATAGTAGCAGAATGGATGTGGAAGATGTGCAGATGTTATGAGTCCATATTATATTTACAAATCATACTAGGTAGATAGATAAATAGACAGATAGACAGCTCTATGCGAGCCTGGGAATGGGAAATGATCTTGCAAGTTACAAGGAGGAAAAGCTGACGACAGATTACGAAGTAGCCAGTCAGGAGATGATGCAGTTAGTTTGTCAGCGATACAGCAGGAGAACAAAGCCTAGTTGACCATACACACACATACACACATACTCACACACAGGCTTCTAGAACTTTCCAACCACAGTGAACACACGTGACACGACTCCTGTTTCACCAGAATTTAGGAAAGAGAGCTCAGAAGAAGAGAGGCCATAGAATCGGCAGGGTGTAGGGAGGAAGGCTTAGCAACTTGAGAGAGAGAGAGAGAGAGAGAGAGAGAGAGAGAGAGAGAGAGAGAGAGAGAGAGAGAGACAGGGAGATAGCTAGCGGGACTCTACTTTATACTTCGCTCTGTGTGAGAGACTTGTTAATATTTCCAAGACAAATAAAAATAGTCCCATACTATTCTTTACCTCTCCTGTCATTGCATGACAAATGGGAAAGAAGATTATCTACTTACAAAGCTACTCAAGTATAACAACCGCTCATCCACAAGTCTAATATATATAACTTCTCTACAAGTAACTACAAAGTCTTTTTATGACATTTGGTGGCAGCGGTGGGATACGAATCTCGTCTACAAATCAACAGTGAATTCCTACAAAATATCAAAATTGAAAACAAGAATACCTCTCACAACCAACAACTCACAACTAGCCTGATAGTATTCTCTCCAACCAGCCCCCTCCGTCTCCCCGATCATCATGCTGATGTAGAGGAGAAGAGGTCACATGACGCCTTGCAAGTAGTTTAACAAAGTATTGATACAAACAAGCTTGAAATTTCTACGACGAACCAACGAACTACAACCATCTACAATCAACTACAAGTAACAGCTCTACGATTCGTCTGTATAATCTTCTACACGCACCTACAAGTAGCGGCAGTCTTCATCCCACGAGTAAATCACAAGAGAAAAGGACCGAGAAAACATCAACAAAGAAAAACAAAACAAACAAACGAAGAATGAGACACGACTCATAACTCACAACTACCAGACCTCACCCCCCTCTCTCTGCTACATCCACCCATCCTCCACCGCTGACGCAGGAGTGAAGAGGTCAAGACGACAAAGCAAATACCAAGTCCATATTCACAACTCATCTTACTCACTCGTCTTCACTCAAGTTACTCATCGCTACTCATTCACTCACCACAGCTACCAGTGTGGGAAGTCGACGTCATCATGCGTGCTTGCTGAAAAGACGCCACGTCAGTGAACTCACCACCTGCACCATCACTAACACCATTCCCACCACGGTAAAAATTAGTGAGTTACATAGTTACTTCATTTATACAATACACAGTGATAGACAATAAGCTTCTGCACAAACATAGAAAATGTGCTGTATAGTTACAGCTTAAATACACATACTTACTTCAGTTATTTGCATAAATCAAACACTAAATAATCACCAACAATAAATATTCTACACTGTATATATTCATTCATTTATTATAACATTTATTTACTACCAACGAGTGTTACCATTTATACCTACATAAAATACGTGTTTCATACATACAGCTATACATTATTATATCTACAAAGTGATAAAGAAAATATACCATCACAGTTACTCAGTGAGCGATTAAAAGGACTGTATTAAACATTTATTAATTAAAGCTACCTAGTGGAAACATATAAATTAAGTTACAAGGTAAACTAGAGAAAAAAAAAATGGCCAACACAAATGACGTTAGCAAGAGTGAACATCTTCAACACAATCGTGAAGACAATGATTTCCACACAGTGCTGACACATATATTGGCCACGATAGGTACAAGTGAACAACAAGTCAGTGTATATAGTTAATACAGTATATAGTGTATATATTTTTTATATAAAATAACAAAATATGGGGCTATATAATATCATTTTCAGTAATATCTGTGTAATATAAACTAAACCTTAAAAAAGGATCCCCAAGGGAATTAACCAGCAATTATGCAACCATGAACAACACAGAAAAAGCATAGATAAACGAAGAAAAACAAACTATAGAAAATCAATACATAAAAAAAAAGAAAAAAAGAAAGAAAGAAAGAAAAAGAAATTGAGTAAGATCGCATAACAAACAAATGAAAATAAGTGTAAGTGTTACTACAAATGCCAAAATACCATATAAACTACAAACAAGAAAAGCAAATTGTTGTCTCCACAAGCAAGTGGCATGGCACATCATCACTATCATCGACCACAGCATGACCATATTAGGAAATTAATAGATTTTTTTTTTTGGTAGGTTACGATGAAGGAACTTATGCTATGGATTCTCCTCTACATAGCAAGTGGATATGCGCACTTAGACCCCCAACACATAGTACGACAAGGATGCCTCATAGCTCCAACGGCCACGACTACAATCGTTAAGGATGTCATGAGTACTGAAATAAGTCTAGATTACTTGTATGAATTACCTACTTATCTAGACAGACTTGCGACGCCGATGCATACTCTGGACTTCATGATAGGAAACTATGTTTCACAAGCACATAACACAAAGCGAGTGAATGAAATGGTAAAGTTAGCGAAATGGAAACTAGAACAGGCAAAGTCAACTATGTTCATCATGATCCAAGATCTCCCATCTTATGGAACGGAGGTACTGAGCGACAGGAACAACATCACACTTACTCGCCAAAAGCGCGGTTTGTTCGACCTGGGTGGCACAGTTCTTGGGAACATCTTTGGATTGGCTACAGAGGATGACCTTAAAGAAATAAACAACAAATTTAATAAGATAGCTCAGGTACTAACATACCAAGATAAATTCATCACAGGACAGAACTCAGCAATGAAGACAATTGTGAAAAATCTGAAAAAAGCAGAAAACATAGCTCTCGAGAGTGTAGATAAAATAAATGAAATGGAAGGAAACATTACACTTTTCCAACACTTCTCCATCATCACAGAACATATTGACACAATTCTACTACAATTAGAGAACACTAGAGATCATTTCAGGGCACTTATGCAAGGAATTTCGAATGCTGGTGATGGCAAGATCACAATTGACTTACTCCTAGTTCATGAGCTACGTCAGATAATTAGTCAAGGCATACATAAACATAAATTGAAGCCGTTGTTCCGCAGTAGAGAATTCATGCAATATTACCCATATTTAGAAGCAACACTAACACCAACATCAGTAGTAGTTCATGTACCATTCATAACTGAAGACCTGTTCACAGTATACCAAATACATCCCTTCCCCTATAAAAATAACAACACTTTGGTCATCATCAACATCAACACAGACACTGAACTCATCATGGTCTCCAAGAGACGGGACACTGTCACTTTCGCAAGTGAATCAACGATTGAACGAAAGTGCCGCACATCCTTACATGCTGTTCATCTTTGTCCTGCGTACATTTTCACGTTTCAGCCTACTGATACAGTCCCTTGTGAAATGGCTATCATCAGAAATGACAATATTCATCATCATTGCAACTTCACTTTTGCTCCAGATAAACTTGTACACCATCAACGCATTGGACACTCACAGTTTTTTTATTTCCCTCATAACACATCAGTTTACATAGTCTGTCCAGATATACCACCATCTCATACTTCAGCCTCAGGATTATACATAGCACCAGACTACTGTGCGGTATTTACACCAGCCATGTCTACGTTATCCACCATCAATCACTACGCCATTCTCAATCATACACACAAACATTTCCACCCACTGCCTGATATGGACTTAAACATGAGCACAAGTATTAAGTTGACTTCACCTAAGTTTGAAACTATGCAGCTGATCAATGAAACAATGAAGCCCTGGGAAGATATGAGTTTCAGTATGTTCAACCCATATTATGTGTATAGCCCAGCACCTACTGTCTTTATAATCTTCTGCATTGTATTTGCAGTACTGCTGTTCGCAATGCACAGAATGCATGCAAGAATTGCTAATTTGGAGTCAGTATTTAGTGGGGGAAGAGTTAACATCCAAGTTAACCCCCCTGAATGAAGTGTACATATTATGTATATTGTATTAATTATATATATATATATATATATATATATATATATATATATATATATATATATAAGAAAAAAATACAAAGAAGAATGACCCATGTATGGCATACCAGTACCATTATCTTTAACCCCTACACCTCGGGCATGTTTACCGATGTTTTGCGTGTGCCGCGGGGTTATTCGGGCTCCGACAGACTCTCAAAAAATATTTGCCAAAAATCAGTTATTAGTCCTTGAATATTAAAATTATATATGCTTATGGCACATACCTTCAACTTTCTCCTGGAATGTTTGTTGAGCCTTCGTCAGTTACCGTAGGACTTGTGGAGACCTCTGAAGTTGGGTAACGAAGTCTCCACTTTACACTTCCCGACAACCCGTAATATGATTACCACAGCCAGATATTAACACTATAAACACTACTCTATGATTTTCAAGTAGTTTGGGATCCATACTCCAAAAAAAAAAAAAACACTGTGAAAGCAATGAAAATTATGAGCGCGTCTGACCGCCGCACTTGCCCTAGTTCGCTCTTGGTACTCTGTCATTTATTATTCATAAAACCCCTCACACTTTATATTTCTATTACTATATAACACTTATATATATCTACAGTCTTTATCCATAAGTTTCCTTCAGTAGTATTAGTTTATTGTCACTGTAGGGATTCAATTTTTTTCAGTAAAATACGTAGCATTCACTTTCTCGTCCTGTATACTGGCATTGAGAGTGAATGTCAGTTTCATCTTCACTCTCATAACTCATAGTATTCAGGCATGCTATAGTGAAACTTTCACTTTCATTACTCCTAGGGTATATAATCGTATTCTTATAATACTACTCACTTACATTTCTATTTACGTTCTCTATTTTATTTACGTTCTTTACATTTCTATTTTATTTACACTGTGTTATGCACTGTCACTTGAAGTAACTTATAAAACTATTTTCCATTGTTCACGTATATTTACATTCATTACTTTCACTTGCTGTTTACACATTATTTACACATTATTTACAAGTCCACTTGCACTGTTTTACTCAATAGAAAGATCGTAGTCACTCTTTTATCAATTGTCAGCCCTTTACCTCTTTCCACATGAGGTTTAGTAGGGGGTAAAGTTCACAGGGCCCTTTGCATGGGGGTGAAAAAAGGCCCTGAAGTCAGCAAGAGGATGAGCCATACCTCCTCTTCGGAAGATGAGAGAGAACTGATAAAGGAAGGCCGGCCCGGGTTGAGGCCTACTTGGGGGTTATTCAGTGCTACCAATGTAGCTCTTGAAACAGGTATGTATTTCACTGAAATGATTGGCAGGAAATCTAGACAATACATTATAAATTAGGTAGTTCCAGGTGAATGTAAATATCACTTAGGCTTCTCCCTTCCCTCCTTATATGTATATTTATTACGAAAATAGATTATATGGCATATTTCAAGGGGAGAAAAACAGCAAAAATTAGCGAACGAGTGCACGTGAGGTACTGTCAAGTGATAATTAGGCAATTCCAGGTGTATGGCACTCTCACTTACCTTATTTCTTTCTTGTATGTATTATTTGGTATAAGAATAGGGCATAGGGCTTATTTCAATGGATGAAATCAGTGAAAAATTCCAGGGAAGATTTACTTAGCGTAGCACGGCCGGGCAGGCGAGAGGATAGTGTAATGGAGGAGGGGTAGGGAGGGGAGTCAAGAACGGGGAGAAATGGCTAAATTGTCAACAATGGATGGGAGTACAGATGAGATTAGGAGTGCTGACTAGTGTTGGACATTGGCAGTACTGATAGATGATACAAGCCCCCACTTGGAAGCCCGGGTGAATTCAAAATAATACAGAATCACAAAAGCGACGCCCCGCGGTATGATCCCTTGCTCCCAAGTGTCATGAAAGTGACGCCCCGCGGTTAAGGGGTTAATTGATATATCAATAACTCTTACCATAATCTTAATTTTAAACTATTTTTTTTTCTTGCATGTATGCATTTCACTACAATAACCCAAGTACATACTGTATTACAGTTAAATAATTTACTTTTAATGCATTTATTCAAATATGTATACAACTTGTTTAAAATGTAATATTACTGAATAATCACTATTTACTATAAATATTATATGTATACACTATTATAATCAATATTATGTACTAATAGATTAGCATGTGTCAAGGATAACTGCTGTCGGAGGACCTTCAGCTGCGTGGACCGAGCAATGTTATGAGTCCATATTATATTTACAAATCATACTAGATAGATAGATAAATAGACAGATAGACAGCTCTATGCGAGCCTGGGAATGGGAAATGATCTTGCAAGTTACACGGAGGAAAAGCTGACGACAGATTACGAAGTAGCCAGTCAGGAGATGATGCAGTTAGAGTGTCAGCGATACAGCAGGAGAACAAAGCCTAGTTGACCATACACACACATACACACATACTCACACACAGGCTTCTAGAACTTTCCAACCACAGTGAACACACATGACACGACTCCTGTTTCACCAGAATTAAGGAAAGAGAGCTCAGAAGAAGAGAGGCCATAGAATCGGTAGGGTGTAGGGAGGAAGGCTTAGCAACTTGAGAGAGAGAGAGAGAGAGAGAGAGAGCGAGACAGGGAGATAGCTAGTGGGACTCTACTTTATACTTTGCTCTGTGTGAGAGACTTGTTAATATTTCCAAGACAAATAAAACTACTCCCATACTATTCTTTACCTCTCCTGTCATTGCATGACAAATGGGAAAGAAGATTATCTACTTACAAAGCTACTCAAGTATAACAACCGCTCGTCCACAAGTCTAATATATATAACTTCTCTACAAGTAACTACAAAGTCTTTTTATGACACAGATTGGCCTGGGAGGAAGGGAGTGTCCCGGAGGATTGGAAGTCAGGTATAATTATTCCCTTGTACAAAGGAAAAGGGGAAAAAGAAATGTGTGGTAATCATAGGGGCATTTGTCTTATTAGTATAATAGGAAAAGTGTATGGTAGGATACTTATTGACAGAGTTAGAGAAAGGACAGAGAAATTAGTTACATTCTTAGATCTTTAGTGGAAAAGTTTCTAGAGAAGGGAAAGAAGTTGTATGCGGCTTTCATGGATTTGGAGAAAGCATATGACAGGGTGGATAGACAAGGATTGTGGAAAGTGTTAAGAATATATGGAGTAGATGGGAAGTTGTTGAATGCTGTGAAGAGTATGATGGTGCGAAGGCTGCAGTGCGTGTGGATGGTGAACTAAGTGAATTTTTCTCTTTGAAAGTTGGGTTGAAACAGGGATGTGTCATGTCTCCATGGTTGTTCAATCTGTACATGGATGGGGTAATAAAAGAGGTACAAGGTAGGGTAGTGGATGTTGGAGTGGCCCTGGTGAGAGAGGATAGTGTTTGTAAACTCCCTGTACTGTTGTTTGCAGATGATACTGTGTTGTTGAGTGAAGATGAAGGAGAGCTACAATGCTTGGTGGATGAGTTTGGGAGAGTGTGTAAGAAACGGAATCTACAGGTGAATGTAGGGAAGAGTAAAGTGATGGTCTTTGAGAAAGGTGAAGTCAGTGAATGTACAGCGAGGTTGGATGGTGAGGAATTGGAAAATGTGAGTAAGTTTAAGTACTTGGGTAGTATGATGAGTAAGGATGGAGGTTTGGAGGGTGAAGTGCTTGAAAGGGTACAGCAGGGAAGAAAGGTTGCTGGTTCTTTGAAAGCAGTGATAAGAAACAGGGAAGTGGCCATGGAAGTGAAAAAGTTACTACATGACAGTATTGTGATACCAACTCTAACGTATGGAAGTGAAGCTTGGACGTTGTTGGAAGGACACAAGTCAAGAGTGAGAGCAGTGGAAATGAGTTATTTAAAAGGAGCCTGTGGAGTCACATGGAGAGACAGGCTGACGAATGAAGATATAAAGGAGCGTTGTGGTGTTGATGTGGATGTGATAGGAAGCGTTATGAGGAACACACTGAGGTGGTTTGGCCATGTGGAGAGGATGGAGGGTGAAAGACTGACAAAGAGAGTGTATGTGAGTGAGGTGGAGGGGGGAAGAGGGAGGGGGGGCCGAGGATGAGATGGAGGGATGGGGTGGAGAGGTATATGGGAGAGGGGGCTGTGAGTCGGGAGCAGGGCAGTGAAATGACGGGGGACAGGGCGACTTGGAGGCGATTTGTTTGTGGCCACCCCAAACGGGATTGAGGCTTCTGGCAATAGATAGATAGTTAGAAAAATCTAACAAAATTTTGGTTGAAGGGAGATGTTGATGTTCTGGATTGTTGACCCACCTCAAAACGTCAGCATCGCTTGGACATCACTGCCTTCCTCCGTGGTGGTGAAGATTGTGGTAGTGGAGAAGAGTGGTGGCGGGGAAGAGTGATGGTGGAGAAATGGTGGCCAGTGTGGTGGAGGGTGATTCATTGACATGTTATACTGTTCTTAGCAAATGATGACACTATTTCGAGGCACTGATTCTCCCTAACCAAGACACTGCATTTATTCTTGCTTGTTTTCCTCCTCACTTTAGTCTCTCTCATTCGCTTGTGGTTAACTTGTACATCACAGAATTGTAGCTTATTGTTTGATCATAGAGCTTAAATCGTAGAGTTGCTTGTAGTTTCTCATAAATCGTGGAGTTGTGGTTGGGGTGATTAGGAATAGGGGCAAAGGTCAGCCCATCACTCGCCGAGGTAACATCACCACCGTTGCCGGTGGGACCAGCTCTCCACAGCAGCCGTACCAGCCAAGGGTCGGGCCTGTCCTCTCCATCTTGAGGGAGTGCCCTGTTCTGCCGACCAGGAGGTAGAGGCTCCTCCGCCCCTACGATACCGGCCGACGACCCTCCCTCCGCCACTACCTGGACCGGGGTTGTGCCCTTTTGTGACGACCAGGACCGGGCCTTCCCTCCGTGCTTCCACCTGCTGCTGCTGAAGAGTTGGGCGAGTTTATATCGCCCTTTCCACCAGGGGCAAGGGGGTTCAGGGCAGCGTCGGGGCGGTCTCCATCTGCGACTTCGTTGACACCCCCTACATCGGCGCCGTGTTTTCCTCCCTGAGCTTGCCGTCCCTCCCTGCCCTCCTCGACCAACGATCGTGTGCTTGTTTGCCCTCACCATCACACCTCCCCTTGCCTTCGTTGCCTTCTCGTCAGCCATTTGCCGGCCCCGCTACGCTCTCCTTGGAGAGCCACCTTCTGCCACTTCCCTGATGGGCTCTTTGTTTGTTCGTGCCCCACCAAGTGTGGGGCAAATATCACACAACAACAAAAATGCTCCGCCATCCCTTGCTCTCTGCTTTTCTTGTTCACTTCACTTCCTCACTTTGTTGGTTTCCTCACTCCGTATGTAGTTTCGTTTTCCCTGGTTCATCACCAATGTGGATTATGGCTGATAGTTGATTGTTCATTGTTGATTCCACCAAACGTCGAATTAGCTGCCCTTGTAGCGGTTTAGGAAATTCTGCTGCTTCATATAAAGTCATGAGGTATAGATTGATTGTAGTCGGTTCGTTTTCGTCACTGGCCACCACATGATGATGTATATTATCGTTATTATCATTCTGTAAGTGTCGTCATCCCACTGCTGCCAGTAAATGTCGATAGTCATAGCCAAGGTGTTGTTAAGTAGATAAAAAAGGTTATTTGGTTGTATCGTCGATGGGAGTGGCACCAGGAGAGACAGTAATCGTGAGGAGTTATAGAAGATGTCAGTGTAGGCCTTCTCTGTCACACCTTCCTCTCTTGTATCGTAAGTGGAGGTGCTGTATAAGCAGATTGGGGTTGACTGAATTCAATGAGAAACAGTTACTTGAATGAAAAGTTGTATGTGACGTGGCCTGTGTATTGTCAATGGCAGTTTGTGCTTGCTGCCATCCTCCTACTTCACACTGTCTAAGCTCCCAATCTCCTTCTCTGCTCTGCCATCTCCTCATTCCTTCTGACTCCATCCTCTGATTTCCTGATTATATAA
>NC_137031.1:13882996-14201044 GCF_032717465.1 Coenobita brevimanus
GCATGCTTTCTAATACAAGTTTCTCTAACTGCCAGCATCAAACTACATGCACAGTACAAAATTTGCTTGCTTTTCAGAGTTAAAGAAAAAGAAAAATGGCGTCCAATAACCAAGCATCAGAGTCCAGGGGCGGGGAAACTAAAAGCCCCCACCATCCGCCCCTCTCCCGGTGATGACTCAACGAGCTCCCTGGAACCACTGTCTGACTCCTTCTTCATTTCTGCAACATTCGCATCCTTTTCTTTAACTTTCTTTCTGTTGAACACCACCTCTCCTCCTCTAAACCTCACCTTCTCTTCTTAACTGAGATTCAGCTGTCCGAGTCCTTTCTTTATTCTCTTACTTTCTCTATACTCATTTCAAAGCCAAAGATGGCTGTTTTGTGTATGTATGCAACGACTTAGCTTGCTCTCATGTTCCTAAACTTGGCTCTTCTGAATTCTTTCCTCTCTGGTTTCGGCTTTCCTGTCATTCTCTGACTAAATATATCTGTGCTGTTAATCATGCCCTAATTCGACTGACTATGAAAAATTCTTCGACTATCTTACTTCTGCGATGGAACACATTCTATCCATTTTTCCTTTCTCTGAAATCTCCATTCTAGGAGATTTCAATGTTCACCACCACATTTTGGTCTCCTCTACTTTCACTCATTCACATGGTTAATAAGCCTACATCTTTTCTATCCTTAATGACCTAGAGCAGCTTGTACAGCACCCTAGCCGTATCCCTGACCGCCTTGGAGAGAGCTCCAACATACTTGACCTTTTCCTTACAACTAATCCTTCTGTTTACTGTTACAAGTCCCCAGAAACCCTTCACATTCAGGCCCATTGTCTTTCCATAAAGGGAACTCCCAGCAAGAGTTGTAGTTTATAAATGAGGAGTAACGGGACTAGTAACCAAAGTCAAGTTATGTGAATGGAAAAATTTCAAAACCAAATTTATTTTTACACCTTAACAACCCAATTTAACCTATCTTACTCTTAAATATATAAAACAAACAAGGGAAATACAGGAACACAAGAGCCCTAAATCTGGCATATCTAGAGTACAGTATTATATCAGTACATTTCAAATAAATAGAGTTACATCCTAAAACACATTTAGTCCAACACTCAAAAGTACAAATTGTACAAAAATACTCAAACCAGGGGCAGACTGTGGATGTCTACTCCCGATAGCACAGGTGCTACGGGAGAAGTAGATCCTGTACTGGCGTGGACAGAACTGCCTTTCCCTGGCCACCTCCTCCCACTCGTAACCTTGGACAGAGAGGAAATTCACCCCCCTACCTACCCCACCTTAAGGCGGGAGGAAGGAGGGGCAAGTTGTGTGATATCAAGGAGCCAATCATATGCCGTGAAGGTAAAAGACCGAACCGCATAGAATGGCTTGGTCGTTTCTGATGGCTCACACCTCTTCTCCTCCAATAACGACTAGGAGACAAAGCTGGAATCATGACACCTCCCTCTTTAAGACCTCACATATCTGAAGGATGGAAGAGGTCAACAGGACAGGTTTCGGCCTTCTGAAGACTCCTAGCGGCCAAGGAAGGTCCTCTTGATAGTGCATCAGCAATGACGTTTTCCCGTCCCTTGTCATGGTGAATGACGAGTTGATACGGTTGGAGAAGTGACCATCTCATTAGGCGTTGATTTTGATTTTTCATCCAGTTCAGGAATCGAAGAGGGTTATGGTCTGTATATACTTCTAAAGGGTGAGGTTGCTCTTGGAGGTAACAGGAAAACTTCTGTAGAGGCAGCACCAACAAGAAGCATTCTTTCTCGATGACACTGTAGGACTTCTGGTGTCCTTTCAGCTTCACCGAATGGTAGCAGACTGGATGGATGGTGCCCAGTTCCTCATCCCGTTGCATCAAAACTGTTCCAACTCCTGAGTCACTGGCATCGATGTACAGCAGGAAGGGCCGGGACAGATTGGGAGTGCATAGGACTGGACTGCTGAGAGTAAAGCTTTAAGTTGGAGAAAGGGCTTCCCATATTCACAGGTCCATTTGAAGGCCATCTTGGAGCTGGTGAGATTAGTTAGTGGTGCTGTGATGTCGGAGAAGTTGGGGCAGAACTGGCGGTAGAAGTCACACATTCCAATAAACTGTTGTACCTCCTTCCTGGTTGTGGGTCGAGGGAAATCTTGGATGGCTTCGATGTTTGCTTGTTTTGGTCGAGTCTGCCCCTGGCCCACCTCATGACCGAGATATGTCACAGTACCTTGGCCGAAGCTTGATATAGCCGGGTTTATGGTGACACCAACTTCCTTCAGTTGCTTCAGAAGACTTGATAGCCACTTCAAATGGTCCTCCCATCTGAATTGTCCTCCTGGTTTTGGGGTGAGAAGACTTGGGGATGTCCAGGGACTACAGCTCTGTTCGGCTAGTCCATGTTCCAGCAGATAGTCGACCTCCTTCTGCATCACTCTTCTCTTTTCTGGGCTGAGCTGATAAGGAGCCTCTTTAATAGGAAGAGCACCTGGCTTTAGTCTTATCTCATGTTGCACCACTGTACATTTTCCTAGTGTATCTGTAGTGACTTTGGGAAATTGCTTTAGAATTTCCATCATATCTCTCCGTTGTTCAGGGGAGAGATGAGATGTTAACTGGTCTAGGTTTTCAAGGATATCACTGTTAGTCATAACAGGATTAGGAACTTTCAACTCTGTCATGTCATCATCTATATATTGAGTGTTCTGTTTAACAATACATAAAGTTGGTTGGGAGCCATCCTCATGCTCTCTCATGTACTTTTTAAGTAGGTTTATGTGAAGCCTCTGAGTATTTTTCCTTTTTTCCGGAGTAGAAATCAAATAATTATTAGACTCTACTCTAGTTTCTCTAAGACTGTATAAGGTCCTTGATACTGAGGTGACAGAGGAGATCCAAGAACAGGTAGGAACACCAACACTTGATCACCAGGCTGAAACTCTCGGGATTGAGCTTTCTTATCAAAGTTCTTTTTCATAACTGTTTCACTCAGCTTAAATGATTCCTGTGCCACTTCCTTACTCTGTTTAGTTTTTTCTCGTAGACTGTTGACATAGGTTTGTACCGTTACTTTAGGGGAGTCACTTGAGTTTACTGTCAGCCAATGGTCTTTCATGATTTTTAGGGGGCCCCTGACCTCTCGACCACAGAGCAACTCAAAAGGGGAAAATCCCAAATATTCTTGCTTACACTCCCGGATGGCAAATAAAAGGAAAGGCAAACCTTCATCCCACTCTAGAGTACTTTCCAAACAGCAGCGCTTCAGCATGGATTTCAAGGTCTGGTGGAACCGTTCGAGAGCTCCTTGAGACTCAGGGTGGTAGGCAGAGGAGGTTACAGCTAGTACATTTAGTTCTCTCAGGACAGCTTTAAAAAGATCTGAAGTAAAATTTGTCCCCTGATCAGATTGGAGCATTTTTGGAGTCACATACATGGAAAAAATCTGTAGTAGGTTATTAGCAATGCTTTTGGCAGTAATGTTCTTCAAAGGAATGGCTGTAGGAATCCTGGTAGCCGTACACATGATTGTGAGGATATGTTTGTTTCCTTTGTGAGTGAGTGGCAAAGGATCAACACAGTCTATTAATATCTTATCAAAAGGCTCATCTAGCAATGGTATTGGAATGAGAGGAGCCGGGGCAATCATTTGATTTGGTTTCCCCGTAATCTGACATGCATGACAAGATATAAGATATTCTGATACAAACTTTTTCATACCTGGCCAGAAGTAATGAGGTAGGAGCCTCTTATATGTTTTCTGGACCCCTAAATGACCACCGAGTCCATCATGGGCTAGGGAGATTATTTTGCCTCTGACAGAGGAAGGAATCACAATTTGATATTCGTCAGCCCAATCTTCTTCCTGTGTCAGGTGGCTAGGTCTAAACAACCTCATGAGAACTCCGTTGTGTAAATAGAATGCCGGCTTTTTCCTCACATGATCAATATAAGGAGCTGCTTCTTTCCAACATTGTGCTAAAGAGGGATCTGTCTTTTGAGCTTCAGTAAGTGCAGTTTGAGACATGATTTGGTCCGGGAGATCGACCATAGGAGCAAGTACTGATCAAGCAGAAGTCTGACGTGGAGTTTGCGATCGAGTCGTTACACATACAGGAAATAAATCTGGTTGAGTTTCCTCTTGTTCTAAAGGACGTTCCACCACCACAGGGTTTGGAACAATGATACCGGCCAGATCATTACCGAGCAAGAATTTACTCCCGGTACAGGGAGATCATAAGTAACTCCAACCTTAACCTTACCAGACACTACAGGAGATTCTAAGAACACTTCCACTAAAGGAATTGAATGGTAGGAAGACAAATCTTTTACAACTACTTTTTCATCCAGGTAGTACTGCTCCAAGTAAGGGACGACTTTGTGGACCAAAATACTTTGAACTGAACCTGTATCCCTAAGAATATTCACTGGGTATCTCTCACCGTTTGCATTTAACGACACGGTTCCGGACATCTTAAATTCTTCAAAGGAGACCTCATGAGAATGCTTAGTGCCTTGTTTGGATATTGGCTTGTCACTGGCAGGAACCTGGGGTTTAGACTTCACTGAGGTCTTAGAGGCTTTAGCAGGGTCATAATACTTTGAGGTTTTACACTGAGGACTCCAGCATTCACTAATATGATGGCCTAGCCTTTTACAGAAGCTACAAATAACTTTGTGCCTTGTGGATGTTTCACGCTTACTGTTCCCATCCCGAGTCTCAGGAGTTATGGATGAGGGTGGCTTTACATAATCTGTCCTTTGGGTTTTAGAATTTCCCCGGTGCACTGAGGAATATACATCCGCACACTCTGCCGCCTCCATTAACAACTTCTCCTCTATCTTCCAAGTGGAGTTTTACATTCAGAGAGATTTTTCTTTTGAACTCTTCAAACACTGTGAGGTTAACCAATTCATCAAACTCAGTTATGTTATTGCTAGAGAGCCATTTCTTACAGCATCTTGATTTTTCTTATGCGAATTCCACATATGTCTGAGAAGGTAACTTGTTCAAATTTAGAAAATTTTGTCTGTAGCCTTCCGCAGTGATAGTGTAAGCACTAAGGATAGAGGCTTTTACCAAGTCATATTCTTTTCAGTCATCTAAATATAACGTAGAATAGACTAAGGCTGCTTTACCTTTTAAAGCAGTGCTTATCAACCATGTCCATGACTTTCTGGGTCAGTGTAACTGGGTTGCAGTGTTCTCAAAAATCGTTAAGAAGCTTTCTTGATCATCTTCGTTAAACTGGGGGACCAACCGAATCTGCCTTGCCAAGTAAAATTTTGAGGAGCTGTCTTGCGTTTCTCCTTCGTCTGACTGATTACGACTTTGTGTTTTTAGTTCCGCTAGCTTTATTTCTTCTCTGCCTGTAATTCCAATTTCTTGGCTACCGCTTGTGCCTGTATCTCTGCCAACCTTAATTCTTTTTCTATCTGTAATTTACGTAGTTCTATCCCCAGACTGTCCATGTTTACCTTTTCCTCAATGTTTAGTCTCTCTCCCGAGTCCTGCTCTTTGTCAACTTCTGGAACAGCAGTGGCTGCTGCCCCTATATACTCTTTGTTCATGTAAGGTGTCGACTAACTCTTCTGCACTAGTCACTGAACCTCTGTGAGACTCCTTTACACTTTTGAAAGGTTCTTTGGCATCTGGGAGAAAGATTTCTTGTTCTACTAGGCCTTTGATAGCTACAGCTCTTATATCTGGTAAAGTCATGGAGGTGTTGAAAGGAACTTTAAAATACATGAGGATGAATTTCCACTGATCTTTAGTCAACTCGAACTTACATAAGTAATTAACTTCAGGATTTTGACAAAATGCTTGGATATCAAATTCCATCTTGGACAATGAAAAAAGAAAAAAATTTTGAGTGTTGGTCACAATTAAAACAGGACCTGTGAACTATATATAAAATCAATTTATGATTGGAGAAAGTTTATCTTTATAAATTTCTCAAAAGATAAGCCACTGAATATGGTAACGAGATTCTAAGAGTCAGAACAGCAAGATCCTAGATGCTTGGCCCTTGGGCCTATTAGTAAGGTAAGAGAATGCTTCAATAAGTTGTCTTTGCGAATGACTTCAAGAAGGGTTACCACCAGCTGGTTTATAATAGGGCATGTTACTGAATACCCTAACGAGACTAGTTTTTCCAGTATGAATCGAAGTCAGTGTCCCTTTATAAGGGAGGAGAATCTTACTACAGTTCTTCCTTTTGAGGTCATCCGAGTTCTGCCTATGGAAAGTCAGGAGTTGATGATCGTAGAGAGAAGGTGTGAGGAGTAGAACGTAGCACCAGTCGAGCAGGGCAGTACTCCCGAAGTGGATGGAAAGCTGATGACAGGGAGTGCTGGAGCTCCCGTTTCATCAGCCCTCAGGACTAGTTCCTGACCATCCCCCTTTGCTGAACTTTTTCAGTGTCTCAGTTACACAGAGAGTAGGCCAGCATGCTCTCCAGTACAAATTTCTCTAACTATCTACACCAAACTACATGCACAGTACACACTACACTTCCTATTCAAAATTCAACAAAAATGGCGTCTCTTCATCAAGCCTCGGAGTCCCCAGGGGGGGGGGGACCATAAATGCCCCCACCATCCGCCCCTCTCCCGATGACGACTCGAGGTGCCTGGAACCACTGTCTGACTCTCTTCTTCATTTCTGCAACATTCGTGGCCTTTCCTCTAACTTTCGCTCTGTTGAGCACCACCTCTCCTCCTCTAAACCTCACCTTCTTTTTCTAACGGAGACTCAGCTGTCTGACGCAACTGACAGCAAACCCTTTTCTGTATCCTCCTACTTTCTCTATACTCATTTCAAAGCCAAAGGTGGCTGTTGTGTATATATACGCAACGACTTATCTTGCTCTCGTGTTCCTGAACTCGATTCTTCTGAATTCTCTACACTCTGGCTTCGGCTTTAATGTCATTCTCTGACTAAATATGTCTGTGCTGTTTACTTATCCCCTAATTCTACTGACTATCAAAAATTCTTCGACTATCTTACTTCTATGATGGAACACATTCTATCCATTTCTCCTTTCTCTGAAATCTCCATTCTAGGAGATTTCAATGTTCACCACCACCTTTGGCTCTCCTCTCCTTTCACGGATCCACCTGGTGAACAAGCCTACATCTTTTCTATCCTTAATGACCTAGAGCAGCTTGTACAGCACCCTACCCGTATCCCTGACCGCCTTGGAGAGAGCTCCATAATACTTGACCTCTTCCTCACAATTAATCCCTCTGCTTACTCTGTTAATCTTTTCTCTCCATTGGGCTCCTCCGATCACAACCTTATTACCTGAACCCCTACACAGCAGGCATGTTTACCAATGTTTTCGTGTGCCGCAGGGTTATTCGGGCTCTGACAGACTCACAAAAAATATTTGCCAAAAATCAGTTATTACATATGCTTATGGCACATACCTTCAGCTTTCTCCTGGAATGTTTGTTGAGCCTTCGTCGGTTACCATACGACTTGTGGACACCTCTGAAGTTGGGTAACGAAGTCTCCACTTTACACTTCCCGACAACCCGTAATATGATTACCACAGCCAGATATTAACACTATAAACACTACTCTATGATTTTCAAGTAGTTTGGGATCCATACTGCAAAAAAAAAAAAAACACTGTGAAAGCAATGAAAATTACGAGCGCGTCTGACTGTCGCACTTGCGCTAGTTCGCTCTTGGTACTCTGTCATTTATTATTCATAAAACCCCTCACACTTTATGTTTGTATTACTATATAACACTTATATATATCTACAGTCTTTATCAATAAGTTTCCTTCAGTAGTATTAGTTTATTGTCACTGTAGGGATTCAATTTCTTTCAGTAAAATACGTAGCATTCACTTTTTCGTCCTGTATACTAGCACTGAGAGTGAATCTGTCACTTTTAGTTTCACTCTCATAACTCATAGTATTCAGACATGCTAGAGTGAAACTTTCACTTTCATTACTCTTAGGGTATATACTCGTATTCTTATAATACTACTCATTTACATTTCTATTTACATTCTCTATTTTATTAACGTTATTTACATTTCTATTTTATTTACACTGTGTTATGCACTGTCACTTGAAGTAACTTATAAAACTATTTTCCACTGTTCACGTATATTCACATTCATTACTTTCACTTGCGTTTACACATTATTTACACATTATTTACAATTCCACTTGCAATATTTTACTCAATAGAAAGATCGTAGTCACTCTTTTATCAATTGTCAGCCCTTTGCCTCTTTCCACACGAGGTTTAGTAGGGGGTAAAGGTCACAGGGCGCTTTGCATAGGGGTGAAAAGTCCCTGAAGTCAGCAAGAGCGAACAGATGTACCTCCACACTGGAAGATGAGAGTGCACTGATAAGGGTGGGCCGGGGTGGTGGCCTACCTAGGGAAATCAGTACTCCCAACGTTAGCCTCTTGACACAGCTAATTTATAGCAGTGAAATGATTGGCAGAAAATCTACACAATACATTATAAATTAGGTAGTTCCAGGTGAATGTAAATATCACTTAGGCTTCTCCCTTCCCTCCTTATATGTATATTTATTACGAAAATAGATTATACGGCATATTTCAAGGGGAAATAAACAGCGAAAATTAGCGAACCAGTGCAAGTAAGGTGTTGTCAGGTGATAATTAGCCAATTCCAGGTGTATGGCACTCTCACTTACCTTATTTCTTTCTTGTATATATTATTTGGTATAAGAATAGGGCATAGGGCTTATTTCAATGGATGAAATCAGTGAAAAATTCCAGGGAAGATTTACTTAGCGTAGCACGGCTGGGCAGGCGAGAGGATAGGGTAATGGAGGGGGGGTTGGGAGGGAAGTCAAGAATGGGGAGAAATGGCTAAATTGTCAACAGTGGATGGGAGTATAGATGAGATTAGGAGTGCTGACTAGTGTTGGACATTGGCAGTACTGATAGATGATACAAGCCCCCACTTGGAAGCCCGGGTGAATTCAAAATAACACAGAATCACAAAAGCGACGCCCCGCGGTATGATCCCTTGCTCCCAAGCGTCATGAAAGTGACGCCTCGCAGTTAAGGGGTTAACCTGTCCTATCACTCCGGTACGGCCTGTGGACCCTCCAGGGAAACGTTGTCTGTGGCATTTTGGAGCCACGGACTGGGAGGCCCTCAGGCAGTACTTCTTTGATTTTCCCTGGAATGGTTATTGCTTCCATGGCCGGGAGCCATCTGAGTGTGCCTTGCGCATTACGGAGGTTATTCTCTCGGGCATGGAAGCATACATTCCTTTCTCATATCCTTTGACTACTGCAAGAAAGCCTTGGTTTAATCACGCTTGTTCTAATGCTGTCCGCAACAAGGAGAGGGCCTACAAAAGGTACCGGAGCCAACCCACCCCTGAATCACCTCATCTTTACGTTTCTGCCCGGAATCGTGCTAAGTCTGTTCTTCGCTCTACTAAAAATAATTTCATCCATACTAAATGCTCACAACTGTCCAACTCGAATTCTTCCCGCTCCTTCTGGCACCTTGCCAAAAATCTTTCTAATAACTTTACCTCATCATCCTTCCCTCCTCTTTTCTACTCTGATGGTTCTGTAGCTATTTCTTCTACTGATAAAGCAGATCTCTTCGCACAGACTTTCTCCTCCAATTCCACCTTAGACGATTCTGGTGCTGTTCCTACATCACTTCCCCCCTCTGATTTCCTCATGGCTGACATTAAAATTTCTGTGCTTACACCCTGCCCAGGCAAACTCTTTCGCCTTTTTCTGTCAACTTGTACCTTTCCTTCTTGCTGGAAGTTTGCCCTCATTCAGCCAGTCCCAAAGAAGGGTGACCACTCCCAACCCTCCAACTCTCGTCCAATTGCTTTAACGTCCTGTATTTCAAAAGTTTTCAAGTCAATTCTCAATAGAAAAATTTTAAGTCATCTTTCCTATCACAACCTTCTTTCCGATCGTCAGTATGGGTTCCGTCAGGGACGCTCCACTGGCAATCTTCTCACTTACCTTTAAGACTCCTGGTCATCCTCATTTCGGGACTTTGGCGAAAGCTTTGCCATTGCACTTGACATCTCAAAGGCTTTCGATCGAGTCTGGCATAAATCTTTAATTTCCAAATTCCAATTTCTTGGCTTCCGCTTGTGCCTGTATTTCTGCTAACCTTAATTCTTTTTCTATCTGTAATTTACGTAGTTCTATCCCCAGACTGTCCATGTTTACCTTTTCCTCAATGTTTAGTCTCTCTCCCGAGTCCTGCTCTTTGTCAACTTCTGGAACAGCAGTGGCTGCTGCCCCTATATACTCTTTGTTCATGTAAGGTGTCGACTAACTCTTCTGCACTAGTCACTGAACCTCTGTGAGACTCCTTTACACTTTTGAAAGGTTCTTTGGCATCTGGGAGAAAGATTTCTTGTTCTACTAGGCCTTTGATAGCTACAGCTCTTATATCTGGTAAAGTCATGGAGGTGTTGAAAGGAACTTTAAAATACATGAGGATGAATTTCCACTGATCTTTAGTCAACTCGAACTTACATAAGTAATTAACTTCAGGATTTTGACAAAATGCTTGGATATCAAATTCCATCTTGGACAATGAAAAAAGAAAAATACCTCTGATAAAAATGTTGAGTGTTGGTCACAATTAAAACAGGACCCATGAACTATATATAAAATCAATTTATGATTGGAGAAAGTTTATCTTTATAAATTTCTCAAAAGATAAGCCACTGAATATGGTAACGAGATTCTAAGAGTCAGAACAGCAAGATCCTAGATGCTTGGCCCTTGGGCCTATTAGTAAGGTAAGAGAATGCTTCAATAAGTTGTCTTTGCGAATGACTTCAAGAAGGGTTACCACCAGCTGGTTTATAAGAGGGCATGTTACTGAATACCCTAACGAGACTAGTTTTTCCATTATGAATCGAAGTCATTGTGACTTTATAAGGGAAGAGAATCTTACTACAGTTCTTCCTTTTGAGGTCATCCGAGTTCTGCCTATGGAAAGTCAGGAGTTGATGATCGTAGAGAGAAGGTGTGAGGAGTAGAATGTAGCACCAGTCGAGCAGGGCAGTACTCCCGAAGTGGATGGAAAGCTGATGACAGGGAGTGCTGGAGCTCCCGTTTCATCAGCCCTCAGGACTAGTTCCTGACCATCCCCCTTTGCTGAACTTTTTCAGTGTCTCAGTTACACAGAGAGTAGGCCAGCATGCTCTCCAGTACAAATTTCTCTAACTATCTACACCAAACTACATGCACAGTACACACTACACTTCCTATTCAAAATTCAACAAAAATGGCGTCTCTTCATCAAGCCTCGGAGTCCCCAGGGGGGGGGGACCATAAATGCCCCCACCATCCGCCCCTCTCCCGATGACGACTCGAGGTGCCTGGAACCACTGTCTGACTCTCTTCTTCATTTCTGCAACATTCGTGGCCTTTCCTCTAACTTTCGCTCTGTTGAGCACCACCTCTCCTCCTCTAAACCTCACCTTCTTTTTCTAACGGAGACTCAGCTGTCTGAGGCAACTGACAGCAAACCCTTTTCTGTATCCTCCTACTTTCTCTATACTCATTTCAAAGCCAAAGGTGGCTGTTGTGTATATATACGCAACGACTTATCTTGCTCTCGTGTTCCTGAACTCGATTCTTCTGAATTCTCTACACTCTGGCTTCGGCTTTAATGTCATTCTCTGACTAAATATGTCTGTGTTGTTTACTTATCCCCTAATTCTACTGACTATCAAAAATTCTTCGACTATCTTACTTCTATGATGGAACACATTCTATCCATTTCTCCTTTCTCTGAAATCTCCATTCTAGGAGATTTCAATGTTCACCACCACCTTTGGCTCTCCTCTCCTTTCACGGATCCACCTGGTGAACAAGCCTACATCTTTTCTATCCTTAATGACCTAGAGCAGCTTGTACAGCACCCTACCCGTATCCCTGACCGCCTTGGAGAGAGCTCCAACATACTTGACCTCTTCCTCACAACTAATCCTTCTGCTTACTCTGTTAATCTTTTCTCTCCATTGGGCTCCTCCGATCACAACCTTATTACCTTAACCCCTACACAGCAGGCATGTTTACCAATGTTTTCGTGTGCCGCAGGGTTATTCGGGCTCTGACAGACTCTCAAAAAATATTTGCCAAAAATCAGTTATTACGCTTATGGCACATACCTTCAGCTTTCTCCTGGAATGTTTGTTGAGCCTTCGTCGGTTACCGTAGGACTTGTGGACACCTCTGAAGTTGGGCAACGGAGTCTCCACTTTACACTTCCCGACAACTCGTAATATGATTACCACAGCCAGATATTAACACTATAAACACTACTCTATGATTTTCAAGTAGTTTGGGATCCATACTCCAAAAAAAAAAAAACACTGTGAAAGCAATGAAAATTACGAGCGCGTCTGACTGTCGCACTTGCGCTAGTTCGCTCTTGGTACTCTGTCATTTATTATTCATAAAACCCCTCACACTTTATGTTTCTATTACTATATAACACTTATATATATCTACAGTCTTTATCAATAAGTTTCCTTCAGTAGTATTAGTTTATTGTCACTGTAGGGATTCAATTTCTTTCAGTAAAATACGTAGCATTCACTTTTTCGTCCTGTATACTAGCACTGAGAGTGAATCTGTCACTTTTAGTTTCACTCTCATAACTCATAGTATTCAGACATGCTAGAGTGAAACTTTCACTTTCATTACTCTTAGGGTATATACTCGTATTCTTATAATACTACTCATTTACATTTCTATTTACATTCTCTATTTTATTAACATTATTTACATTTCTATTTTATTTACACTGTGTTATGCACTGTCACTTGAAGTAACTTATAAAACTATTTTCCACTGTTCACGTATATTCACATTCATTACTTTCACTTGCGTTTACACATTATTTACACATTATTTACAATTCCACTTGCAATATTTTACTCAATAGAAAGACCGTAGTCACTCCTTTATCAATTGTCAGCCCTTTACCTCTTTCCACACGAGGTTTAGTAGGGGGTAAAGGTCACAGGGCGCTTTGCATAGGGGTGAAAAGTCCCTGAAGTCAGCAAAAGCGAACAGATGTACCTCCACACTGGAAGATGAGAGTGCACTGATAAGGGTGGGCCGGGGTGGTGGCCTACCTAGGGAAATCAGTACTCCCAACGTTAGCCTCTTGACACAGCTAATTTATAGCAGTGAAATGATTGGCAGAAAATCTACACAATACATTATAAATTAGGTAGTTCCAGGTGAATGTAAATATCACTTAGGCTTCTCCCTTCCCTCCTTATATGTATATTTATTACAAAAAGAGATTATACGGCATATTTCAAGGGGAAATAAACAGCGAAAATTAGCGAACGAGTGCAAGTAAGGTGTTGTCAGGTGATAATTAGCCAATTCCAGGTGTATGGCACTCTCACTTACCTTATTTCTTTCTTGTATATATTATTTGGTATAAGAATAGGGCATAGGGCTTATTTCAATGGATGAAATCAGTGAAAAATTCCAGGGAAGATTTACTTAGCATAGCACGGCTGGGCAGGCGAGAGGATAGTGTAATGGAGGAGGGGTAGGGAGGGAAGTCAAGAATGGGGAGAAATGGCTAAATTGTCAACAGTGGATGGGAGTATAGATGAGATTAGGAGTGCTGACTAGTGTTGGACATTGGCAGTACTGATAGATGATAGAAGCCCCCACTTGGAAGCCCGGGTGAATTCAAAATAACACAGAATCACAAAAGCGACGCCCCGCGGTATGATCCCTTGCTCCCAAGCATCATGAAAGTGACGCCCCGCAGTTAAGGGGTTAACCTGTCCTATCACTCCGGTACGGCCTGTGGACCCTCCAGGGAAACGTTGTCTGTGACATTTTGGAGCCGCGGACTGGGAGGCCCTCAGGCAGTACTTCTTTGATTTTCCCTGGAATGATTATTGCTTCCATGGCCGGGAGCCATCTGAGTGTGCCTTGCGCATTACGGAGGTTATTCTCTCGGGCATGGAAGCATACATTCCTTTCTCATATCCTTTGACTAATGCAAGAAAGCCTTGATTTAATCACGCTTGTTCTAATGCTGTCCGCAACAAGGAGAGGGCCTACAAAAGGTACCGGAGCCAACCCACCCCTGAATCACCTCATCTTTACGTTTCTGCCCGGAATCGTGCTAAGTCTGTTCTTCGCTCTGCTAAAAATAATTTCATCCATACTAAATGCTCTCAACTGTCCAACTCGAATTCTTCCCGCTCCTTCTGGCACCTTGCCAAAAATCTTTCTAATAACTTTACCTCATCATCCTTCCCTCCTCTTTTCTACTCTGATGGTTCTGTAGCTATTTCTTCTACTGATAAAGCAGATCTCTTCGCACAGACTTTCTCCTCCAATTCCACCTTAGACGATTCCGGTGCTGTTCCTCCATCACTTCCCCCCTCTGATTTCCTCATGGCTGACATTAAAATTTCTTCAGTTGATGTATTTTCTGCCATTACTGGCTTCAGTACTAACAAGGCATATGGGCCTGATGGGGTCCCTCCTGTTGTTCTCAAGAACTGTGCTTCTGAGCTTACACCCTGCCCAGGCAAACTCTTTCGCCTTTTTCTGTCAACTTGTACCTTTCCTTCTTGCTGGAAGTTTGCCCTCATTCAGCCAGTCCCAAAGAAGGGTGACCACTCCCAACCCTCCAACTCTCGTCCAATTGCTTTAACGTCCTGTATTTCAAAAGTTTTCAAGTCAATTCTCAATAGAAAAATTTTAAGTCATCTTTCCTATCACAACCTTCTTTCCGATCGTCAGTATGGGTTCCGTCAGGGACGCTCCACTGGCAATCTTCTCACTTACCTTTCAGACTCCTGGTCATCCTCATTTCGGGACTTTGGCGAAAGCTTTGCCATTGCACTTGACATCTCAAAGGCTTTCGATCGAGTCTGGCATAAATCTTTAATTTCCAAACTGCCTTCCTACGGTTTCTATCCTTCTATCTGTGCCTTCATCGCTAGCTTCCTTTCTGGTCGTTCTATAGCCGCTGTTGTAGACGGCCATCGTTCTTCTCCTAGATCTATCAACAGCGGTGTTCCTCAGGGCTCTGTCCTATCACCATCTCTCTTCCTTTTATTCATCAATGATCTTCTAAGCTGTACATCTAACCCTATCCACTCATACGCTGATGACTCCACCCTTCACCTTTCCATTCGGTTCCCGCAATGCCCATGTCAACAGTTACTTCAAAAACAAGGGATGAGGCTATGGCACACCTAATGTCTGACTTGGCTCATATCTCTGACGGGGGTAAAAATAATATGGTTGTTTTTAATGCATCTAAGACTCAATTCTTACACCTATCAACCCGACAAAATCTTCCACAGGTATACCCACTAATGTTTAATAATATTCAGCTTAATCCTGCATCATCCTTGAACATCCTTGGGGTTTCATTTACTCGGGCCTTACCTTGGAAAGATCATATTACATCTCTTGTAAAATCTGCTTCCAAGAGATTGGGTGTGCTAAGCCGACTCCGCTTTCTTTACCCCTGCACAATTGTTGACTCTATACAGGGGTTTTATCCGCCCCTGTGTGGAGTGCAACTCTCATGTGTGGGGAGGCTCCCCACATACAGCTCTTCTCATTAGTGTGGAGTCAAAGGCTTTTCATCTCATTAACTCTCCTCCTCTTACTGACTCCCTTCAACCTTTGTCTCTTCGCCACACTGTTGCATCTTTATCTCTTTTCTATCGCTACTTTAATAGTCACTGCTCCTCTGAACTGTCTGCTTGCATTCCTCCACCTCTACGACGGGCGCGTAGCACCCATCTGGCAGCAAACTCTCATCCCTTTTCTCTCCAACTCTCTAATGCAAGAGTTAACCGTTACTCCCAGTCTTTCATTTATGCAACAGGTCAGCTCTGGAACTGTCTCCTTCTTTCTGTATTTCCTGCTGCCTATGATCTCCAGTCTTTCAAACGCAGTGTGTCCAGGCATCTCGAAATGATCGGATCTTGAATTTGGCTCTCTATTGTATTTTGTTTTTCTCTTGGAGGGAACTGTTACTACGGGCTCATGGCCTTTGGTTCCTTCTTCCTCGCATAAAAAAAAAAAAGGTCTGCGTTTGTCTTAGATTCACATAGAACCTCATCAAACTGTCACAGCAGGCGGTAAGTTCCTGTGGGATTACTGAGGTGTGGATAATGGGTAATTAAATATGATTGATGTACAATGTATTAAATCATATCCCGGACAAGCTCCCACATGTTACAAATCCCCAGAAACCCTTCACATTCAGGCCCATTGTCTTTCCATAAGGGGAACACCCAGCAATAGTTGTAGTTTATAATTGAGGGGTAACGGGACTAGTAACCAAAGTTAAGTTATTCTAATCGAAAAATATCAAAACCAAATTTACTCTTACACCTTACCAACCCAATTTAACCTATCTTACTTTTAAATACACAAAACAAACAAGGGAAATACAGGAACACAAGAGCCCTAAATCTGGCTTATCTAGAGTATTATATCAGTTCATTCAAAATAAATAGAGGTATATCCTAAAACACATTTAGTCCAACACTCAAAAATACAAATAATACAAAAATACTCAAACCAGGGGCAGACTGTGGATGTATACTCCCGATAGCACAGGTGCTACGGGAGAAGTAGATCCTGTACTGGTGTGGACAGAACTGCCTTTCTCTGGCCACCTCCTCCCACTCGTAACCTTGGACAGAGAGGAAATTCACCCCCCTACCTACCCCACCTTAAGGCGGGAGGAAGGAGGGGCAAGTTGTGTGATATCAAGGAGCCAATCATATGCCGTGAAGGTAAAAGACCGAACCGCATAGAGTGGCTTGGTCGTTTCTGATGGCTCATAGAGCATTAACGACTAGAAGATAAAGCAAGAATCATGACATTACACTATTAATCTTTCTCTCCGGTGGGCTCCTCCGATCACAACCTCATTACATTAATCTGTCCTATTGCTCCAGTACAGCCTGTGGACCCTCCAAAGAAAAGTCGACTGTGGCACTTTGGAGCTGAAGATTGGGAGGCCCTCAGGCCGTACTTCTTTTCATTTTCCCTGGAATGATTATTGCTTCCATGGCAGGGAGCCATCTGAGTGTGCTTCGCGCATTGCTGAGGTTATTCTCTCAGGCATGGTAGCATACATTCCCTTCTTGTACCCTTTGACTAATGCAAGAAAGCCTTGGTTAAATTACGCGTGTTTTAATGCTGTCCACAACATGAAGAGGGCGTATAATAGGTACCAGAGCCAACCCACACCTGAATCTCATTTTTTTTATGTTTCTGGCCAGAATCGTGCTAAGCCTGTTCTTCGCTTTGCTAAAAATTTCATCCGTACTAAATGCTCTCAGCTCTCCAACTCGAATTATTCCCGCTCCTTCTGGCACCTTGACAGAAACGTTTCTAACAACTTTGCCTCATCATTTTTCCCTCCTCTTTTCTATGCTGATGGCCCTGTAGCTATTTTTTCTACAATAAAACAGATTTCTTCACTCTGACTTTCTCCTCCAGTTCCACCTTAGATGATTCCAGTGCTGTTCCTCCATCGCTTCCCCCCTTTGACTTCCTCATTGCTGACATTAAAATTTCTTCAGCTGATGTATTTTCTGCTATCACTGGCCCCAATACAAACAAGGAACATGGGCCTGATCGAGTTCCTCCTGTTGTCCTCTAGAACTGTACTTCTGTGCATACGCTCTGCCTAGGTAAACTCTTTTGCCTTTGTCTGTCAACTTGTACCTTTCCTTCTTGCTCCTATTCAGCCAGTCCCAAAGAAGGGTGACCATTCCCAACCCTCTAACTATCATCCAATTGCTTTAACATCCTGTGTCTCAAAAGTTTTCGAGTCAATTCTTCACAGAAAATCTTTTAAGCATCTTTCCTATCACAGCCGTCTTTCTGATCATCAGTATGGGTTCCGTCATGGACGCTCCACTGGCAATCTTCTCATCTACCTTTCAGACTCCTGGTCATCCTCCTTTCTGGACTTTGGCGAAAACTTTGCCATTGCACTTGACATCTCAAAGGCTTTCGATCGAGTCTGGCATAAATCTTTAATTTCCAAACTGTCCTCTTACAATTTCTATCCTTCTATCTGTGCCTTCATCTATATCTTCCTTTCTGGTCGTTCTATAGCCGGTATTACAGACGGCCATCATTCTTCCCCTAGATCTATCAACAGTGGTGTTCCTCAGGGCTTGGTTCTATCACCAGCTCTCTTCCTTTTATTCATCAATGACCTTCTAAGCTTTAAGTCTAACTCTATCCACTCGTATGCTGATGATTCCACCCTTCACCTTTCCATTTGGTTCCTGCAACGTCCATCTCAGCAGTTACTTCAACAAACAAGAGATGAGGCTATGGCACACCTAATGTCTGACTTGGCTCGTATCTCATACTGGGGTAAAAATAATCTTGTTGTTTTAATGCATCAAAGACTCAGATTTTTACGCCTATCAACCCGACAAAATTTTTCACAGGAGTACCCACTAATGTTTAATGATATCCAGCTCAAACCTGCATCATCCTTGAACATGCTTGGGGTTTCATTAACTCGGGCCTTATCTTGGAAAGATCATATTACATCTCTTGTAAAATCTGCTTCCAAGAGATTGGGTGTGCCAAGCCAACTCCGTACCTTCTTTACCCCTGCACAGTTGTTGACTTGTACATGGGTTTTATTCGCCCTTGTGTAGAGTACAACTCTCATGTGTGGGGAGGCTCCCACCATACAGCAAATCTCAAAAGGGTGGAGTCAAAGGCTTTTCATCTCATTAACTCTCCTCCTCTTACTGGTTCCCTTCAACCTCTGTCTCTTCACCGCACTGTTGCATCTTTATCTCTTTTTTATCTCTACTTCAATGGTCACTGCTCCTCTGAAGTGTCTGCTTGCATTCCTCCACCTCTATGATGGGCACATAGCACCCATCTAGCAACAAACTCTCATCCTTTTTCTGTCCATTGCAAGAGTTATGCATTACTCCCAGTCCTTCATTATTGCAACAGATCAGCTCTGGAACTATCTCCCTCTGTCTGTATTTCCTACTTCTTATGATCTCCAGTCTTTCAAACGCAGTGTGTCCAGGCATCTCGAAATGAACGGATCTTGAATTTGGCTCTCTTATGTGTTGTTTTTGTTTTTACTTGGAAGGAACGGTTTATGGGCTCCTGGGCTTTGATTCCTTCTTCCTTACATAAAAAAAAAAGGTGAAGTACTATTGACACAATGTGCTTTGAGATCTTGAATGACAGTGAGGAAATGCAGGTGACTGATAGTGAGCAATGTGATGAGGTAGTGAAATTTTGGATGAAATAGTTGCAAGAAAACCAACCTCGAGGTGATTATATAGAACTGTTAGAACTGTCCATTGTTGTCTTGGGTGGTGCACTGGCTCGTGGAACGCGGTTTCAGCACCCTGGTGCTTGCCACCATGCCAGATGGATGGGCAAAATTGTATACAGCATCAAAGTTTATCTTTTCCATCATCGACAAGCATCACACAGAATCACGGCTGAGGATTGATGCGGTTTGTTCTTTTCATCATGATGTAATACCTGAAATTATGGTTCTTGCAAAACCAGATGTAGCTCCAGCAAACGATCTGACGCTTCCCCAGGAATTATTGCTTTATCCTGATAAGGACACTCTACAAGTCTGCTTGAGAGCATTTGGTCATCACTTGTGGTATTTGTCAGAGCAATTAGTTGGACTGGCGTTTTTGAGCCAACTGTTGACCTTAAAGAGAAGTGAAAAATGGTGATGGCTCTTAACCCTTTCACGGACATTAAGTTTCCAATACGTTTCCGGGCCAGGCACAATGCCAAAACTCCACTTAGGCTGCCTCCGCTCACGCAGAAAGGAAAAAATTTCTAAGGCCTTCGGAAAATGCTTATATTGTTATAAATAGTTGCCCATCGTCTTCGCTGATGTTTATAAGATAAAAAAAAAAAGATCAAAAAATGTACAGAAATGAAGTGAGAATAACCCTTATTTAGGTGAAAACTAGCTTCTAATAACTTCCCAACATTATTGCACAAAATTTTTCCCGGGACATGCAGTTGCAAAATACATGCCTATATGCAGAATTTCTCGAGCTTTCCCATGAGCACTGGGGCATTTTGATACATGCAATAGTTTTCGAGTAAATAAAAATATCACCTGAAAATGACTAACTTGTTTATCATTTCGTATGGTATTATTGAGACTGAAACAAACTTATATGTAAATTATTTAGTTTTGTAGCCCAAAAGATAAGGGACCCCATGATATCATAGAAATTGTTATAACCCTTAATGTTATTAAGATCTTTAGTGGAAAAGTTTCTAGAGAAGGGAAAAAAGTTGCATGTGGCCTTCATGGATTTGGCGAAAGCATATGACAGGGTGGATAGACAAGGATTGTGGAAAGTATTAAGAATATATGGAAAGTTGTTGAATGCTGTGAAGAGTATGTATGATGGTGCGAAGGCTGCAGTGTGTGTGAACGGTGAACTGAGTGAATTTTTCTCTTTGAAGGTTGGATTGAAACAGGGATGTGTCATGTCTCCAATAGTTGTTCAATCTGTATATGGATGGGGTAATAAAAGAGATAAAGGTAGGGTAGTAGATGTTAGAGCTGCCCTAGTGAGAGAGGGTAGTGTTTGGAAACATCTTGTACTGTTGTTTACAGATGATACTGTGTTTTTATGTGAAGACGAAGGGGAGCTGCAAGGCTTGGTGGATGAGTTTGGGAGAGTGTGTAAGAAACGGAATCTAAAGGTGAATGTAGGGAAGAGTATGGTGATGGTCTTTGAGAGAGGTGAAGTCAGTGAATGTACAGTGAGGTTGAATGGTGAGGAAATGGAAAATGTTAGTACGTTTAAGTACATGGGGAGTGTGATGAGTAAGGATAGAAGTTTGGCGAGTGAAGTGCTTGAAAGGGTACAACGAGGAAGAAAGGTTGTTGGTTCCTTGAGAGCAATGATAAGAAACAGGAAAGTGAGCATGGAAGTGAAACAGTTACTACGTGACAGTATTGTGATACCAGCTCTAACGTATGGAAGTGAAGCTTGGACATTGTTGGAAGGACACAAGTCAAGAGTGACAGCAGTGGAAATGAGTTATTTAAGAGGAGCCTGTGGAGTCACATGGAGAGACAGGTTGACACATGAAGATATAAAGGAGCATTGTGGTGTGGATGTGGATGTGATAGGAAGCGATAGGAGGAACACACTGAGGTGGTTTGATCATGTGGAGAGGATGGAGGGTGAGAGACTGACAAGGAGACCGTATGTGAGTGAGGTGGAGGGGGGGAGAGGGAGGGGGAGGCCGAGGATGAGATGGAGGGATGGAGTGGAGAGGTATATGAGTGAGGGGGGTGTGAGTTGGAAGCAGGGCAGTGAAGTGGCGGGGGACAGGGCGACGTGGAGGAGATTTGTTTGTGGCCACCCCGTGCGGGATTTAGGCGTCTGGCAATAGATAGATAGACAGTTACTAAGAAAATGAATTTTGTAAAGTTAGGACGGGTTGGGAGGGGTAACAGAAGGGAAGCTCGTGCCTGTAAGCTGAGTATGTTGTTTCCAATCTTTTACAGAAATAATTTGCACACAAAGGTTTTTTTGCTTTACAAAAGTAGACATAAAATCATTAGCTAGCTCATGCTTTCTTCAGATTTTTTATGAGACCTATTCTTTCCGAGTAAAATCCCTGAGAGAAAAACAACGAAATGCACCACATTTACCCTATGAGAATATATAGTAAAAACAACACATTTATACCTTTTATATACACAGTATAAAAACTGGACAAATAATCTAGTTACTCACACCTCTAGCAGTGTTGTAATGCTTCGGGAATGTAGAGATGGAGTTGCAGAGAGGAGAAAAGGTACGATCACAGCCTATGAATGTGTAATTATTTGTGATGTGACGTGTGTGTGTGTGTGTGTGTGTGTGTGTGTGTGTGTGTGTGTGTGTGTGTGTGTGTGTGTGTGTGTGTGGTGTGATTTACTGCTGTATGCTTTCATCAGTATGGTACTGATGAAAGCATAGTCCTCTCCAGACAGGTACATCACAAACAGGACATATATCTTTATGGCTGGAGTCCTTCCTCCTCTTGTGCAAATAGCACAGTAAACACCACAGCCTCTTCCTGCCAGGGATTTTTTCCAGGCTATGATGCTAGAGTCCAAGTGTATGCTATGATCGACATATCGACGGCGCTCCCCCATCTCCTTGCCTCCGTACTCCTACTTGAGGTGCAGCGGCAGGAGCTGGCCGAGTAATTCCTGACGGGCCAACTACTGCAGGAGGTGGAGTTATGGTTGCAGGTAGAGTGGAGGCAGCAGTTGATGGAGTGGTTGCTGCAGGTCCTGCTGCTGGTCATCATGAGGGAAGTTCAGGTGCATGGTGGAGGACAGCACCCGATGCAGGCCACTACTCCCCCTGGAATACAAAGAGCTTGTGGCATATGTGCTCTTGGAATTCAGGGAGAGTCATAGGCATGTTGGCATTCTTTTTGTACAGGGTGTAGGCATTGAAGAAGGCCATGTTTATGAAATAGAATGACATTTTTTTCATCCACTTGACCGTTCTGCTTTGGGTGTGGTAGTACTGGATCATCTGATTGAAATGATCCACCCCTCTCATGTGCCGATTGTAGTTCTTCACCATGACTGGCTTGTTCACAGTCTTGATAATGTGGTGGAATTTGCCGTCAGGACTTTGACCTTCCCACGTACCTACTTAGAGACGATGGTGTTGCTGTGAAAAGTGGACACCCTACTTATGATACGCTTGTCTTTCCACAGCAACACCATCACATTGCCCTTGTGCCTAGCTTCCACTCCATCACCAGCAAGGCATTTGGCACTGCTGATGTCTTGCAGCTCCTTTGATGCTCCCCTTGCAAGCCGTAGTGTGCGACACACATATACATTTTCTCACAGAAGAGATGTTCACACAGTGATACAGAGTTGTAAATTATTGTCCATATACAATTCGTAGCCGTTGTCTTTCAAAGGTTCAGTGAGGCCTCACAATGTGTTTTCAGGGATTTCTTCTCCCTCGTCTGTATTTGAAAGCTCCAAATGTAGCCACTCTTTGCCCCAGCCAAGATATAAAGTTTGATGGCATACTTTTGGGGCTTCATTGGGTTATACACATGGCAGGAGAGGCGCCTATTCCAACGCAGAAATTCCTCATCAAGGTTCAGATATTGATACTGAATGTATACCTCTGTCAGGACTGTAAAATATCATAATACATAATAACCAGCAACACAGTCTAGAGGTTAGGTCAATGTCAAACCTAGGGGCCAAAGGAAGTGATGTTAGCACCTCTCCAGAATGTCTCTCACCAGCACAATAGCTCACAAACAAAGTCTCGTGACCATACACACACACACACACACACACACACACACACACACACACACACACACACACAGGCTTCTAGAATATTTCAACAACACTATAGCCCACGTGACACGACCCCTGCTAAACGAGAATGTAGCAAATCAGAGCTCAGAAAGGGGCAAGCCATTGAACCGGGAGGTAGTGGAGAGATCAAATAAGAAGAGGGGTCCAACTAGACTTAGTAAATTACGTCACTGTGTAATACACATGCTGCTCAACTTAGATTTTCTTTGAAGATAATAAATCAAGATCATCTCCCTGTATTCATCTTTAACTCCTGCTCTTCAATTACCAAAATAACTTTAACCAAAACTCAAGACTCACCTATTACAAGACTAAAGAATTACATATATATATAAATGGTGGCTGCAAAGTTCCAACAATAAATGGTAGCAGCACAGTAACGATCGACTCTACGTCTACGAACCATCATTTCTACAAAAGCAGGCGAACCTGTAACCAAGATCAGCTCCAGTTCTACAGCTGACTCTACATTACAACAATTCTACGATCAAGTCACCACAAGCGAGTATACAATAAGAAGAACGAGTCTACGAGCCTAAGAGTCTATGAGCATAGAGTAGCAACGACGAGTTATGAGTGAGGATCAACCAGCTCTACGATTAACTACAAATAACAAGTCTACAAGACAACTCTATAATCTTCTTCATGCAACTTCAAGCAGCAGCAAGAAGAGTAAAAAACATAACAAGTAAACGAAAAGCAAGAACAAAGCAACAAGCACTAGAACCCCAACACTCTCTCCTACCCCCCAACTACCTCCACTGCTGACGCAGGTCAAGACGACGCGGCAAAACACCAGAGCCACATTTATAACGCATATCTTTCACCTTTCATCACTCAGTTACCCACTACAGCTACCAGTGTGGGAAGCCAACGTCATCATGCGTATCTGCTGAGACGACGTCACCATGCGTGTTCGCTGAGACGACGCCACCAATCAACGTGTGACTGACACCAGGCACTTCTCACCCACTACTCGTCACTCATTATTCACATAGCTCCTACTCATACTCATTTATTTTCACAGTATTGAGTGAGAATCCGACATTCTATGGTGAGGTGAGTTCGGTTGTTAACCACTACATTCATCAGGCCATGGAATTTTCTGAGTAATATCGTCCATCAACACAGCCCTAGAATTATCGAGAGATCTTCATTCATCTCTGCATTTATCTTCCGAGATCGACAGCTGCTTTCGTCTCGCCTCTCCGAGTGACCATCTGTATCAAGTGGGTGTAATTATACTTACTCATTTCTTCTCGGTGCTTTAAATTTTATATATACGTTTATACACTCCCTATCTATCATTCATTACAACTCATTTACTCATCTATTTAGTTAGGACATAAACAAAAGACATATTTCATAACACCAAACCTTAGCAATATGAATTCTTTTTAGCTGAGTGATATGACAGGAATATTTTCACCTCCGCCTGTGTTAGTACCAGATGATACACAGTTAGTGCCCACTGTGGATACACAATTAGGAGAGCACCAGGGCAACACTCCCACCCTACAAAATTCACCGCAAACTAAAGGTAAAGAAACTAATACCTCAATTCCAGATGCTAATGATGATGATAGGCAAACCCCCTCTGATGTAGTGAGTGAGAACTTTGTCTCTGATTTGTATATCTATGAAAATATACTTAACAGAATTCATCGTTCAGGGAACACCTATTCCACTATTCCCTCACACAACGATAAACAAGTCCAAGTTAAATTAACAGAGCAACCAGTGAAGATGAATACCACGGATCAAACATCCCCAACTAATGTTTACGTCTACCATGAAGATAAAACTGCCTCGAAATTCTCTGCCACAGAAAAAGACCATATTGATGTCATTTCACAGGTTAATCAGTGCGAACAGATCTTCGTAAAAAGGCACATTACAGATAAACAAGAGAAAATTGCTATTTTTTCCTCATGGATTAGTCATGAAAGATGTCCGGCAGGAAACTTGCTTAGGTCAGACACGCTTCTCCGAGCTAAGACATATGATGAATTTAAAACTGAATTTTTGAAGAAATTTTCTGAAGGTATGAACTTTTTGCCAGGTATAATCCCAGAATTACATAAGATTGTAGATCTTGCAAGGGAGCACACTACAATTCATGTGGTCAGTGAAATCCCTGCCGATGTCTCCACGATCAAAAGAACATTATTAGCTACCTTAGAAAACTCAAACTGGATAACAGGAGATGGAAAGATGTCCCCAGACCTCGTCGTGGACATCATTGGTTATATAGCTGCCTTGTGTAAATTACCTGATAGGATCTTCAAGATAGTCTAGACGACAGCGAACACCCCAGGTATGTGGTTACTAGACTTAATGAACGAGGTAGAGATGCAGTGTAGCAAAGCAGGAGTGAACGAAACACAATCGCATTCTAGCAGAATGAGAGTGCCTGAGACAGTATTACCTGTGAAAACAGCTACAACAACCCCAAACAGAGAACAAAACCGATCGCGACCCGAAAGCAGGCAGAGCAAACAACCAAACGTGTCAGGACTTCAATCACAAACACCAGGCTACAGACAGTTTCGTAAGTTTTCGCGCAGTCCAAGCAGATCTCGCGTCACAGACACCACTAAACATGGGAAGTCATCTCGTAAATCACAGTCAGGAGATAGGTCCATTCCATGTCATTATTGTGCAAAATCAGGACACACAAAGAATGAATGCTTTATCAAAACAAAAGAGGATAGACAAAAGACACAATGCTTTGGTCCCTACTGTAGACATCATCGGTGCCAGGGGCATTGGACCAGTAACTGCAAAACAGTAGAAAAATTAATGTCTGTTACCAAATTGGGGGAGGACCAAGTCACGACAAAAAACGAACAAACGTAAAGAAATTAAGTCTAAAATTCACATAGGAGGCATTTTGGGAAATGAGTATCTTGATACAAGCTGTATGTGAGGATCAAAACGCGTCCTTATTTTTAGACACAGGCTCTCCAGTGAATTCAAGAAGAAATAAATAGAATTTTTAGAAATAAGAAGAAAGTAACTTTTCTGGAAGAATCTGATTTACATTTATATACAGTAGATGGCAAACAAATCACAGTAAAAGGTATGATACGGTTAAACATCAGTTTCACAGAGACTACAAGACCAATCTCTGCATTTTTTTTTATATCATTGAAAACTTAGCAATTAAAGCTCATATGTTACTGGGGTTAAGATGCATGAGAACAGAAAATAACTTTACTCCCACAAATGAATGCAATGGACTTTAATCAATTCATAGAGGAAATACCATCAGAGTCCTCACCGATTAGTAAAACAGAACCAAAAAGAATTGGTAATATTAAAAGCTTAAGCAAACATACATAAACAGATGAGTGTATAGATCCACTCACCCCCCCCCCCCAAGCCTCCAGGACTAGAAACCCAGGTAACGGTACTGATATATCAGTTTTTCCTGCCCATCTCACCAATGATTTAGTTATACCACCTAACTCCTATATGAAAGTTACCATAAAGAGCAAGTTACGGAACAGTACTGTTCTTGTCTTAGAAGAATTATGTAAAGTAAAAGGATTGTTAGTAGAAAACGCATTATGTCAGATGAACGATGATTGGCAAACTCAGATATTTCTAATTAATCACATGAATGGGGAAGTACAGTTGAAAAAGTGGACTTGTATAGTTAATATTGAAAAATGTCCCGCCCCTGTAATGGAAATAGTTTTAGTTGGAGTTACAAGTGAAATAAATTCTACGGATAGAGAAAGCATAAAAGAGAATTTAATTCACTCAAGTGAATTTGATGAAGAAAATTATTTGTTAACCCTGTTGGAAAAACACAGGGACACCGTAGCATTACCCGGAGAACAAGTAAGGTGTACAAACCTGATTAATCACTAGATTAAAGTGCACCCACATACACTACCAATTTTCGTACCGGCCTACCAAATCCCACAATCTCAACGTACACTCGCAAATCAGTATGTCGATGAAATGTTAAGACTTGGAGTTATTGAGCCATCAGTGTCCCCATGGAATGCCCCATTATTCTTCCTGCCCAAACGAAATGGAGAAATGCGTGCAGTAGTAGATTACCATAAACTATGGTGGTACCACTCTAAACTGGCGGTTTGGGTGGGGCACGAACCTCTGTACAGTGTTGCCACGTGTTCCATACCCGCGATGTGAACGGCTCTGATATATGTAAAAGCATCACAATAAGATAAACATAAGAATAAAATGGTAACATGTGTATTACAATATATGAAAGAACAGTAAACTTATTTTGCATAAAATATTTATATGGCGATACAGAAACGTGGCATAAATATTTTACAGTGTTGCTAAAAAAAAAAAAGTAGTCACTTTTATTGGCTGTTACCGTATTTCTGGGGTTGGTAATAATGTCACAATTATGATTATAAGATAATGTGCAGGAATATAAGTAAAAAATGTCAATTTCTTAGTAAAACAAAATAATACATTAAATCCTCGTGAGCGGCAACACTCACACACACCCAGTCCGACCTGGCCAGAGCTTCCTCGTATCACCTGCGTGGTGTGGAAATGAAGTCAAAATTTACAATATGAACATTATAACGTAAAAGAAAATAACCAAAATGTATCCTAAAATACCACGACGAGAGAGAGAGAGAGAGGGGGGGGGGAGGCACACCAGGGGCAGTGTGAGTGCAGCTGAGTCAGAGATGGAGGAAGGGAGGGAAGGAAGGAGGGAGAGTGACTGAATGAAAACAAATCATGGCGCCACAACAGCGAGGTCATCTGGCGCCATATGTAAAACAATAATATTTTTATATATAATTAGATATAATAAAAACAAAATAAAGAAATGAAAGCACAGGTTTATAAGTCACTCATAAAAGAAACAAAATTCCCAAGGGTGAAGCACATCTCCCCCCAGGAGAGAGAGAGAGAGAGAGAGAGAGAGAGAGAGAGAGAGAGAAGGCAGGCCAGGGGCAGTGTTGAGTGCATTGTCAAGCTGAAGGAAAGATGAAGCGAGGTAAGGAAGAAGGGCAAGAATGATTGAATGAAAAATCAAGGCGGCACAACACCAAGGTCATCTGGCACCATATGTAAAACAATAATATAATAAAAAACAAAATAAAGAAATGAAAGCACAAGTGTATAAGACACATAAAAGAAACAAAATTCCCTAGGGTGACGCACATCTCCCCCCAGGAAAGAGAGAGAGAGAGAGAGAGAGGCACGCGAGTATGGAAAACGTGGCATCACTGTACAGAGGTTCGTGCCCCACCCAAGCCGCCAGTTTAGAGTGGTACCACCATAAACAATCACACAATCCCAGACCAATTTCCCATGCCATTGCTAAGCAACATCCTACAGAATATTGGACCAGAAAATAATGTATTTTCCACGATTGATTTGCTAAGTGGTTATGATCAAATTCCTGTAGATCAGGCATCATGTAAATACACTGCCTTTTCAACAAATAGAGGACACTATCAGTATAGAAGGATGCCCATGGGACTGAGGACAGCCCCAGGCACATTCCAGCGACTTATGAATTACGTATTGTCCTGAATATTAGGACATGGAATATTTGTTTATCTTGACGATATTATCATCGCAATGAAAGATATCGCAGAACATCTCCAGAAATTAAACCTACTCTTACAAAAGCTTGGTGATGCTGGATTATAAATTCTTTCTAAATGCAAATTTTGCTTTAAGGAAATAAATTTCTTAGGCCACAAATTAAGTTCTAATGGTATTTACACCACTGATGACAAAATACAGGCATTGAGAGATTTTCCTGAACCCACTACGACTGACGAAGTTAGACAATTTTTAGGTCTAGCTGGGTAGTATAGGTCATTCGTACCACAATTCTCTCATATAGCCTTTCCTCTATTCCAACTACTCAAAAAAGATGCTATATTCTAATGAGAAGAACAACAAAAACAAGCATTTAACAAATTAAAAATTAAACTAACAAATGCACCATGTTTAGCATATCCGGATTTCACAAAACCATATATTATCTGTACAGATGCATCAGTTAAGGGATTAGGGGCTGTACTGATGCAGGAAGATAAAAGAGGACAGAATCAACCAATTGCATTTGCCAGCAGACAAATAAAAGGTGCAGAGAAAAATTTTTGCACTACAGACTTAGAGGCACTTTCAGTGGTTTTTGCATTAAAAAACTTTCGAAATTTGGTATATGGTTACGAAATACACTTATTCACTGACCATAAACCGCTAGTGGTTATGTTGAAAGAAAAATTCTTCTCTGGGAGGAGAGCAAGATGGAAATGTACAGTCAAAAACTACAATGTACATATTCATTATATATAAGGCAAAATGAATCCAGTAGCCGACGCATTATCCAGGAACCCGAAAACAAGTCAGGTCGCGGCATTAGATCTCAAAGGTGACATCCCAAACCACGATGAAATTGCAAAAGCACAAAGACTTGATCCAACATGGTCTAAAGTTATATACAAGTTAGAAAGATGAGATGACATACAATTACCCAAACAACACGTACCACTAGAACAATTCACGATAATCAATAATGCATTATACAAGATCAACCCAGAACAACCAAAATGCCGAAGAAATAATAAGCAACTGGTAATACCTAATGTCATTCTCCTCTGCATAGCAAGAGGATAGGCTCACTTAGACCCCCAACACATAGCACGGCAAGGATGCCTCATAGCTCCAAGGACCACGACATAATCGTAAAAGATGTCATGAGTACTGAAATCAGTTTGGATTACTTATAAGAATTACCTTATCTAGAAAACATCGCGAGAACCATGAGGACCCTGGACTTCATTATAGGAGGCTATGTTTCACAGGCACATAACACACAGGAAGTGGATGAAATACTGAAGTTAGTGAAATGGAAGATAGAACAGGCGAAGTCAACTATGCTCATCATGATCCAAGATCTCTCATCTCATGAAATGGAGGTACTGAGTCCCACGAACAACATTACACGTACTTGCCAAAAGCGCAGTTTGTTTGACCTGGGTGGTGAAGTTCTTGGGAACATCTATGGATTGGCTGCAGAGGAAGACCTTCAAGAAATAAACAACAAAATTATTAAAATAGCTCAGGTACTAAAATACCAAGATAAATTCATCCAGGACATAACTCAGCAATGAAGACAATTGTGAAAAATCTGAGAAAGGCGGAAAACATAGCTTAAGAAAGTGTAGATAAAATAAATGACATGGAAGGAAACATAACATTTTTCTAACACTTCTCCATCGCCATGGAACACATTGACAAAACACTAGAGTTCATTACAGGGCACTTATGCAAGGAATTTCGAATGCCGGTGATGGGAAGATCACAATTGACTTACTTCCATTTTATGAGCTACGTCAGATAATTAGTCAAAGCATATATAAACATAAATTGAAGCCTTTGTTCTGAAGTAGGGATTTCATGCAATATTATCCATATTTAGAAGCAACACTAACACCAACATCAGTAGTAGTTCATGTACCATTCATAACTGACGACCTGTTCACAGTATACGAAATATACCCTTTCCCTTCTAAGAATAATAACACTTTGGTCATCATCAACATCAACACAGACACCGAACTCATCATGGTCTCCAAGAGACGGAACACTGTCACTTTCACAAATGGATCAACGATTGAGCAAAAGTGCTGCACATCCTTACATGCTGTTCACCTTTGTCCTGCGTACATTTTCACGTTTCAGCTTACTGAAACAGTCCCTTGTGAAATGGCTATCATAAGAAATCACAATATTCATAATCATTTCAACTTCACTTACACCATCAACGCATTGGACACTCACAGTTTTTTTATTTCACTCATAACGCATCAGTTTACATAGTCTGTCGAGATATACCACCATCTCATTCTTCAGCACCAGAATTATACATAGCACCAGACTACTGTGCGGTATTTACATCATCCATGTCCACTTTATCCACCATCAATCACTACGCCATCCTCAATCATACACACAAATCCATCCACTACCTAATATGGACTTAAACATGAGCACAAGCATTAAGTTGACTTCACCTAAGTTTGAAACTATGCAACTGATCAATGAAACAATGAAGCCCTGGGAAGATATGAGTTTGAGTATGTTCAACCCATATTATGTGTATAGCCCTGCACCTACTGTCTTTATAATCTTCTGTATTGCATTTGCAGTAGTGCTGTTCGCAATGCACAGAATGCATGCAAGAATTGCAAATTTGGAGTCAGTATTTAGTGAGGGTTGAGTAAGCATTCGAGTTAACCCCGCTGAATGAAGTGTATATATTTTGTATATAGAATTAATTTTATTTAAAAAAAGAAGAAGAATGACATGATATGGAAGTATACCAATATCATTATCTCTATATGAAATATTAATAGCTGTTACTATAATCTTAACTTTGAACTTTTTTTTTTTTTGCATATATGCATATGACTGTTATACATACACATCTTACAAAATATCATACAAAAACCAATTTAACCATATTGCATTTGTTCAGTTATGTATACAACTTGTTTAAAATGTAATATTACTGGATCAGTACAATATTATCACTATACAGTATTAAATCAATGTTATGTATTAATAGATTAGCATATGTCAATGATGATTGCTGTCGGAGGACTGCCAGTTGGCGTGACCGAGCAATGTCAGGACTGTAATATACCTTAATACATAATAACCAGCAACATACATAATATAGTCTAGAGGTTAGGTCAATGTCAAACCTAGGGGCCAAAGGAAGTGATGTTGGCACCTCTCCAGAATGTCTCTCACCGGCACAATAGCCCACAAACAGTGCCTCATGATCTTTCACACACATACACACACACAGGCTTCTAGAACATTTCAACAACAGTATAGCCCACGTGACACGACCCCTGCTAAACGAGAATGTAGAAATCAGAGCTCAGAAAGGGGCAAGGCATTGAACTGGCAGGTTGTGGAGAGATCAAATATGAAAAGGGGTCCGACTTGACTTAGTAAATTAAGTCACTGTGTAATACACACGCTGATCAACTTAGACTTTCTTTAAAGATAATAAATCAAGATCAACTCCCTGTATTCATCTTTAACTCCTCCTGCTCCTCAGTTACCAAAATAACTTTAACCAAAACTCAAGACTCACCTGTTACAAGACTAAAGAGTTAAACCGGTATATGTTTATAAATGGTGGCTACGAAGTTCCAACACCTCCCTGAACCTCTGATGGAGATACTGCATCACTGTGCGAATCTTTATTAGCTGGTATTGATTGTCCTTGCGTATGACGAGCCTACTGAAAGCATGAAAGTGCTTCAGGATGGTCCTGAAGTGCTTTCCACTCATCATCCGCCAAAATATGGTGTAATCGTGAACCTTTGTGGACTGCCAATTGTATCTTATGGTTGGCAGGTCACAAATCCCCATAAGAATGTATAACCCGAGGAACCTGGCCATCTCCTCTTCATTGCAGAGGTACCAAGCATCTAGTGCTGTCTCCCGGATTTTTGCATAGTTGTTTGTCTCGATCATCATGTAGGTCAGCAACTCCCTGGTAAAAAAAGGTTAAAAATATTGGAGTGAAGTTGCTGATCCTGGCACTCGCAAACCTTGAGGAGCGTGCATTGGCTGTAAATGATCAAGAACTCTAGGTACCTCCCTGATGGTCTTCACCTCAGAAAATCCTTGGCTGTGTATGTGTGTGGCACACACGACCCTGAGCCAGACGACTCTTGGTCGCCCACTGCTACCTCACCGAGGCCCACGCCACCCTCATCTTTGTAGTGGAAGGGAGATGGTGATGATGATTGTGTTGATGAGGGTTCTGGTGATGGTAGTGGTGGAGGTGGTCGTGGTGGAGATGGTCGTGGTGGAGATGGTCGTGGTGGAGATGGTTGTGGTGGAGATGGTTGTGGTGCTGCTGATGATGATGGTGACTGAAATTCAAGGGAAATGAAGTCTGAAAGGGACAGTGACTATGATGATTTGGTAGGGGAAGATGAGACAGATGTATCATGGATGGGTGGTTAAATGTGGGCAGGTTGGAGTGTAGTGAGACTATGCGGTGGTTGTGGGGGTAACGAGCTCTGTGTTTGCGGTGGGGGGGGGGTGGAAGAGACGTGGCGATAAGAGGCACCTGTCTCCATTGTGATGGTGGTAGTTGTGGTGCCAGTGGTGGTAGTGGTGGTATCAATGGTGGTAGTGGTGGCAATAATGGAGGTAGCTTTGACCAGAGAGAGAAGTTTATCACGTCGCCTGGAGGAAGGATTAGCTCTCCCTCTCCTCTCTCTCTCTCTCTCCTCCTCACCCCAGTCACTCTCAAAAACACTCTCCCAAGAATCTTTGTCTGTGTCTTCCTCACTCTCAGTGTCACTGAATAAATATTTCAGGTACTCCTCAGATAACCCTTTCCCTGCCATCAGTTACTTTCACCATTGAAAGAGAATGCTCACGAGGTGTTATAGATTTGAAATTTGGATTTCTCTGAAAATATGTAAAAAAACACTTATACACCTTCTTCACAGACACACTGCACTACATAACACACTATCACTTTAATAAACGTAAGATATGGACAGGTGACGTAATAGAAAACGAGGAATAAAATGGCCATCTGCGCACTAACGCACCCTCCTTGCCTGACTGCCAAGAAGACACTGAGGTAATAATAGGCCGCTTGTCCTTGTAACAGCCTTGACAATGTTGCCATATGTTTGCCTCAGACATGGCCACCCTAACCTATGATTCACCAAAATTTTATGCACTTTCAGCCACAGAAAATCTTTTGACGTTGATATATAGGGAAAGTGCGCCATAGTGCATCATCGATTACTCTTCAGACTGAAAGCACTTTGGCTCGTTTTGCATTGTCATGCACGAGGGGGTTACCAAAGAAGGAAGCCAAGATAAACTAAAGAGAGAGCAACAATTGAATTTGAGATGAAAGCACTGAATCTGAAAACAGTTTCAAGATTTGTGACCAGTAGCCCTAAGACAATCCTCATATTGCTTGGCTTTCCTCATTCATTCCTACAATTTGATCCGTCTAAATGGGAAAGTCGTGAGGATTACAAGGAAGGTGAGTGCATCGTCCAGGGGCTAAAGGTAACAAATGACTGCTGAAAGTTGGGTAACAGTGATTCAAGAGTTTACCCCAATGTTGACCAAGAATTATCAATGTCAGTTTTATCCCCAGGTCATTGAGAAACATACGGAAATATATCCAGATGCGAGGAAGGCTCCAGCTGGAAGCAATTACAAGCCATAAGACTAGGCAACAATGAGTGGGAGTTGGGTTCCCTTGATAACCCCTCCCCCAAGAAAGGGGTTAATACTCTGCAAAGAGGGGGACCTATGTAACCCAATGGAATAATAACATTACCCCATAACTGTATAAAATTGAGCATGATGTAGCACTCGTTAAAATTATCTTATAAGTGTGAAGATTTGCGTTCACCATTTTTTAATAAACAGGAACGAAGTCCTGCAGCAGCTGAAGCAAATTTTTCAAGTTAATAATTAAGGACCACCCTAATATACAGTATATATATATATATATATATATATATATATATATATATATATATATTTATATCATCTTTATCATCATCATCTGGACCTCCTTTCCCACCCTAGGGCAGGGTCAGGAGTAGCAATGTCCAGACAGCCCAAATATTCCAAATTTGCCCAATCCAATGGGCCATGCTTCCATTCACTCATCATTCAAGTCCCTGGAATCTTGGCTCTATCAGATACGTCAAAAACATTCACCACTTTCTGTAGGTTCACAAAAACGTATCCGGTAGAGTCAATCCAGATGCTGTCACATTAAAAACGGGTGCCAAATCCCTGATCATGCACTTCTCCTCACAACATTCATCCAGCCAGATCGATCTCTTGTCATTTCCCTAGCCTCACCGACTTCCAAATCTCTCTTCCTCACACACTCATCCATCCACTTTCTCCTTGACCTACCTCGCCCCCTCCCTCCTTCACATTCGCTCAGATATACTTTTTTCATCACTCTATTGTTATCCATGCTTTCCACATGACCATACTATCTCAAGACACTCTCCTCGATTCTGGTGTCCACCGAGTTCCTCATTCCACATCTTTCACGAGTCACATTATTTCGTATCCTATCCAGCCTCTGTACTCCACCTACATTCCTCAGCAGTTCCATCTCCACTGCTCTTACTCTTGACTTTTCATTTTCATGCCACACCATAGTCTCACATTCAAATGTTAAAGTTGGCACTAACACTGCTTCATGTAAGTCTCGTGCAGCTTCAACACTCAAGCCTCTGTTTCCTATCAAGGCCTTCATTTCACCAGCTACTTTTCTTCCTTGTGTCACTCTACTTTCCACTTCTTTTTTGCACAGTTTCCTCTTTTTTCTATCACTGTGACCAGGTATTTGAACTCTCTCACCAATTCCAATCTCTCTCCATTCACTGTAACATCTCACTGGGAGTCATCTTTTCTCTCAACAACCATCACTTTACTCTTTTCTACAATTACTTTCAAGGCACGACACTCACAGACATCAGCAAAACTCTGCACTACCTTCCAAGTTCTTGCCCAGTATTTACAAGCAGTACTGCATCATCAGCATGCAGCAAATATGAGATATTCCATCTGTCACCATTCATTACCAACGCCATCCCCCTCTCCATTACTCGTGTTTTTACTTCTCTCACCACCCCATCCATATAAATATTGAACAACCATGGGGACATCACACAACCTTGTCGCACAAACACACTGATTGTGAACCATTCAGTTAGATGCCCATTAACCCGTACATATGCTTCACTACCATCATAAAAACTCATGACGGCACCTAGAAGCTTACCCTCTACACCATACATGCGCAAAACTTTCCAAAATCCTTCTCTGTCAACTTTGCCTTATGCTTTTTCCAGATCCATGAATGCGATAAACACCTTATGGACCACCTCACAAGCCTTCTCTGCTGTCTGTCTCACTGCAGGTATTTGATCCACACATCCTCTGCCACTCGTAAAGCCACCCTGTTCATCACTCACTAGGACTTCTGATATCTCTCTTACTTTATAATAATTCTTCCATATACCTTCCCTATCACACTCAATAGACTTGTGCCACGATAATTCTTGCACTCACTTCGCTCACCTTTATTTTTGAACTGGGGTACAATCACAGCCTTTTTCCACTCTGGTGGCAGAGTTTCACTCATCCATGCCTTCTTACATATCCCCAACAAGTACTTCATTCCACTCTCTCCACTACACTTAATCATCTCTGCATACACCTCATCAGTCCCAGCTGCTTTCCCATTTTTCAGCCGCTTCACAGCACTCTTCACCTCTGCTAGTGTCACGTCTCCTTGCACTGCATTTCTTCTCTGCACACCCCCAGAACCAATCATGTTTACAGCAGCTCTGCTCTCTCTTTTCCTTTTCATCAGGCGTTCAAAATATTCTATCCATCTGGTCCTTAATTCATCCCCATGGATCAATAATTTACCTCCTACATCCTTCACACCATCACATTTCTTTTGCACTTTCATTTCTACATTTCCGCACCTCTTTCCAGAGTAACTTCCTATTTTTAGTGTAGTTTGCATTCATTTTTCTTCCTAGATGATCACTTACCTCCTTTTTCCTCTTCAGTAGTCTCTCTACTGTACGTGCTTCTTGCTCTCAGTATGTTCAGTTCTCAATTCAACTGAACCCCTGTCCAGTAACCACATTAGCCACTTCTTCCTCTTTTCCTCCACTACTCTCTTAACCTCCTCATCCCACAAAGCGGTAGCTTTCTTCTTTGTTGTTACGCTCGCCACACCACACACTGCCTTAGCATTCCTAAGGAAGGCTGTCCAGATCCATTTCATTCCAATTCACTGATTGTAACTCATCCTCTACTTTAGTCCTGTAATCATGTGCCATTTCCTTGATCCTCAGCTTCTCAAACTCTCAGCCTTTCTCCCTGACTGCTCTTCTCTCTCTCCTGATCCAACTCACTCCCCTCAGCTTGATCTTGCATACCACAATCATATGATCTGACAGACCTCCACATCATCCTCCCACAGCCCTCATATCAGCAACCATTCCCATCATCGACCTCTCTACGAGCACGTGATCAATTAGGCTTCTTTCAAAATGAACCCCATTCCCTCTATACCATGTATATTTATATGCAACTTTCTGTTTGAAATACGAGTTACAAAGGCACAACCTCCTCTCCTGACACATATCCTTTAATCGCTTCCCATTTTCATTTTCTCCTGGTACTCCATTACAACCCATTATTTTATCCTCAGGACTAGTGCCTACTCTTCCATTCATATCACCCATTACGATTACCTTATAGCTCCTGGGCATTTCTCCCACTACTTCATCCAGCTCATCCCAAAACCTGTCTTTTGCTCTCTCACTCCTGTCCTCACAGGTGCATACATTACAATCACCGCCACTTTCACCTTCTCAAACTTGAACTTGACATACATACAGCTGAAGCTGAAAAATTTGTAGTCTCTCATTCCACTCTGCCACACCTCAATCATCAACAAAATAACTACTTCCATACTTCTTCCTCGCCCAATCATACTTGATCTTACACATTTCAGACCCTCCCACTCCTCCACTTCACACCTCTTCATCTTCATTTCATACAGTGCTATCATGGCATATCTCGTACTCATAAACACATTCACCACTTCCACCCTCTTGCTGTCCTTATTCACACCTCTCACATTCCACATGGCCATGCAAATCTGCCCATTTGGTTGGGGCCCTGGGCAGGTATTGGGCCCTCCGAGGCTCTCTGAAACAACTGCCATGATTAAATGATTTTGCATAGGGGAATCTGGGGGACACTTAACTCTGCCACAAAAAAAGAAAAAAACATTTATATGGTTACCACGCAGCATAGTAAATGGTTTCCTGGGTACAGAAAACCATTTAGCTTGTCACTCAGTGAGCGAGTGAATGATGGGCACCCCCATCCACCACATATATATATATATATATATATATATATATATATAAACAACTTCAGTAACAGCATCAAAAGGCTTGAAAAAAATATATCCTGCATCGGCTGCATGTATGGCGGACTGTGGTACGGGTAATTTGTCAGGTTAAGTGAGGCTGTAGTACCGCCTCTCCATTAGGGCTTCCCTTGACTCCTGACATAGTTTTAGGTGTGAGTGAAGACTGATATTACTCCAGGTCAGTAACAAACAGCCACCTTGCGTGTGCAAACTCTCTCCCACTGCTGCAAGTCTGATTCTGTTGATTCATTCCCACCATGAAAACTTGCGTGGTTAGAGTCGAGAAACTCACCAACGTGTTCAAATCATGATGTCACTATCGTAAGCACAGTCTTTTTATTGACTGGCTGTCACTTGTGCTGGGAGTGACCACATATTAACTGGAAGACGGTAAAAGGGCTTTCACACATTCAGAAGTCGGATGAAGAATCGCCAAGAGTTCAAACTCCTCGTGGATTCTTGTCAATTTGCCCAAGAAACCAGCAATCTAGGAGTGCGCCAGGTGTGTGCTACAAGTAGCTACACATAGCTTATGCATTGCTACAAGTTCCTTAGGGCGTTGCTATGAGTAGCTAAGAGTCACTACGCGTTGCTGAACCAAACGGTTCATAAAGGTCTGTGAGTAGCCATGAGTAGCTAAGAGTAGCTAGGAGTATCTAAGACCCCCACTAGAGTAGTTACAAGTGCGCTACGACCATCGGGATTCTGATGCGAGTCTGTCAGGAAAAATATATATATAAAGGATGTGATGTAGGTGGACTACTTATTCAGTAGCGAAATTGCATTCAACGTAAACCTATGTACCCTCGATGACCGTGGCTGGAGGTGCCTACGAATTGAAACTACTGAAGCTGCAGGTGGATTTGGCATGTGAAGCGGCTGACAATGTAGGAATACGAAGGCTATTACTTGAGAAGAAGAAAAGGAAGCGAAAGAGGAGAACCCTTTGGTGCAGATTATGGCAGCTATGACATCCTATGTACGGCGAGTATGAGAAACTTTTTGATGAGTTGACATTGGAGGACTCCCACAGCTTCAGGAATTGTCTTCAAGTGGATGACAACATGTTCATGGAACTGCTGGAAAGGGTTGGTTCCCGTATCAAGAAGCAGGACACCTTCTGGGGGAAGTCATTGTCACCTGGGTTGAGGTTGGCCATCACTCTACACTACCTGGCGACTGGAGACAGCTACAAATCTCTTTCATATGGCTTCAGAATGGCTCACAATAACATCTCACTCATCATTCCCGAGACCTGCGAGGCCACCATTGCAGCGTACCTGAAGGATGTCCTGGCCTGCCCCACAAAGCTGGAATAGTAGTAGGAGGTGGCTTCCTTTTTCTCCAACAAATGGAATTTCCACAGCGCAGTTGGTGGCTTGGACGGCAAGCATAATGCAGTCAGGTGGCCACCCAGTGGTGGATCCCACTACTACTACTACAAGGGATTCCACTCCATTGTGCTCTTGGGGTTGGTGGATGCAGACTACAAATTCCTGTATGTTGATGTTGGTACAAATGGATGTTCTTCTGACTCTGAAATTTTCTCTGCCACTGCACTCAGGGAAGCTCTGGAAATCAACACCATTGGCCTGCTTGAACCTGAGCCTCCCTCTGGTGATGACACACCTGTACCATTCTTCATGATTGGCGATAATCCCTTCGCACTTCGTGATGATACGACACTTTTGCCATGCTCTTGGCATATTCATTGCGACTCATAGATAACTCTTAGCTACTCTTCGTAACTCGTGGATGAAACGAAACGAAACTTTTGAGTGCTTCTGTGAAACTCCTACCTACTCTTGGAAGACTCCTTGCTGCTCTTACTAGCTTCTAGTGGTTCCTAGCAACTATTAGTTACTTACAACGATTCTTAGCAACTCGTAAAGGTTTTTTGATTCAAGAATCTGTTGAGAGTTGCTATGAGTCTCTAAGAGTAATCACGAACTCCTTAGGTACGTGCTAGGAGTTTAAAAAATTCGTAGGAGTTCTTGAAATTTTTTGAACATGTCAAAAACATCAGTAGTGTGTGAGGAGTCCCTAGACAGTGCCGAGAGTCCGTAGGACTATAGAGGAATTGTCAGGAGTAGGGTGCAGAGTGTCTCAAGAGTAGCATCATCATCATCATTATCCGGACCTCCTTTCCCACCCAAGGGCAGGGTGAGGAGTAGCAATGTCCAGACAGCCCAAAATTACCCAGTCCATTGGGCTACGCTTCCATTCACTCATCATTCAAGCCCCCGGAATCCTGGCTCTCGGATACACCAAAAACATTCACCACGTTCTGTAGCTTGACATAATCGTATCCGACAGAGTCAATCCAGACGTTGCCACGTTAAAAAGGGATGCCAAAAATCCCTGATCACGCACTTCTCACAAAATTCATCCAGCCAGCTCGATCTCCTGTTAGTTCCCTAGCCTCACCGACTTCCAAATCTCTCTTCCTCACACATTCATCCACCATATCTCTCCACCTTCTTGGCATACCTCGCCTCCTCCCTCCTTCGAATTCGCTAAGATATACCTTCTTCACCACTCTATTGTTATCCATTCTCTCCACATGACCATACAATCTCAGTACAGTCTCTTCATTTCTGATGTCCACTGACTTCCTCACTCCGCATCTATCACGAATCACATTATTTCGTATCCTATCCACCCTCTGTACTCCACATACATTCCTCAGCAGTTCCATCTCCACTGCTCTTACTCTTGACTTTTCATTTTCATGCCACATCATAGTCTCACATCCATATGTTAAAGTTGGCACTAACACTCCTTCATGTAAGCCTCGTCCAGCTGCAACACTCAAGCCTCTGTTTCTTATCAAGGCCTTCATTGCACCAGCTGCTTTTCTTCCTTGTGTCACTCTACTTTCAACTTCTTTTGCACATTTTCCTCTCTTTTCTATCACTGTACCCAGGTATTGAACTCTCTCACCAATTCCAGTCTCTCTCCATTCACTGTTACATTGCACTGGGAGTCACCTTCTCTCTCAGTAACCATCACCTTACTCTTCTCTACATGTACTTTCAAGGAACGACACTTACAGACACCAGCAAAACTCTGCAGTAGCCTACCAAGTACTGCATCATCAGCATACAACAAATTTGAGATATTCCATCCATCACCATTCATTACCAATGCCATCCCTCTCTCCATTACTAGTGTTTTCACTTCTCTCATCACCCCATCCATATATACTTTGAACAACCATAGGGACATCACATAACCTTTTCTCACGCCCACACTGATCGTGAACCATTCACTTAGATGCCCATTAACCCTGACACATGCTTCACTACCATCATAAAAACTCTTGACGGCACCTAGCAGCTTACCCTGTGCACCGTGGAGGTATATGGTATGTAGGAGGACTGCTGGGCCTTCATAGCAGGCTGTGAAGCCTATGCCCAGAGTCATAGAAAAAAAAAAAAAAAAAACTGTACATGTGCAAAACTTTCCACAGTCCTTCTCTGTCCACTTTGTCATATGCTTTTTCCAGATCCATGAATGCCATAAACACCTTATGGTCCTTCTCACAAGCCTTCTCTACTATCTGTCTCACTGCAAATATTTGGTCCACACATCCTCTGCCACTCCTAAAGCCACCCTGTTCATCACCCACTAGGACTTCTGATATCTCTCTTACTTTCTCTATAATAATTCTTCCATATACCTTCCCTACCACACTCAGTAAGCTTATGCCACGATAATTCTTGCACTCACATCGCTCATTATTCGGGAAAGAGGTGCGGAAATGTAGAAGTGAAAGCGGAAAGAAATGGGATGGTGTGAAGGATGCAGGTGGTAAGGACCAGATGGAAAGAATATTTTGAAAGCCTCATGAATGGGGATAGAGAGAGCAGAGCAGCTGTAAACATGACTGGTTTTGGGGGTGTGCAGAGAAGGAATGCAGTGCCAGGAGACGTGACACTCTCACAGGTGAAGAGTGCTGTGAAGCGGCTGAAAAATGGGAAAGCATTTGGGGTTGATGAGGTGTATGCAGAGATGCTTAAATGTAGTGGAAAGAATGGAATGAAGTGCTTGTTGGATATATGTAAGAAGGCATGGATGAGTGAAACTGTGCCTGCAGAGTGGAAAAACGCTCAAGAGTAGCAACTCGCAATAATTCTTCATCCGACTCCTGAATGTGTGAGAGCCCCTGAAGCTATGAAATGCCTGGATGCCATACACTGGAAAGATTAAAAGAAAAATATGAGAGCTTATGGAAGAACCCTAAGTAGGCATATTAAGTAGTTGAAAAAAAAACTGAAAATACAGGTCATCTTACATCAGGCAGCTGAGCAGAAAAGAGATGATTGGGTTGATTGTAGAGTACTTCAAACCCCGCATAGAAAAGAAAGGAGTGAGACTGATGGGTGTAGAATATAACTATGGTACAAGATAGGTGGAATGGGGAAAAAAAGGAGATATATTATGAGGAGGCAATAAGAAGAATCGGTAGGAATGAAACTCTTTGATTAACTTAGTCAAGAAGAGGTTTCCCATCGACTAGAGCTGCACATTTACTATGGCAAATATAACATCTCTATGCAATCAATATATGAGACAGTTCGATGGCACAACACTGCTTACTTCTATGAAACTGTTTTACCAGGAAATGTGTTGTATGCATTCTCGGAAAATCATGACGTGAAAAAAGGAATGTTGAAAGATGACTGGTTATTGCGTTGGGTCCTTCAGCAGGTATGGGAGCATTTGATAATTGTGTGGAAGATCAATTTATATTACTGATCAAGAGAAAGGTATTGACATTTATGAAGATACAGGCAAAGGAAGGATGTGAAAGCAAGCTGAAGTGAGTGCCAAAAATATGAGATAAAAATTTAGGTACTTGTGATTTTTAAGTGATATAAGGTAGGCTACATTCATGGAGGATAAGCAAATTTATATCAGGTAAAAAAAAAAAAATAGGTTTGGTGACATACGCCGAGTGTGGTGAGGAAAGTGGCGATGATGGTGGCTGATAGGGTAAGTGATGAATGACACGGTGCTTTTATTAGGACATGGCGGAAGAGTAGAGGATGAGGGAGATTGGATAGAGGGAGTACGGGTCGCAAATCGTGGTGTACCAAATAGGATGTGAGAGTATAAGCCATATGAATCCAATGAATAGTAGTTATATTAATAACAATTTATCTGCAGATATAAATGTAAAAGCTGTTTTTATCTGAAGAAATACTTTCACAGCAAAAACAGTGCAACAAATAAATAAAAAAAATCCCATGGGCTACCATGGGAGGAAAAACAAGTTTTTCATGGTTGCACATTCCACAGTGATCCGGATCTTTCCTGCCCTGCTGAGTGGGTAATCTGTAAATCTGACTTAACTCTGTTCTGTTTTCTTTAACCCGCCCCGTCCCGACCGATTTTCCACCACTGACTCCCCCCAGTCCCGACCAATTTAGGAAAATATATATATATATTTTTTTACTCAAACCTCCGCTTTTGGTGAAAAACATCGAAAATTCATAGAGAAATCGCTCACCTGAGGTTTAAAATACTCGATACAGTTAGCAGTACCCCTTACCTTACTGGGTTTTCTATCAGGCTGGCTCCAAAGAAAACAAGTTCTATGGGAGCGTTAGTATTCCACACCACTCATAAACGGTATTTATTTGTTTATTTGGTACGAATTTATATGTAATACGAGAGTATATTGGTTTTCACACAGTAATATAGACGATATAAGCATTGTTTCACTCACCAAATACATCAGCATACATGACCTTTTTTGGCGACATTACCTGATCATCATTTCTGACTGTTTCTTCCTCTAATGCTATGTAAACTTTGTCCTCCACATTGCCATTGATTGAGGAATCACTCTGACCCTGAATTTCATACCGTGGCATGACATGTCTTTACTGGCCAGGTCACTGGTAACAGGTGAATTGCTGAGACAATGGCGTGCAGGGAGAGGGGGAGGTCATGCGGGGTAAGGCATTGTCCCTGCCTGGCATCTTGTAGAGGAAGGTGTCCCGTGTATACATACCAAAAATCACACACGAAAATTGAAAATTGTGCAAATTAGGGACCTTGCAAATGATGCACGTTTATATACATCAACAGGACTGACAGTGACAAAACGTGTAGACGTATATATACGTCAACAGGACGCGGCAGGTACCCTGCCCACGGAGTAGCTGGGCAGTGTGGGTGGGGTGGCAGGTGAGGTACTGTGGTAGAGTGGGGCGACTTCTCAGGCAAACAATATGTTAAGCAGCAGAAATATGTTCATATCTGAGTCAGATAGAAGAGACAGAGCAGGAAAGGTTGATGCAAGGCGAAGGAGAGACCAATGAGGGTTGAGGCAGGGCAGAGTGGTTTGAAAGAGAAACAATGCAAGGTGGAGGAGGGAGGCCATGGAATGTTAATGGGAGGCTCGACGGGTGGAAAAGGTGAATGTAAAGAAAGACAGTTGGTGAGACTAAAACAGAAGAACAAATAAACTTTGGTGAGTGGTATGGGTGAGAGATACAAGAAAGAATGATATGAAGCAGGAAAAGAAGGTCAGTGAGTGATGCAGGATAGGAATGCAAAGTGAAAATCTAGGCTGGAAGAGAAAGGTGAAGCCAGGTAGGAAAGCAAGGTGTGAGTTAGTGCTGGAAAGCAAGGGATAAGGCAGGGTAGGAAGGCAGGTGGTAGGGCACGTCAGAAGGTAACTGCGAAGATACACCATGGATTCAAGAGATGAAAGGCAATGTAGTGAGTGACGTAACTAAATAGGGGGAAGGCCAGAATAAAGGTGGAGAGGCAAGTCTCTCAAGGGCAGGGAAGAATGAAAGGAAGAAAAGAAGAATGCAGACGAAAGAGACAGACAAAGACTGAAGGAGATGGATGGAGTAAGGGAAAAGAGATTGGAGTGGGAAAGAAAACTAAATCTAATTGGCGGAAAACATTATACAGTGTGAACGTAGCAACAGCAAAGGCAAGGAATGCTGTGTACACAGTTGAAATAAACAGGACACGAACAAGGCAGAGAGAAGTAAGGGGGGGAGATCTAGGGAACTAGACTAAAGGGTTTTACTCAGGATAATTAACCCATTGGATAATGGATAAGTGGCAGGTTCACAAGAAAGTGGTTCCAACTCGAATTCAGTAAGCTAAAATATATCATAAATTATCATTTTCGAGTTTTTCAAAGTGCATTTTGATGGATACCATTGTAATACTGTTGATCGTTCTATTTATCTAGGATGTTCTCCACAGGCAGTGCTAGATTTGCCTGGATTTCAGAGTGACAGTTACATGTTCAGTCTTTGTAGATGTAATTGAATATGAATGCCATTAGGATGCAGCCGGACTTATTTAGCCAATATTTTCTGCTTTGTTGACATCATTACTATTTGTGTGGTCAATATGCTACAGCAGCGATCAGAAAAAAATGTATATATTTTCTTGCACAGTTCTAGACTAGGTGACAAGCAGAATGATGTGGAAAAATGAAAGGTATAAGGAATGCTTAAGGATGTGATTATAATGCATAAAAAGAACGAGAGGTAGGGCTCACTGAATACATTATTTGCATCCAAAAATTGGTGTAAGGGACAAACATTTGATTTTACCCTATGAGAATAACCTTCGACCGATTGCTCTCAAATTCGAATTTCATCATTCTGATCTAACCCTTAACACTTCCACTAACTTTGATCCAAATCAAGTCAGACTTATTTGGCTTGACCTTGTACAGTGAACTGGGCTTGTCACCTTGACCGTTGTATTATTTTTCTCATAACTGAGTCGTTATATCTTTGTGTCACACTGAGGTTCTTCATAAAGTTTAGTGTAAACCGGATAAAAGCACACAAATTCCTTTTACCACGTTACGTTCACTTTTGAGTTATTGTTCTAAAAACAGTTAGGCCAGCCCTTCGTTTGTCCTGCAGCCCTTCAAACAAGTTTGGTATAACTCATTTCAAAACTGATTTAGATATTTGACCACATGGGTAGAAATTTGACCCTACCCTGTGAACTTGACGTTTGACTGACTGCTCTCAAAGTAGAACCCCTTTGTTCTTACGTTACCCTCAACGCATCAAATAAATTTAGTCTGAGATACATAAGACTTTAAGAAGATATTCCTAGGTAAAATTCTGTCGTACCCCTGTATCTTAGACCATTCACCCTCTGTTCACAAAAACAATGGGTGTACTAGTTGGCTGTCTCTATAGCCCCTCGTCAATATTAAGTTATAATCGGATAATAATTACTTGAGTTATTTTCATCACACACACACACACACACACACACACAGTGACTTGCAAAACCTACCCTCCGCCCACGATTCACGAACCCAGTTGTGGTAAACCGGCACTGATTGATTAACCTAAATGGCAAAGGCAGGTAGTGTGATGTTAGCAAAGCACATTGATGTCAACGAAGCATAATGGTTATGAAAAAGAGAACAAATTTTAATAGAGCCCCATGAGTGGCCGGAATATGATCCTGGCAGGGAAGAGAAATACCATTCATTTGAGGAACATACAGAGTGAGGAAAGGTAGGCCGAATTTTTGAGCAAAAGAGGTTCTCAGAACAGGTTTCCTGGGAGAACCTGGGTAACCTGGCAAAATATACAGTTTGAGGCAAGCAGGGGAGAGAAAGGGGGAGACATTAAATACGAGAGACAGAAATAGATAAAAATGGCAAAGAGTGGCATGAAACCGCACTGGTCTATAATGATGATGCAGAACAAAGATGTAACGTGACATAAGGGAGAGGACAAGCTTAGGCTGCTTACAATTGGTGAAAGCTTTTGGCCGGGAGATGGGAGGTGGGTGGATGGGGTTCGGGTGAGAGGATGGTACTGTAACTTAGTTAAAGGTGCACTCTCATCTTCAGCAGATTTTGCTCTCTCTCTCTCTCTCTCATAAAAGCCCTAAAACTGTTTTACGAAGCTTTGATTATACTACAGCAAGTCTTGGGGATGTGTACTATATACTAGGTTAGGAAACGTAAAACAATTTCTTTTTTAAACCCAGCGATTAATGCACCGGAACTCTGTTTTTACAAATGAAGTTTAAAGTGCTGAAGATTTCTTTCATAATAACTGTACTACTTAGGAGCCAATAGGTAAAAGTGGTTGTTAGATACAAGTTTTTTGTTCTCTCTCTCTCTCTCTCTCTCTCTCTCTCTCTCTCTCTCTCTCTTCCAGTGAGTATTCCCTAGCTGGCCCACATACAATGTCAGTTACACCTACACTGCTGCACTCGTCCCGGGCACAATAGTTTTGCAGATCATCGCCTCAGACAATATTCTCCTAATTTCCCTCAGCATGTTAATATGAGTAATATTTCTTTAAATGTAAAGAACTGTTGAATATCTGATTTGAAAATTCAACAGGACACAAACTACACGTCTAGAGACACCTGACTCTTATGGTCAACCAAGGGTAGCTTGGTTAATTATTGTTTATGGCTGGGACCTACAGCGATATCGTCCAATCCTGTGCAGGGACATTTTTACTTTCTGTACTGCGCCTAAGAAATTTCTATTGTTGAAAAGTCCAAGTCCAAGACTCTCTCTCTCTCTCTCTCTCATAAAAGTCCTACAACTATTTTACGAAGCTTTATTTATCCTACAGCTAGTCTTGGGGATGTGTACTTGTATGCGAGGTAAGAAAGCATATAACAATTTCTTCTTACAACCGAGAAATTAATGCACCGGAACTTTATTTTTTCAAAATAAGGTTTAATTTGCCGAATAATGGTTTGCATAATATTTCTAATACTTAGGAGGAGGCCGTAGCACGGGCCGAACAGGGTAGTACTCCCGAGGGGAATGGGAATGCTGGTGATAGGGAGAGCTGGAGCTCCTGTTTCACTAGCTATCTAACCATCCCCCTTTGCTGACCTTTTCAGTGTGACAGTAACATGGAGAGTAGACCAGCATACTCTCCCAAACATTTTCTCTAACTATCTATGCACTACACCACATGCACTTTACATTTCACACAACGTATCCCACTACGTTACAGGGGTTGGCGCCAGCAAGGGCATGCGGCCAGAAAACTTTGCCCCCGCTACCTAGTGGCGGACTTCTGGGGGGAGGCGTGGCGGGGGTTCCGCCGGCATAGATCATGGGTCCAGGGCGAGATGGGGCTCGGGCCTGTGCTAGAGGGTACAGGGCATTGCGGTTCCCAGGCTGCCGCTTCCGCCCAATAGAGAGGGGCCCGAACCTGGGAGTAGCGTCCCAGGAGGCTGCCCTATCAGTGGGTGTATAATGGCGGGATAGTTGCAGTGCCAAGACGCGCTTGGAGGGTGTCCCTGCAGCTGTCCTGGCAGGGTGCCCCGAGGCCACTACCACAGCCACTGGTAAGCTGGTGGGCTAGGGGTCCCAGATCCATTGCCTGGACATGGGATTGTGCGGTGAGTGGGACCTGTGCTGTGTCTGTCCCCATTTATTAATACTGAAGATGACAAAACAAAAAAGGTTTCAAAGCAAGCCTGAGGACAGTAAATCACCCATGGGGATGAGGGTGGGTTCATGGAATGTGGGAAGTTTGAGGGGAAGAGCAGGGGAAGTCGTTGAGGCATTCAGTAGGAGGTGGCTGGACGTGGCGTGTTTGCAGGAAGTCCGGTACAGGGGTGGATCAGCCAGGAAGATTGTTGGGAGGGACTGTTGCTATAAGTTGTTTTGGCAGGGGAGGACAGACGGATATGGAGGTGTTGGTGTGATGGTTGCGGAGAAATGGGTGGAATATGTTATGAATGTTTTGAGAGTAAGCGATAGGATATTGGTTGTGAAAATTCTGTTGGGAAGAAAGATAGCTGTGATTATATCGGCATATGCTCCACAGGCAAGATTGGATGAATCAGAGAAAGATAGATTTTGGGATGATTTAATACGTGTAGTGGGTGGTATGCGGGATGATGAGATAGTGATTTTGGGAGGGGACTTAAATGGTCATGTAGGTGAAGCAGCCCAAGGTTATGAAGGAGTGCATGGGGGATGTGCATATGGTCTAAGGAATGCAGAAGGGGAAAGGATACTCGAGTTTCGGAGGCAACGGACATGATTGTGTGCAACACATATTTTAGGAAAAGAGACAGTAGGTTAATTACGTATGAGTCTGGGGGAAATAGCAGTCAGATAGATTATTTTCTGGTTAGGAGGGCCGATAGGAGGTTAGTGAGGGATGTTAAAGTTATAGGAAGTGAGGAGTGTGTGCAGCAGCACAAACTATTGATTTGTGATATGGTGCTTAAAGAACAAATGATGAAAAAGAGGACTTATGTACCTAGGAGGAAAATATGGAAGCTGAAAAACCAAGTAGTAAGGGATGCCTTCTATAGCGAGTTGAGGAGAGTGGTGGCTGAACAGGGAGCTGTAGACAGAGGCGTTAATGAACAGTACAGAGCCCTCAAGAACAATTTCTTGAGAGTTACTAATGTAACATGCGGCTGGACAAGAGGACCACCAAGACATAAAGTAACTTGGTGGTGGGATGAGGGTGTAGAAGCTGCAATTAAGGAGAAAAGAAGGCTTTTCCGGGAATGGAAGAAGGGTGGTAGCAAAGAGGAATATTTGGCTGCCAAGCGTAGGGCTAGGAGAGAGGTATACAGGGCAAAGTCTGAGTCACAGAGACAATTACTTGATAACCTCAATCATGGGGAAAGGAAAAATATATTTAGGGTGGCAGGTCAGGTGAAGAGGGATAATCGGGATATCATAGGTGAGCAGTGTGTGAAGAATGATGAAGGAAGGGTAGTGGTGAACAGTGAGGATATTAAAGATGCATGGAGAGAGCATTATAACCGGTTGTTGAATGAGGAGTTTGACTGGGACAGGGAAGGTTTGGAGCCAGCAGATCCAGTGTCTGGCCCTTGGCCTTTGATTGATACTGCTACTGTGAGTGAGGCAATAGGCAGGATGAGGGTGGGGAAGGCAGCAGGTGTGTCTGGGTTGACTGCCGAAATGTTGAAGGCCTCAGGCGATATAGGGGTGAGTTTAGTCACTGACCTGATAAATAGGATTATTTATGAGTGTGTTGTCCCAGATGATTGGCTGAAGAGTGTAATTGTAAATGTGTATAAAGGGAAGGGTGATGCCCTGGAAAGAGGGAATTATAGAGGTATAAAGCTTTTAGATCAGATAATGAAGGTAATGGAGAGAGTTTTAGAAGGTATGATTAGAGAAAGAGTGAATATTGATGAGATGCAGTTTGGGTTTATGCCAGGTAGGGGGACCACTGATGCCATATTCATTGTTCGACAGCTTCAGGAAAAATATATTGGTAGGAGAAGGGATCTTTATTTTGTTTTTGTTGATTTGGAAAAGGCCTTTGACAGAGTCCCTAGAGAGGTGGTGAAGTGGGCAATGAGAAAGCTTGGCTTGGAGGAGTGGCTGGTTAGGGTGGTTATGGCCATGTATGTGGGTGCTCACACCCAGGTGAGAGTGAATGGAGATTTGAGTGATGAGTTTTCCGTGAATGTTGGTGTGCATCAGGGGTCAGTCTTGAGTCCCATGTTGTTTATCATGGTACTTGAAGCCCTTTCACGTGACTTTAGAAACGGACTCCCGTGGGAGTTGTTGTATGCTGATGATTTGGTGTTGATTGCAGAGAATGAAAGGGAGGCGGAGGAAAGGTTTAGGAAGTGGAGAGATGGTATGGGGCAAAAGGGTTTAAGGGTAAATGCAGATAAAACAAAAGTGATGATATCTAGGGTTGGTGGCGGTACTGTCAAAGACGAGGGAGAGTGGCCATGTGCAGTTTGCCACAAGGGCGTGGGAAGTAATTCCATCTTGTGCGGTGTGTGTGATAAATGGGTGCATAAGAGATGTAGTGGTATCAGAGGTAGACTGCAAGATAATGCTGATTTTATGTGTACGGCGTGCCGGGGTGAGCAGGTGGAGATCGTCAGACGTGAAAGAATTGAACTTGCTGGTGAATCTCTTGAGTGTGTGGAAGAGTTTTGTTATTTAGGAGACATGTTGTGTGCTGGAGGTGGGGCTGGAGCTAGCTCTGTGGCTAGGGTGAGAAGTGGTTGGAAGAAGTTCAGGGAGCTCTTGCCTCTCCTGACATTGAGGGGGCTCTCCCTACGTGCTAAGGGGTCTTTGTATGCAGCGTGTGTTAGGAGTGTAATGCTGTATGGCAGTGAGACCTGGGCAGTGAAGGAGGAAGACATTCGCCAGCTCAAACGTACAGAAATGACAATGATTAGGTGGATGTGCAGTGCGTCCCTGCGTCCAAGGCCTGGAGGGGCTGGGTTTACAATGGAAGAGTTGAGAGGTAGGATGGGACTGGAGTGTATTGGTGTTGTGATGAGGAGAGGTAGATTGAGGTGGTTTGGACATGTGGAGAGGATGGGGGATGATAGTTGGGTGAGGAAGGTGAGAAGTGTTAATATTGGGGGTGGGGTTATGAGGGGTAGACCGAGAAAGACATGGGACGAGGTCATTAAGTGTGACCTTAGGGTTAAGGGACTGAACAGGGAGGCTGCAATGGATCGTGCAGCATGGAGAGCCGCCATTAGGTGACCAAGGCCGACACATGCAAGCATGTTGGAGCCTTTAAAAACGAAAACGAAAACTTAGGAGACAATACATAAAACAAGTTGCCCGGTACTTCAGCGATTTTTTTTTCTTTTGCTTTTGGTGAATACTCCCAGACTGTCCCACCTACAATCTCAGTTACACCTTCACTGCTGCACTCGTCCCAGGATACAATAATTTTGTAAATCATCACCTCAGAAAATGTTCAGGTGATTTTCCTCATCATGCTAATATGAGTAATACAACTTTAAGTATAAAGAACTGCTAAATACCTGATTTGAAAATCAAACTGGGGATTTCATAATCTAGATGTGCAGAGACACTTGAGAAATATAATCGATGGAGAGTAGGGTGGTTAATTATTGTTAATGGCTGGGAACTGGAGCAATGTCGTCCACCCCTGCGCTGGGACAACGTTATTACCGTACTTTGTCTCCTTCATATGAGAAATTACTCCTGTTGAAAGTTCAAGTCCAAGAATACTCTCCCTATATATATATATATATATATATATATATATATATATATATATATATATATATATATATATATATATATAATATATATATATATATATATATATATATATATATATATATATATATACTAGAAAAAAAATTTCCTGTAAAATGACACTTGAGAAATAAGAATGGCAAAAGTGCACAGATAAGAGACGAAAAAAGCACAGAAACAAGAGAGGATGCAGGTTTGGAGGAGACTTGGAGACCTATACCCATTACTACAATCCACACTTTAGCCACATATTTGTGGCTTGTGGAATGTAGTAATGGGTATAGGCCTCCAAATCCCCTTCCATCCTGAATGCTCTCTTGTTTCTGTGCTTTTTTCATCTCTTCTCTGCGGATTTTTACCATTCTTCTTCACAACCATTTTAGAAGAAATTTTTTGTTATCTAGTTTATGATCTTTTTGTGGATATATCTTTATGCATAAAGCAAGTGTTAGATTTGGATTGTTACATGCGAGCATACTGAAAGACTAAAACGAGGGTGCCTCCCGCGAAAAGAAGAGCTCTGGTACTGTAGGCGAGCTGTACTTAACCAATAATGCGCAAAATGGCGCACTTTCGGGTGACCACGATGCGGTTTTCTGGTCGTAACCAGCGAACCGTGCCCTGCATGCTTTTCTAAACATGAAAAGAAACATCTACATTTGACAAGTAGCGTTTTGGTGTATAGTACGCTCGCGTACGCCTTTTTGTGTTGAAGTTATGACTGATGAAGAAGAAAGAAAGAAAGAAAGGAAGAAAGAACAAGGCGATATTTTTGCGGTTCAATTCTGTGACCTCTACGAAAGTTACCATGACTTTGCAAGTAGTTTTGCACTACAATTACGGAAGTCTTTTAGATCATAAGCTTAGAACTGCAACCATTTTTGCACGAATGCACCAATAACCTATAGTACAGGATGCTAGTGTGAACCTGTGCTATTCCTACTTACGGAGTGCTACCGCACTCTGTGATATATATATATATATATATATATATATATATATATATATATATATATGCATGACAGAAATAAATGGAGAGAAATTGTGAATGAATATGTGATGACGTAGCCCTGAGGGGATATTCTTCCGCATTTGGTCTGATCAGCTACTCAGGTCAGGTGCGGGTAAGGGGATGGGTCTGTTATGATGTGGCAGGGGTAAACCAGCTCTGCTGTCGGGCCCTGCTGCAGATGTCACTGATTGCATTGCGCATTTGACCCTTGTGCGGTGTGGTGCGGTGAGGATCTGTCCGTTCTACCCTTTGGGGCTAAGATGCAAATGAATGTGTTTGAATGGATGAGTAAATGGGGAGTGTGTCGTCCTATCTCGCCTACCTCCCTTTCCTTGGGGGAAGCAGCCTAGGTATATATATATATATATATATATATATATATAGTTTACAGAAACTGAACAGAGGAAGGAAAAACAAATGAATAAACAAAATAGTCCATTCACCTGATTACAGATGTCCTCCATTAAAAAAAAAAAAAAAAAAATCTGTAACAGTAGCACTTGCCCAACCGTCAGTTGATGTTTGGGGATAAACCACTCTGGGGAAGCTACAGTAGTTACAAAGAGATGCATTTCGGGGAGCAGAAGAATTCTGACGGGCAAGTTCTGCAATATGGCAGGGTGACAATCCAGCCATGAGCGCTACCAGAAGTCTAAAGGCGTGAAGGGGTCGCATGATGGATGCATTTTCATCTGATCCTTTGCCATAAAAGTATTTGTAAAATGATGCAATGGAGGCAACATTCCTTCTTACTTGTAGGGGAGGTAGTTCATTTGAAATGACAGGGTTTTTAATAATTTTTACAGCTTTGATCTGGATTTTGTTCGGCAGTTTTAGTGCAACCTCTCCACATCCACTCCACAAGGGTAAGAAGTATTCTTGTTGTGAGCACACTTGCAAATTATAGCTAACTGTTGGTTGGTGAATGTAAGTTGGTAAGGAATGTAAGTTTTTTTGAAGCAGTTTTAGCAAGTGATCCGACATGAGAGGTCCAGCTGAGGGCATTAAGTGAAACACCGAGAATTTCAGTGCTTATGGAGAATGGAAAATTAGTAGCATTGAAGGAAATATAGCAATCAGGATATATCTGTCTACTGTGTATGTTCGGTTTTCCTAGCATTAAATGACGCAATGTTTTTTGTCCCCATTCATTGGTCTTAGATAAGTCTTGATTTATGGAGATGTCTGTACTGAGTTGTGAGTTATAGATATTAAACTCTGTGAATGTGTGTTTAGGTGTGAAAGAAGTGTGCAGTGTTGAGTCATTTGAATATGAGTAAAAGGAATTATGGATGACAGATACGAGATCATTAAAATGAATTAGAAATAGGGTTGGAGCCAAGACTGATCTTTGTGGCAGACTGGCGTTAATCGAGTGGAAATTGGAAAATATAAGATCTACTTTTACTCTTACCGTTCTGTTGATTACATATGAGGAAATCAGAGGAATGAATGAATGAATAAATGAAAATGTGACATGGCGGCACAACAGCAGAGGTCATATGCCGCCGCCCCGCTGAGGGGGGTCACCTTGACGTGGTGGCGGGGCTTGAAGCGTGGTTGGCGGTGCCACCTACTTTGGAGGCATGCCTACCTTTGTAGGGTTCGGCATTTGTTGGCCTCATGGACCAAGCATCCCCTACATCACTGGTGGAGGAGGCCTGCTGGTGATGTTAGTCCCTGCCCTTTGCCATCTAAGGCGAGACTGTTGCCTCCCCACGTGATTGCCGTGCGTGGCGTCCCGTAATGCTGGGAGACGGGAGTCCTGGGGGTTGAGCGATGCTGCACGCTGCGCCCTGCAGCTAGCAATATACCTCTTTGGTCTCTTATTCCGGCTAGACGGGCGGCCTGGTTGGGCCCGACTAGGTCAATTGGCTGGTCATGCGTTGGCTAGGGTCAAGTCGGCACTGGGGGGCCTGGTGGCTCCTATTGTCCTGGAGTCACCCTTGCCTAGGTCCCCCAGTGGTTACCTGCATATACTCCTCCTCCTCCCCTGGGGCCGTCAGTGGTACTGGCCCTGACATATGACCTCCCCCTGTTGGGCTCCGTGGTGAGTGGGGGGGGGTGGGGGAATGAAGTGTTTTGTTATGTATTATGGATTCTTTATTTAATCCACATCATCTACAGTTAAACAAGTTCTTAGTTATACGTGGTCCTGCTGGGGTAGACCTCCGGAAATATGACATTTTCTGTACCCATCGAGAACTGGTCACTGCTTGTGGTGCGACCCCTAAAGTTGTTCCACAGGCTGATGACAGTTTGTTGGTAGAGGTGTCTGACCCTTCTCAGAGTGTGACTATCCTATCTTTATCAGAGCTTTCTGGTCAGTTAGTTACATGCTCCCCCAACGCTTCATTGAATCATTCTCGTGGCGTTGTCTATGCTAAGGAACTACTGGCTTATGATGAGGCACGCCTTGTTGAAGAGTTGTCTGCCCAGAATGTAATAAAGATTGAGAGGATTAAGAAGAAGGTAAATGGTGACCTTGTGCCAACTCCATCCTTGATTGTGACCTTTGATTCCTTGAGCCTCCCTGCTGTCCTTAACGCTGCATGGTACCGATACAAAGTTAGGCCATATGTCCCTATGCCTCGTAGATGTTTCCACTGCCAGCGTTTCGGTCATATTGGCCGAACTTGTAGGCGTCTTGCCGTAGGTCTTCCAGCAGTCTGTGCATCATGTAATTTAGATGTTCATGAGGGTGTGGAATGCCCTGGCCCTGTATCTTGTGTCAACTGTGGTGGTAAGCATGCTGCTTCTTCTAAATCTTGTGACCGTTACAAAATTGAACATGAAATTTTGTCTCTCAGAGCCTCCGAGAGGCTGAGTTTACCGAAGCTAAGACCCGTGTCCTGTCTATGTATGTCTGCCCTGGTGTGTCCTTTGCTTCTATTCTTTCTCGGTCAAACCCTGTTGTGCACCGTCATGGAGCCCCTGCTCCGCATTCTGACCCTCCTCCTCGTCCCTTCTATGATACCAGACGACCTATTACTCCTCCTCGTGGTCGCTCAGAGAACGCAGTACCTTTGCAGTCTGCATCTCGTCCGGCTGCTGCTCCTGTACCGGCTGTTACTCCTGTATTGGCTGCTACTACTGTACCAGCAGCTACCCCTGTACTGGCTGCTATTCCTGTACTGGCTGCTGCTACACTACCAACTGATACTCCTGTTCTGACTACTACTGTATCAGCTGCTCCTCCCGTAATGGCTGCTGCTCCTGTACCATCTGCTTGCTCTGCTACTAGTGTTCAGTCTACTCCACAGTGTTCCTCTACGGATTCTAGTGGATCCTCAAGTTCTGCCATAGAGATGGAGATTGCGTCTGCCAACCTCAAACGGGTGAGGAGTGAGGAGTCTTTGCGTGGTTTCCCTCCACCTAAGGTTCAAACTTCTGTGCCACATGAGAACTCTGAGGAGGCTCTTCGCTCGGCAACCCAGACAGTGGTGGCGTCTAAGTCAATGGGTGTTCTTGATGGTCTTTCTAAGATCCCAGTCCCTGCATCTTGCTCAGGTGTGGCGGGGTCTGGGCCTTTGGATACTCAAAGGGCTCGGTCGCCCGCTCACTCTGATCAGTTACCCGGCAGCCAGGCCTTGGTAGATTCAGTTGGGGAGGGTTTGGTTGGCCCCAAGGTGACAGCCAGACCCCCACATGGGGGTGTGGCCAGAACGAGTGGGTCTTCCAGGAAGGTCTCTGTGCCTCGGGCTCATTCTGGCGATGGGCGGGATCGATCCCGGGGTAAGGGCCCTTCCACCCATGGAAACTCTAAATCTTCATTGTCTTCTCGTTTGGTAAGGCAGAGCTCCACGCCTAGGAAGAAGGGCTTTCACACTCTTCCCAGTGAGGTTGCTACATAGCCTTGATATTTCGCATTTCATAATATTTATTACTATTCATTATGACTCAATCAGTACCAATTTGTCTCCAATGGAATTGTAGAGGCGCCATGGCGAATTGGGAGGAATTGCAGTTATTACTCTCTGCTCTGAGCCCGCTCTGTGTCTGTCTTCAGGAGACAATGCTGGGGGATAAACAGTTCCCTTCTATTAAGGGGTATGAGGTCTTCCATGCGTCTCCTCCTGGCGGTCACAGAGGTGGATGTGCAATTTTGTGCCGTTCTGATGTCCCCTTTATTTCCTTTGAGATAGTCTCCCCTTCAAGTTCTAGCAGTACAGATGCACGTTGGGAGGTGCTATATCATCTGTTGTCTGTACCTTCCACCTTCCATCCCTGTTATGCGTGCTGATCTGGAAACCCTTATCAGCCAACTTTCACCCCCTTTTCTTCTCCTTGGTGACCTTAGTGGCCGTCATCCTTTGTGGGGTGACTCACTTTCAAATCCCCGGGGTGATCTTGCTTCTTTGGTTGGAGATTTAGATTTGATTGTCCTCAACAATGGGAGGTCGACCCATTTCCATGTTCAGACTGGCACGTACTCTGTCATTGACCTCTCCATCTCCTCCTCTGATTGTGCCCTTGATTTTTCTTGGGTGGTTTTGGATGATCTGCATGGCAGTGACCATTATCCTGTGTTGGTCCAGACTACTTGCTCTGTTCCTGCAACCCGTATGCCACGCTGGTGTCTGGATAGGGCTGATTGGTCTCTCTTTGAGAAACTATGCATATTTGCCAACTGATTTTTCAACTGTCGACCATGCTGAACATTCTTTTACTAAGACCATTTTCTCAGCAGGGGTTCATTTCATCCCACGGACTTCTGGTGTTTTTTCCCGGAGACCTGTGCCATGGTGGAATGACGACTGCTCTATAGCAAAGGGAGCTTACAAAGTGGCTGCCCGTCGGTATCTTGCCAATCGTGATGTTGTTTTCCTAAAAATCCAGTTTCGCAAAGCACGTGCTCACTACAGATGGGTCATGAAGAATGCTCGCCGAAACTCGTGGAGGTCGTATGTTTCTACAGTTACATCCTCTACTCCAATGCCTAGTGTGTGGAAAAAGGTGCGCAAGATTTCTGGTAGGTTCACGCCCCCCTCTCCACCGGTGTTGTGACTTCACGGAAACCTAGTGTCTGCACCTGATGCAGTAGCCTCTGCTCTTGCAGATCAATTTTGTGCTGTCTCAAAAAAGGATCCTTCTAGGCCATATGCTAGCTTTCGTGGGAATCAGGAGAGGCTTGGTCTGGACTTTAGCTGTCGTGGCAGAGAGCCATATAATTTAGACTTTAGTCTCCGAGAGCTGCGTGCTGCCCTCTCGGAGTGTGGTGACACTGCTCCTGGACCTGATGACATTCCATACGCTATGCTATGTCATCTGCCAACTGATTCAATTCAATTACTATTGGACCTTTTTAACAGGGCTTGGAGTGAGGGCTCTATGCCCAAGAGTTGGAAGTTGGCTGTTGTCCTTCCCATTCCAAAACCTGGTAAGGACCATTCCCATATCTCCAACTATCGCCCTATTAGTTTGACATCATGCGTGTGCAAACTGTTTGAAAAGATGGTCAATGTCAGGGTTATGTGATTTCTGGAGAAGGGAGGTTTTCTCTCTCCTTCACAGAGTGGCTTCCGGAAATTACGGTGCACTACTGACAACCTTATCAGACTTCAGGCATCAATCTGTGAAGCTTTTGCCTCTAAGCAACATCTTGTGGCTGTGTTCTTTGACCTTGAGAAGGCTTATGACACTGCCTGGCACCATGGCATCCTCCAACAACTTCATGCCTTTGGTTTACGTGGTCGTCTGCCTGTGTTGCTTAGAGACTTCTTGACTGATCGTGTGTTCCGGGTCCGTGTGGGTTCTACCCTTTCTGCGCCACTGTGCCAGGAGGAAGGTGTCCCACAGGGGAGTGTCTTAAGTGTTTCCCTATTTGCGGTGGCCATCAATGATATTCTCGACACTGTGTCTACCAGGGTATCCTCATCCCTTTATGTGGATGATTTAGCTATATGGTTTTCGGGCTCCCGCATGTCTGCAATTGAGCGGCGTATGCAACTTGCCTTGGACAAGATCTCTGCCTGGGCCACTTCCAAGGGTTTTCGGTTTTCCCCTTCTAAGACTGTGGCTATGCACTTCTGTAGGATGAGAGGGGTACACCCAGACCCTGATCTCCAGCTTTGTGGCAGGAGACTCCGTTGTGTGGAAGAGACGAAATTTTTGGGCCTGACTTTTGATTGTCGTTTGACTTGGGTCTCACACTTGGCAAGTCTTAAAGCATCATGTATGAAGGCTCTCAATCTTTTGAGCGTTCTGTCCCATACCTCTTGGGATGCTGATCGGAGGACGCTCTTGCATTTGTTTCAGGTTTTTGTAGCCTCCAAGATGTCATATGGCTGCGAGATCTACTTGTCTGCCACAGAGGCCAGACTAAAAACCCTAGATGCTGTCTATCATTCTGGTCTTCGCCTTGCAACTGGGGCTTTTCGGTCCTCTACAATTCCCAGCTTGTTGGTGGAAGCTGGTGTGCCTCCCTTAGATCTACTGCATCAGTCTATTGCAACACGGTGCTGGCTCCGAATTTGTCTCCTTCCAGACTCACTTGTCTGTAAGTGTGTGATGCAACAGTCTTGTTTTTTGTATTATAGTAGACATCCTCGCATGCCTCGTCCGTTTGGCTATAGGGTTCGGGATATCGTGGAGGAGTTTGGTTTGTTGACAGTACCTGTCAGTCCTGTTCGGATCCCGAGGGTTGCTCCATGGATCTTGCCCAAGGTGACCTACTGCAGGTTTTTTGCAGACTCCAAGGATTCTGTTGCTCCTCAGTGTCTTTTACAGTTATTTTTAGAACATTCTTCTAGTCATGGTGGATCTGTGCCTGTGTATACTGATGGCTCTAAATCCACCTCTGGTGTAGGTTTTGGAGTGGTATTTCCCAATTTTAGCCGTGGAGGTAGTCTTCCTTTGGCTGCCACAGTTTTTACTGCAGAGTTATCAGCTATAGTTTTAGACCTGATGTTGGTGTTTGTTCACCATGGCGATCATTTTACTATTTTTAGCGACTCTCAAGGGGCACTTTTGGCCCCAGACTCTTTTAACTCTTCCCATCCTTTAGTTTTAGCTATTTTGGAGTGGCTGTTCCTCATTCGTCGTCGAGGGAAGAGAGTGGATTTCTGCTGGGTTCTGGCACATGTTGGTGTCATAGGTAATGAAAGGGTAGATGCACTTGCTAAGGCTGCAGCTTTACAACCTGTATGAGCTCCTTGCCCTTTACCTGCTACTGATTTACGCACTTCAGTGTTGTCTGCTGTTCATGCTTGTTGGCAGTTACGGTGGGATAGCGTTCCTGTCAGCAAGCTAAAGGAAGTCACCAAGTTCGTCTCTCAGAGAGTTTGTTTTACAATACCTCGTAAGTTAGAAACTGTTCCGGCTTGTCTTCGCATTGGACATACCAAGCTCACACATGAGTTCCTCATGCGTGGAGGCGTGCAGCCTTTCTGTGATGACTGTTTGGTTCCCCTTACTGTCAGGCATTTGCTGGTTGAGTGTCCCAGTTTGGGCGACTTACGTCGGAGGCTGCTATTGAGGCACCGAGGGGAGGGTGGTGCTTACTGTCTCTCTTCGATGCTTGGGAGAGAACCTGGTACCCCTGGGGACGATTTGTTTTTATTTCTGAGGGAGGCTGGCCTCCTTCACCTTTTATGATTCCACTGTTTTTACTTTGATGTTTAGTTTTTAATATGGAGTTTTACTTTTAATGTTGTTTATATTTCTACTGCTTATATTTTTGCTTATACGGCGCCATATGACTATGTTGTTGCGGTGCCATGCGTTTTATCAATCAATCAATCATATGCCGCCGAACACAAACATTAAAAGGAAGTCAAAAAATAAATGAATAAATAAATAAATAAAATGATGCATAAAACAAAATGACAAAATCAAAGGAACAACCAAAACTAAAACGTGGTGGAAAGATTGAGGTTAAACGAGAACAGTATAAAACACAAACTAAAATATGGTAAAGTCCTACAGTTTGTGGAGAAGGTCGGAACTTAACACAAAGGAGAAGGCGCCTCCTCCCATAGTACAAGCCTCTTCTCCAAGTACCGAAGAGAGAAGATAAGGTCCGTTGTCGGCTCGGCGCCCGGAAAGGTACTGCCGACGAAGGTCCTCAAGACTTGGGGATTCCAAAAGAAGATGCTGCACAGTCAAAGGAACTAAACAGTCATCACAATAGGGAGGGGGTGCCTTCTCCATTAAAAAACCATGAGTCAGCCTAGTGTGGCCAATCCAGAGATGGGCCAAAGCTGTTTCCCACTGTCGGGATAGTCCCACATACCCTCCATTGCCCAGGTTCTGACAAATGCTGCGGAGTTTGTTCGCCCCTACTGCATCCCACCTTCTCTGCCAACAGAGACTGACAGCTTCTATAGTGCTTGCACATAAATCCTCAGATGGGACACGGTAATGGGGAGAGGAAGGGCGAGAGGCAGCGGCTCTCGCCACAAAGTCAGCACGCTCATTGCCTACGACCCCCACATGAGCAGGGACCCAACACATCTGTACAGAAAATCCGTGTCTGTGTAATACGAAGAGCCACTCCAAGATACACAGGACTAGAGGGTGTGATGAGAAGCCACAAGACAAAGCTTGCAAGGCACTGGCTGAGTCACTAAAAATGGTGAAAGAAGCAGGGGGGAAACTAAAAATCTACTCAACTGCAACTAAAATAGCTGTAAGTTCAGCAGTAAAAACAGAGGCAGAAGGAGGAAGACTCCCACCACGGCTAAAATCATGGAAAACTACACCAAAGCCTGTCCCAACGTGGGACTTGGAACCATCAGTATATACAGGGATCGAGCCACTGTGGACAGAGGCGTGTTCTAAAAAATAAGACAGAGCTATCTGTGTGGAAAGAGAGGCCTTCCTCTCAGGGATGTAATCACATGGCCGTACTTCTGGGAGGAGCCAGGGAGCCACTCGGGGAACAGGCACAGGGCAAACATGAAAAGACTGAACACCTAACTCCTCCATGGCAGCCCTCACTCTGTACCGAAACGGTTGTGGATAGTGAGGGTGGGTGTTATAAAAGGGGAAAAGAGCGACCTCGGAGACAGCCATACAACTTGGTGAGGAAGGTAGATGGTGAAGGCGGTGCCAACACTGCACCAGTACGGACTGGCGACGGAGATCTAGTCGCGGTTCATTCGTGTCTACTAACAGACCAGGAAGACCGGAAAGCTCCAGTTGACAAACGGATCCCAGCACGATGGATTGAACTGAGAGGCTGCAGCCGTGCCTCAGTAGCAGAAGAGTATACCTCACACCCATAGTCCAATTTGCTCCGTACCAAGGCATGGTAAAGGTAGAGCAGGGTGGCTCTATCAGAGCCCCAAGACAGGTGATATAGAGTCCGTAGGAGAGACAGGGCACGGTGGCAGGATAAACGTAGTGCACGGATGTGGGGAACCCACGTCAATCGTCTGTCGAAAACAAGACCAAGAAACCTTGCTTCATCCACACATCGGACCCTGTGGCCATGTAACTTGAGATCGGGGTCGGGGTTGACACCTCTCAAGCGAGAGAAATGTAAGGCCACTGTTTTTGTTGGGGAGAAACGGAAACCATGCATTGTGGCCCAATGTGATACGTGGTCTAAGGTAAGCTGCATGCGACGTTCAGCCACGGGCACCTGGGAGGCAGCATACCATATAGCTAAATCATCGACATACAGTGAGGTAGACACCCCCTCTGGAATAGAGGACAGAATACCATCTAATGCTATAGCAAAAAGGGTCGTGTGAAGGACACTTCCTTGGGGTACAAAGGAGACAGAGTGTCACCAATTCGAACCCTGAATGAACGGTCACGCAGAAAGTCTAATATAAATAGGGACAGCCTACCACATAAACCTAAAGAGTGAAGCTGCTTGATGATACCAAACCACCATGTAGTATCATATGCCTTTTCTAAGTCAAAGAAGATGCACACCAGATGCTGCTTCCTGGCAAAAGCATCACATACTGCAGCTTCTAGGCAGACAAGTACATCTGTTGTCGAACGATATTTGCGAAAACCAGACTGACATCAAGATATACAGCCATTCCTTTCGAGGAAATACATTATGTGTGAATTGACCATCTTTTCAAACAGTTTACACAAGCATGATGTAAGGGCAATTGGTCGATATTCTAGAGGACTGGGTCCTGTCTTCCCTGGCTTCTGGAATGGCAGGACAACAGCTTCGTGCCAAGAGGTAGGAAGAGAAGAGTCTCTCCAGATTCTATTAAAAAGCTTGAGGAGAAAAGACAGTGCATCATCACCCAGGTGCCGAAGCATTGCATAGGGTATATCATCTGACCCTGGTGAGGTGTCATGACAAAGGGAAAGAGCAGATTGGAGTTCATGGGAAGAGAAAGGGAGCTTGTAAGACTCCCCCCTCCCGAAATGGAAGTTCAATACCCTTGCCTCTTCTATGTCCCTGTGTCTGGCAAAAACTGGAGTGCTAGCATCTCTACGGCTGACCGCTGCAAAGGCAGAAACAAAAATATCGGCCACAGCCGCAGGGTCACCAACAGGCTCATCATTTGACAGCAGCACAGGGGACCTGCCTTGCGGGAATTTTCCTGAAATCTTTTGTACCCTCTTCCACACCTGAGACACTGGTGTCTTAGAGTTTACGGAAGACACATAAGCCATCCAAGAGTCTCGTCTGGCTTGTTTGAGGACCCGGCGTGCCCTAGCACGTGTCCTCCTGAATTCGACAAGATAATGCTCTGTTTTGCATCGACGATAATGTGAAAATGCTGTCTTTCTGGCACGTACAGCAATACTACAATCCTCATTCCACCACGGGACAGGGCGATAGTTATATGTGCCAGAGGTTCTTGGAACAGCGTGGAGGGCAGCAGAATGGATAATAGACGTAAAGAATGAAACTGCTTCATCTATATGTGGAAAGGCTTCTATGGAAACACCAATAGAAGTCAAGGAAGAAAAAAGGGACCAGGCCGCCTTATCTAACCTCCACCTCAGGAGACGGGAACAAGGACTAGATATTGCTGCAGTAAGGAGGATAGGAAAGTGATCACTCCCATGCAGATCCCTCAGAACCTCCCAGGTGAAATCCAGGAGGCAGTCAGGAGAACAGACAGAGAGGTCAACTGTGGTAAATGTATTCGTCTGAGGATGAAAATGTGTAAACTTGCCAGTATTCAGCAGGGAAAGATCCTCGTCCTCCAATAAGGATGCTAATAAATGTCCACGTTGATTAATTAGACAGTCACCCCACAAAGGGTGGTGACCGTTAAAGTCCCCCAGGAGGAGAAAGGGCTTAAGTAATTGTCTGAGGAGGTCTTCAAGGTCTGCTCTACTAACTACTGCGCTGGGTGGTAAATAAACGCAACAGACAGTATACCAGTGGAGGACATACAACTGCACAGGAACACACTGGAGATCAGACTGGAGGTGAACCTGTTGATGAGGGACATTAGCCCTCACCAAAACAGCACCACCTCCAACATGATCCTGGGTTGGAGCTGAGTAAAAGGCATCATACCCTGGTGGTGGATGAGGAGTGGCAAGCCCTACAAGAGTTTCCTGGAGACACACGCACAAAGGGGAATAAGCCAGGAGGGTCCGCAGCTCCACCCAATTACCATGCAGCCCTCAACAATTCCATTATAATATACTGGCTGAGAATGCCATAGTACCCATAGCGAAGGAAGAATCAGGTTGAGGGGCGAGACAACCTTGCCCCCGGCAAGCAACCAGATTTAGATTGCTGCTTAGAACTGCCCTTAGAAAGGGACTGCCTGGCACCGTTATGGTGTACAGTTTGCCGCCCAGCTGAAGATAACCTGGAGGATGAAGAAGAGGGCCGGACAATGGTTTTCTTCTTTGGCGGGGCAAGAGATGGTTTGGCAGGTGGACCGCAAACTGCCCTAGCAGGAATAGAGCAGGCAGTGCCACCACGAGAAGGAGCACAATCAGTAGCGCATCCCACAGTGCAGGAATCCTGAGAGGGCAAGGCCTCATGCAGCTGAGCAGATGCATCAACTACCTGAGGACCACCACTATCTGGCGGTAGCTGGGTCATCAGCGAGATGGCATCCCCAGCCTGCACTTCCCCTGACCCCTGAGAATCCCGAGGAGAAGGAGTAGTGGGCTCCACTGCAGAGATCTTTGGTAGCAGCGCTTCGCTCCCTGAGCACTCCAAGGAACCACGGCGATGCTTACCTTGCACAGGAAAGTCATCGGGAGTTTTGGATGTGTCAAAGCAAGGTGTAGCATCGACACGGGTGTTTGTTACAGGAGGAACTGGGATGGGGGAGGCACTCCCAGATGCTGGAAGCACCACCACAGAGGGGACACTCCCAGAGACAGGAGGCACCTCCCCGGAAGAAGCACAGCTGCTTCCAAGTTGCACTCCCTCGGTGGAACCCCCCGGCTGAGAAAGCCGGGAAGTAGAACCCCGAGAATTTGATGGGGCATTGTATGATGGCAGGGGCACCTGCCGAGTAGCTTTATGGCGAGACAACACAGCAGCAAAGGTAACCCCAGGACGAATGTACAGCTCTCTTACCCTGGCCTTTGCCTCAGAAAAGGATATTTTCTCCTTCGTTTGGACAGAAATAATCTCATATTCATACTTGTATACTTCGCAATCCCTTGAGGAGGCTGCATGTGCTCCTCCACAGTTCAAACATTTAGAGGGTTGAGAACAATCATCGATACCACGAGAAATTCCACCACAATTTCCACAAACCTCAGGAAGGCCAGACGCTTCCCGCCTGCAAGAACGGCGAACATGACCAAACCTTTGACAATAATAGCACCTTCTAGGTCAGGGAACATAAGGTTTAACCTTAAGCTTCCACCATTCAGCGGTGATGACCTCTGGCAAAGTAAGACGATCAAATGTCAAAATAAAAATGGGTGTGGGGGTTAAAATCCCATCAACTTTCATCATTATTCTTTGTACTCCTACAACTCCCTGAGGAGCCAGCCCCTCTAAGAGGGAAGAATCAGAATATGAGACCAAGTCACGAGAATATACAACTCCTCAGGACTGATTTAGGACCAAGTGACAAGAGGCAGATACAGGATAACCAGCGACCATAGTTAGGGACTGGATGCATGAACTCTCCTCTTCATTCCTGGCTTCTAGCAATAGAGAACCATCACCCTGCAAAGAGATCTTGGGGGTAAATCCACATGGTGTAACTAGACCACTATGAATCTGAAAACGGTTCAGGTTCCAGAAGGAAATACCAAAATCCGTTTTGAGGACTATATATTTTGTGTAAGAATGTTTCACAAAGACACCAGGTAAAAACTCAATACAGGGAACATTTGAACTTGCAGTTTTGGCAGATGACCCGGATGGTACAGGGTCGTCAGTGACCAGTTGATGCCGACTCGTGCGGCTGGTCACCGAACACACGAGTGGGTAAAGAATTGTTCAATGTATCCATAAATACATTAGTGAAAATAAATTGGCACCAGGAGCCAAGGGAAACCGCTACCAGGGAGTGAGGGGACTGGGCGCGGTCTGATGGGAGCAGGGTACCTCGTCCCCAGAGGGTGTCCCAAAAAAGACACCCTGTGATTCGAAAGTTTGCTCCCACCAGTGCAAAGACCCCCTTCCCCAACACCCCCCAGCCCAGACACCCAAACAACCAACTCAGGACAGCACTGAGGCGATCCCTCTGGAGGGCGGAACTGATGACCCATACGGGTAACCTACGTTTTGGGCAGCGCTTAGTCAGACCCCTCAACCACAACCCTACCCACATGGGAGACCCTGCCAGATGTCGTTACATCCACAGGCAGGCTTGTGGGATCACCGAAGCATGCAAGCCTCCCCACCACGACAAGGTGGCTGCCCACGGGGGGGCACGAAGGAAATCAGAGGAACAAAAGATGATAGGCCATAGCAAACAGCAAGGACCGGCGCCACACTCTGTCAAAAACTTAGAGATATCGAGGTCTTCTGCATGGATTTGACCATGTTGGTCAATTGACTGATGTATGGTGTGAGTCAAGACATTGAGTTTATCAATAATGGTTCTTTCGTGGCGAAAACCATATCGTCTGTCACTGTTGGATTCAAGGTGTTTAACAGTGTGCTTATTAATTACAACCCCAAATACTTCTAAGAGAAGAGTGACTGAGATTGGTTTGTAATCAGAAGGATCAGAGGAACTCCCTTACTTCGGAATTGAGTGGATATTGGCTTCTTTCCTAGAACTGGGGAATAATGAAGTACGGATGCATAGTCTGAATAATTTAGCTGGAACTGGAGCAAATTCTGAGGAACACTCTTTCAAACCAATTGGAGGAATTCCATCTGGACCTGGAGCTTTGTTGGTTGGTAAAATGTCTACAATGGATTTTACGCATCTGGTGATCATCTTAAATGGAGCAATTTCGGTAGGGTCAATTTCTTGTACTGGAACGTTCTGATTTACTTCCCCTAAGGTACAATTTCTGGTAAACGTATTAGTAAGATGTTAGGTTTTCCACGCGGGTCACTATTTGAATATTACAATTTGAATATTTTAGTGGAGGGGTGGGTGACAGTTTGTAAAGTTATCATTGAATGACATGACAGTTGACCAGAATATTCTCTTGTCACTGGGAAAATTTAATAATCTGGATGTTTGTCATGAATGTTTGATTTATAGAGATTACTGCTTTTGCATGGTTTCTAGCAATTTTAAATTGACTGAGGGATTCATATGTTTTTTGCTTTAAGTAAAAGTTATACTGTATGCTAAGGACTTCTGGCTCGTTGCTCTGACACATTTGCTTTCAAACCACTCTGTGTAGTCCGATCTTTTAGTAATCTATTGATTGCGTATCAACAATTCCTTACCAGCTTCAGCTGATTGCTGTGGGTCTGGGCAGAAATGATGTCAGTGGACAAGAAAGACTGCCATGGAATATCAACAAGATGATTTCTAAATCCACCCCAGTCTGCCCTATCAATGTGCCATCTGATCACCCTGGCAGGTTCAGAACGATGGGGGGAGGCGAACTGAGGCCACGGACTAATGGGGTTTTGATGAGCTTGTAGTCAGAAGATCCAAGTTGTGACAGTATTTCTATCCTGTATTGATCTCGGTTATTTGTCAGGAATTGGTACAAGACATAACCGCAATGATCAGGATTATCTGGTATTCTGGTTGTTTGTTTCACCAATTGCGTGAGATTAAACAACTGTGCAATCAGCTCGCATTCTAGACCAGTATCATCAGTCCTGGCAAAATGCAATGACCATGATACATTATGGACGTTATAATCGCTCAAAACGGTAATTTCAGTGGTATGGATAAGGTTAATGTTGGTCAACTGTGTGGTGTGGATATAGAGTCAGATACGATAGGTTCCGAAAAAGCACTGAGGGAGCGATAAACTATGCAGATATATTTCGTAATATTTAGGTAACTTAGTCTATATTATGAGTAATCAGAGTTAGCTGAAATAAAATACAAAAAACTATCAACTGCAAATTCAGATTTGATGTAACAACAGATGCCACCCTTGTTCAAGCTTGTTACGGAAGTTTGTGAGGAGATGGTAATTAGGAATCGTAAATGGGATATGTCAGTAGAGGGAGAGATTTGAGTTTTGTGAGGAATAGGGCTAGAGGGGATACTGACTGGAGTTTTAGAGAAGCGAATTCAGATTAGTACTAAGACCACGGATATTAGTGAAATTAAAGGCTGACCTCTCACTGACACAAATATACAGTACACACACACACACACACACACACACACACACACATATATATATATATATATATATATTTATATATATATATATATATATATATATATATATATATATATATATATATATATATATATATATATATATATATATATATATATATGTGTGTGTGTGTGTGTGTGTGTGTGTGTGTGTGTGTTTGTATATACGGTCGTCATTAACAGAGTGATGGAGAAAACCAAAGGAATGATAGAGAAGGAACAATGGTTAAGAATGGGAAAGATTGTATGCATCAGATCTTCTCTTAGAAATGTATGAGAGTAATTAGAAAGAAAAAGAAACTATATTCTGGCTTCACATTTGGGGAAAACTAATGATACAGCAAACAGGCAAGCAATGTGCATGGTATCTTGCTCTGGCAAGACACTGGAGGACATTGCCACCGTACGGTAGACGTCCAAACCGTTTTATCACGTTATAACGCAACAGCTGGTGTGATAAGGAATTACAATTTCCTCAGAAGTCTCCACCCAGAAAGGAATTTGAAGCCTCGACCCTGCGAACTCCAGTTTTTACATGCACTGTCAAAGCAAAAACTCTGTTCTATAGGTTAAAAGGATAGAATGAAACTAATAAGCATTTTTAAAGAGGCTGGGACCAGTAGCGTCTTTGTAAGTCTAGTCAGTTGAACCAGGCGCCGTGCATTCCTTTTATGTCTTTACACCATAGTTTGAGGACCAACTCCATTACATTGGTTTCTTTTTTCTTTCTTTCTTCCAAACACTTTTCAGTGTGGCACCACTCGCTTACGCCTCCACCAATTCGTTTAAAACCTGGTTCACTTGTTTCCTGGGACAGTACTTGTAGGCACCTTTTTTTTTTTTTTTTGTGCTTAGACCAATTAAAGGGATTTACGGAGTCAAACATCATCATTAACGCCTTAACCGCGGGGCGTCACTTTCGTGACGCTTGGGAGCAAGGGATCATAACGCAGGGCATCGCTTTTGTGATTCTGTGTTATTTTGAATTCACCCGGGCTTCCAAGCGGGGGCTTGTATCATCTATCAGTACTGCCAATGTCCAACACTAGTCAGCACTCCTAATCTCATCTGTACTCCCATCCATTGTTGACAATATAGCCATTTCTCCCCGTTCTTGACTCCCCTCCCTACCCCCCCTCCATTACCCTATCATTTCGCCTGCCCGGCCGTGCTACGCTAAGTAAATCTTCCCTGGAATTTTTCACTGATTTCATCCATTGAAATAAGCCCTATGCCCTATTCTTATACCAAATAATACATACAAGAAAGAAATAAGGTAAGTGAGAGTGCCATACACCTGGAATTGGCTAATTATCACCTGACAACACCTCACGTGCACTCGTTCGCTAATTTTCGCTGTTTATTTCCCCTTGAAATATGCTGTATAATCTATTTTCGTAATAAATATACATATAAGGAGGGAAGGGAGAAGCCTAAGTGATATTTACATTCACCTGGAACTACCTAATTTATAATGTATTGTCTAGATTTCTTGCCAATCATTTCACTGCTATATATAGCTGTTTCAAGAGGCTAACATTGGTAGTAATGAATTTCCCTAGGTAGGCCACCACCCCGGCCCACCCTTATCAGTTCACTCTCATCTTCTAACGTGGAGGTACGTCAGTTCGCTCTTGCTAGCTTCAGGGACTTTTCACCCCCATGCAAAGGGCCCTGTGACCTTTACCCCCTATTAAACCTCGTGTGGAAAGAGGTAAAGGGCTGACAATTGATAAAAGAGTGACTACGATCTTTCTATGGAGTAAAACAGTACAAGTGGAATTGTAAATAGTGTGTAAACAGCAAGTGAAAGTAATGAATGTAAATATACGTGAACAGTGGAAAATAGTTTTATAAGTTACTTCAAGTGACAGTGCATAACACAGTGTAAATAAAATAGAAATGTAAATAACGTAAATAAAATAGAGAACGTAAATAGAAATGTAAATGAGTAGTATTATAAGAATACGAGTATATACCCTAGGAGTAATGAAAGTGAAAGTTTCACTCTAGCATGTCTGAATACTATGAGTTGTGAGAGTGAAGGTGAAAGTGACATTCACTCTCAATGCTAGTATACAGGACGAGAAAGTGAATGCTACGTATTTTACTGAAAGAAATTGAATCCCTACAGTGACAATAAACTAATACTACTGAAGGAAACTTATGGATAAAGACTGTAGATATATATAAGTGTTATATAGTAATAGAAATATAAAGTGCGAGGGGTTTTATGAATAATAAATGACAGAGTACCAAGAGCGAACTAGCGCAAGTGCGACGGTCAGATGCGCTCGTAATTTTCATTGCTTTCACAGTGTTTTTTTTTTTTTTGGAGTATGGATCCCAAACTACTTGAAAATCATAGAGTAGTGTTTATAGTGTTAATATCTGGCTGTGGTAATCATATTACGGGTTGTTGGGAAGTGTAAAGTGGAGACTTCGTTACCCAACTTCTTAGGTCTCCATAAGTCCTACGGTAATGAGGAAGGCTCAACAAACATTCCAGGAGAAAGCTGAAGGTATGTGCCATAAGCATGTGTAATTTTAATATTCGAGGACTAATAACTGATTTTTGGCAAATATTTTTTGAGAGTCTGTCGGAGCCCGAATAACCCCGCGGCACACGCAAAACATTGGTAAATATGCCCGTGGTGTAGGGGTTAAAACACAGTTTTGGGGGATCTAGGTTCTTATTTATTCATTAATCATCATGGCATTTTGCACAGAAGTATGCCAGTGTACTACAGTTGTGTGGAAACCATCTTGCATTCTCTTGGAAATGTTGGCATTATTTTGTCTCGACATGGTTATCGTAATTCAATATTATCTTAATGATCTGTCAGAGGTACATTTAACTCACTTGACAATCTTGCATTTGTCACAAATGCATTGAGCCAGGCTTCTCTTCAGCAGAGAATGTCATCTGCAACAGCCATAATAAAATTCTTCAAAATTTCTCTCTATACGCAAATGGTGGCTTCGAAGTGAGACTGTCATTTTGTACATCAATAATCATTTGGTGTATATCCTTTCCAAGGTCTCTGTTGGCAATCAGTGTCTACCAAAAACCACCATCGCAAATTTCCACAGTCATCAACACAAAAACATATTCATTGGCATCAGATGACGTCTATTTAGCGTGTGAAAATTGCTGTTCATTCCTGATAAGTGTAATCCACAGAAACTAAAAATTATATGCCAACCTTCACAGTGATCTGATATATTTATACAATGGTAATTATATCCTTTTTGAACATGTTTTCCAATCACAGTACTTTACTACAGCATTTGTCAAAATACTTAATGCATTTATGGCAAATCTATTACCCTGGCAATATTGAAGACTTTATTAATTAATCCACTCAAAAATAGTAGAAACTAGAAAGTACTTACGGAGCTCATACCTCCGCCAATGCCGGATCTGGAACCACCCCAATATTTAATCAATTCTTTCATGGACCATGGCCCACCCTTCCACAAAATTTAATTGAGATTCACTGAGAACTTTTGGAGATATCATGTGGACAAACAAAGAGACGGACACGTGAATACATAACCTCCTCCAGCTTCGTTGGTGGAGGTAAAAATATTTCATAAGTATATTCTGGCTACGGCAAAATGGTTTCATTTACATGATGGAAAACTTCTGGCATCATATGGACTAAACATGTACTCATATAGAAGACATTCAGATAGCTCTGTATGGGACCCAGTAGTCTCACTTCAGCCTCAACTTGAGTTCCCACTCCTAGATCTCTCCTGCCGCACAGATTGTGTCTTGCTGACGAGCAGAGTTCTTTGATTAACACGACGAGGGAAGAAGAATGGACGTGAAGGGGAGTGTTGGGATAAAAAAAGGAGGCAGCTGTGAAGATGGAGAAATAGATGTGACGTGAAATACAGAGCGTGGACTGTAACTGGAGAGGGGAAGATGAACTGTGAGTGGAAAAGCATAGTCAGTCAAGGTAGGGTGTGGATTGTCGTGGTAAATGGAAACGTTGTTATGGTTCGAGAAATGTGGTGGGAATACGATGCTGTAAATGTAAGATATCACTATGTTCACGGTGGTGATTTTGCTCCCCTCTATCTTCGAGCCTCTTATTCACCCTCCCCTAGCCATCAATATTTTGCCCCTCCCTTAAATCCCCTCCCATCTATCATCAAGAGCGCTCGTCCATTAAGTAATCTCTCCACATCCCTCCTGTCACCCCTTATTTTCCTATTTTCCTCCCCTGCTTGTTTATACTCTTACCTCCTTTTACGCCTAATTCTTTCCTTCTCCCATTTTATTCTATTATTCCATGCAGCAGGCAGAGGTTAAAGGGTTCCATTACCCTGATGGTAATAATTCAGGCTCCAATCTAACGGTTAATAACGTAAATGAGGTCAGTGCATTACTAGCTTACTTCATCTAGTTAGCGGTGATTTTGACTTGGGTGACATTTCAAAAATTAAACTTTTTTGTTGCAGAAGAAATTGCCTCAGGGAGACCTCAGTGTTGATGTGCTGGATTTTGCTACAGGGAGAGTTATAATCTACTGTGTATTTCAGTGATGCTTGGTGAGGCACATAGGTCTGCTTTGGCCTCACTAAGGTCAGCTCTGCTGCACCACTATGCTGCAGTTGCCAACTCCGCCTTGCTGCTGCTAAGGTAGCAGAGTTGTCTATTCTCAGTGGTGAGTCAAAATTGCAATGTTCCTCTTGGTCAGGAGATGTTACCCGTTACATAGGAGTTATTGTTTGGTTTAACTTGTCTTAGGTGAGTGCAATTGGGGAAATTAATTTAGTCTGTAAGGCATTAATTAAGTGAGAGGAAATAATTTACCAGAATAATAACACATTTGCTTAACTCATCAAATTGCAAATCAGTTCCACCTCACACCACCACAATGAGTTGTTTGAACTCTTACTAGAATCCCAGTCAATACATTACTGATGCGATTACTTATCATTGCTATATTAGTACATCGGCATTTTGCCCGTGTTTCCTTCCGCTTCAACATCGGTGAAACAAAATTGTAAATGTTTGTGTTTACATTTGTGCAAAATGTTATGCATATAATATCTCAGAAACGACTAGGGTTAATGTTTAATGTACAAAATCCTACCTATTCATCCTGCATCACACACTAAAGAGAAAGCTTTAGCTTTATGAACGATAGGTTTTTAAGTTAACATCATATTTTTGTGAAGAAAAATAATACACGCCTTTTCCAAGTACTGAATATTGTTCTAGCTTATAAGTACTTCGTATATTCTTTTGCTAGTGTGCTTGATGCAGAGTCACCTGCATCCTCACTGAGATACTGTAAGTGGTGAGACCTCATTCACTTCCTGTCTCAAGCCCTTCATTCCCTAAAAAGCAGTCTTGAAGGTACTAATGTAATCCTGATAAGAGTAGTGTGTCTGTTTCTGCCATTTCCCAATTCTTGAACTATATCCATCCATCCATCCATCGTCCAATCCTACGTTGCTCCATAAGGAGCGTAGGAGCTCGGGGCTAGGCAAGTTGATCCTGACATTTAAGATGAGAGTGACCAGTCTCACTCATCCCTGAGTGGCACTACGTGAGCATTACACCTCAACCACCCCTTGGATATAAACCTTCACTGGCTCAATCCGATTGGAGTATCGTTATTACCCACTAAACCACCAGGCGCCATAATATGGTTATATGGTTACCACCCAGCGCAGTAGATGGTTTCCCTGTTTACAGGAAACCATTTGGATTGTCACTCAGTGTTGAGTCACCCATAAGCAGAAAGAAGAGGAAAGAATGAAGGAAAGATAGAAGAGGAAGTGTAAAGTCATCCGTAGGCAGAAGGACGAGGAAAGAATGAAGTAAAGAACGACAGAAGAGGAAGGAAAGTAAGAATGATGGAGGAAAGGAAAGGACAGACACCCGAGAGCAGCACTACATCTGGTGAGTGGATGGTGAGCGTTCCCACCTACCACTGTATAATATACGGTAATACTACTACTGCAAAACTTTACAACAAATTGTTAGGTACCTTCATTACCACACATACAGAATACTGTCAAATACAGGTAGTCTAAGAACACAATTATCTCTTCTGCCTCGATCAAGTCTTCGCTTTATTGTTTCCAGGCTTTCTCATTTAGGCATATATATACATTTTTTCCATATAAAATGTTTTTAACATAAGCGGTTTTCTTCTTGGTGAGTTTTCTTGGTTCGCATGGTTCTGTGAGATAATTTTGTCTCTTTCTGCCATTAACAATGTTCATTGTATTGTTTTGAGGTTCCTTTGCCGTTACTCTTCTTTTCACAAGTCTCTAAAGAGTGTATCTGTAAACATTCAAATTATCGCTGTGGTTTGGTTTCTCAAGTCTTTGCCGAAAGGTGCCGCGGCATGGAGGTATTTTTTCATGGTGATACCAGTCCTAATATCAGAAAAAATAAAAGGAGTTGATTGTCACGGTTTTAGTACATAAACTCCCTTCCAAATAATGACAAGTACAATAATACTACGGGTACTTGCGTTTAGTCTTCATACAAATCAGCAAACTTTCTGGGGATTCCATCTGGCCTGTAGGTGGCATCATCAAACTTGCATCATTATGACAAATGAAGTTGCCTGAATTCCTCTAAAACTATATAAAAGGTTTTCAAAAAGGTCATGGATTGCAAAACAATGAAAGGCTTCTTAAAAACCTAAAATTTATGCAAATACTAAAGATACCCGGGCTTGGTGAACTTTTAAGTAAATACTTTTGTTGGAGTTTTATTGGCAGAATTTACGGATATACCAAGAACGTGGTAGTAACTTAATCATTAACAGCCTTTCCTGGATACATTTTTCCTTGACATGAAACTGTAATTTGTTAATAAGTCTGGCGGCTAGTCAGACATAATAAAACTGGCGTGAAAATTAAACGTCCTCCTACTTCTACGGGTCGAAGAAATAATACCTTTAATGAAAAACAAACAATACAACAGCATAATTTCAAACATGGAGGCAGCGTAATATTAACTATCGGCATGAACGCAACTACATCACAACTTGGCTGACATTTGGTCAAATTGTATATCCTCTCTCATTTTTCATAATCTCCTGTCACACTTCTCCATTGGTCATTGACAGTTTTCTCGGCACAAGGTGATCCACAGTAAAAGTATATGCTATAGATGCGAGAGCAAATGGAGCTTGAAAGCGCTCAGAGAGCTCATACGTCCGCCAGTGCCTTTGCCATTAAAAAGGATCAGGATCAGGATCTGTGGATATTAGTATCAGATCCGGATCCGCCCCAAATTTTAATCAATCCTTTTTCATGGTCCACGGCCCACCATGCCACAAAGTTTCATTGAAATTCGCAGAGAACTTTTGGAGGTATTGTACAGGATACTCCGGATCCGGATCCTCCCCAAAATTTACTCATTTCATCCTTTGCCCGTGGCCCATCCTTGTACAAAATTTCATCAAAATCCTTTCATAACTTTTATAGTAATCCCGGATCAGGATTCTTGGATATAGGACCCGGATTCGGATCCGGATCCTCCCCAAAATGTAATCAGTTCTTTCCTCGTCCATGGCCCACCTTCCCACAAAATTTGATTGAAATTCATTGAAAACATTTAGATATATTGCGCAGGATACTCCGGATCCGGCCCAAAATTTAATCATTTATTCTTTGACCCATGGCCCACTCTTCCACGAAATTTCATCATAATCCATTGGTAACTTTTTTAGTATTCCTGCTAACAGACAGGCAGACAAACAAACCAATGCGGGGTAAAACATAACGTCCTTGGCTGAGGCAATAAGAGGTCTGTACACGCTGCTGAGAGAGTGGCGTAATGTGTAGCAACACCTTCCAGTATATATGTCTGTCTAATACTGGTCCTTCGATTGAGACACTTGTTTGTATAAAACAAGCACAGCCTTCACACTGAAGTTTAATACTGTTTGTTGTATTTAAAACATGTATTTAATGTTTACTTGCCAAATGAAGTAGTTGTAGTTTTGTTAGCTTTATATTTGCCGCCGTTGTGTTTACACAACATCCTTCCTTCCTCTTCTGTCTTTCTTTCCTTCATTCTTTACTCTTCCTACTGCCTACGAGTGGCTTTGCACTCCCTCCTCTGTCTTTCTTTCCTTCATTCTTTCCTCTTCCTTTTGCCTGTGGGTGACTCTACACTGAGTGACAAGCCAAATGGTTAACTGTACTGTACACCAGGAAACCATTTACTATGCTGGGCGGTAACCATATAACCAAATTATGGCGCCTGGTGGTTTAGTGGGTAATTAAGGCGCTCCAGTCGAAATGAGCCTGTATAGGTTTACATCCAAGGGTTGGTTGGGGTTTATTGCTCATATAATGCCAACAAGGGATGAGTGAGGCTGGTCATTCTCATCTTAAATGGCAGGACCAATTTGCCTAGCCCCGGGCTCTTACGCTTCTCATGAGGCAACATAGGATTGGGTGATGGATGGATGGTGTTTACACACTCATGTGTAGTATCATTGTCCATTGACTGTGATGTTAATCTTCAGGTGATTATTAAAGCTATTACAATTTCAACCATTTGGTATATAATATCCATTGTAGCGTCATTGTATGCTGACCTATTTTTTAATCTATTACCTTTCAGATGTCATATTAATCAGGGTACAGATTAACGGCCTGATAACCCAGGGGCTACTTGGTGGGAAAAATGTTGAGAACCACTGTTCTGTGTATTAACTCACACTCTAACACGTCATTCCTCCACTCGATAAAGGTGGTACAGTCGTCTTTAAAACTCTCCCGATCGAACTTACATCAAACCTCTTTCCTGCACGAGTGGGAGGTAAGGTAGGGGTGGAAGTGGCAGGGGGCAGGCGGCTGTTTGCAGCGGCTAGAGACCCTATGGAGTAGTGGGTCTCAATTCTGGGGAGGGTCGCACCTCCCTCAAGCAGCTGGTGATCATGGCCACTGCCTCTCCCTCCATTTCATATCAGATTTCATTGTAACACCCTCAGTTACCACATATATATTTATCAATATGCAGTGTAATATATATATATATATATATATATATATATATATATATATATATATATATATATATATATATATATATATCATCAGCCATTACATCTCCACTGCTGAACAAAGGCCTCCCCCAACCTTCTCCACAAATTCCTTGACTGAGCCAATCTTTGCCACGTTTTCCCTGCAAATTTCTCTGTCTCATCTCTTCACCTCCTGTCTGGCCTTTTTCTGCTACGTTTACAATCTCTTGGTGTCCAGTCAGTCAACCTCTTGTCCATCGATTATCCCATATTCTTGTACATGGCCTGCCCACCTCCATTTTTGTTCTTTTATAACTTCTATAATATCTTTGATTTTAGTCTGCTCTCTCACCCAAGTTGATCTTTTCCTGTCTCTTAAAGATATTCCCAACATTGAACTTTCCATTGCTCTCTGAGAACAAATTAGTTTATTTTCCATCGATTTTGTCAATTTCCAAGTCTCACAACCATACGGCATAGTTGGAATAATACATTCGTTATATATTTTTCGTTTCATACAAACTGGCAAGCTACTTCTCATAATGTCCCTATGTTTACCGAAAGCTTTCCATCCAATTGTAATGCGTCTTTTTATTTCGCTATCATTATATTTCGTTAATTTTAGTATTTGTCCCAGGTAATTGTATTCCTCAACTTCTTAAAGAATTTCTCCACTTATTCTGATGACGCTCTTTGGTGTTTGAGGATTAAACATTAGTTTTACTCCGGCTCATCTTTAGCCCTACTTTGAGACTTTCTCTGTTCAGGTCATTTAACATTTCTTGCAATGTCTCTGCTGTTTCTGAGATAAGGACAATGTCATCTGCAAATCTTAAATGGTTTATCTTTTCTCCATCTATGTTCACTCGTTTGTTTTCCAAGTCTAGCTTTCTGAAAATACTTTCTAGGCATGCTGTAAATAACTTTGGTGAAATTGTATCTCCCTGACGCACGCCCTTCTCAATCTTAATTTTCTCTGAGTCCTTATGTAATTTAACTGTAGCAGTTCCCTCTTTATATATGTTTTCGAGCAGTTTTACAATGTTCTCATTCACTCCTTGTTCTCTCAGTGAATTTATAATTGCCATGTGCTCCACTGAGTCGAAAGCCTTTTCGTAATCAACAAAACCAAAGCACAGTGGTTTATTATATTCTGTAGTTTTCTCAATTAGCTGATGCATTGTGTGTAGATGATCAGTAGTCGAGTACCCGCTTCGGAATCCTGCCTGTTCACGAGGTTGGTTTTCCTCCAAATTTCTAGTTATTCTGTTTGTAAGGACTTTAGTGAAGAGTTTGTAAGTGACTGATAATAAGCTGATGGGTCAATAGTTTCTAAGGTCTTTAAAGTCACCTTTTTTTGCAAACTAAAATAACTATTGCATCACACAATGTTTTGGGAATTTTCTTCCTTTTTATACATTGAGTAAATAAGTGAGCAATGCTAGTTTGTACTTCTACTCCTGCATCCAACAGTAAATCTGCTACTATTCCATCTTTTCCCGGCGCTTTCCCTCTTTTTCATATTTTTAAGAGAATTATTTACTTTTATCTGGTGTTACATCAGGTATTTCACTTGTGTCAACTAAAAAGTTAGCTGTTGGTACTACTGTCTTTGATGCATACAGTTCTTTGTAAAATTCTTCAATTCTCTTCACCATCTTGTCTTTGCATTTAATGGTTTCACCGATTTGGTCTTTTAGTGATGTAATTTGTTGCCTTCTAAGTGCCATTTTACTTCGGACCTGTTTCAGACTTTTTCCTTTTTTGATGGTTTCTTTGATTTGAGCCATGTTTCTTTATCTTTTTTCTTCTCTTTGTCTTTTGCTGATAAGCTTATTTAGTTCCGCTCGTTCTATTCCATCTTTCTTTGTTTTTCCTTTCCTTTCCTTTCTTTTTTTCAAAAGCTCAAGTGTCTTTTCTGAATACGTCTTGGCTTTGGTTGTATTAGGTTTTCCTACTACCTCCGCTGATTCTTTTAGCACTTTTGTCAGTCTGTCATTCAGCTCATCAATGTCACATTCAGCATTACTGAGAGTCTGGAATCTGTTCCTTATTTCCAACTGAAAGGCTGCTTTGTTTTCATTGACTTTTATTGGGCATATCTTTTTATCTTTAATCATCTTTCTTTCACTTTTGAAATTGAATCTTGCGGTGCAACCCATCATTCTATGGTCACTTCTGATATTTGCTTTGTTGATAACTGTGACATTTGTGATTGTGTTATTCTTATTTGCCATAATGAAGTCGATTTCATTCTTTGTTTCTCTCTTTAGGCTTCTCCAGGTCCATTTTCTCCCTGTTTTTTTGTGAAAGAATGTGTTCATTATTCTCATGTTAAACATTTCTGCAAAGTTTACCAGCATTTCTCCTCTTTCTTTCCTTTCTCCTGCTCCAAATTTTCCCATACATGCATCTCCATTTTTTTATTTTCCAACTTTTGCATTGAAGTCTTCCATGAGTAAAGTATAGGTGGTCTTTTCCTCTTCCATAATCTGGGAGATGTCATCATAGAATGTTTCAATTTCTTCATCTGAGCTCTGAGAAGTTGGTGCTTATACCTGTATTGCTTTCAGGGTATATTTTTTTGCACAGCCTGATTACAACGACTGCTGCTCTGTCAGATACACTGCTGAATTTAACAATGTTGTCTGTATGACTTCTGTTAATTAGAAATCTACACAACTAACTCTTTCATTTTCCCTTCCTTTGTAGTAAAATAGGTGGCCACTGTCATCGAACTGAATTACATTTTCTTCTTTTCTGTGGATCTCACTCAAACCTACAATATCCCAACTAATGTTTTCCAGTTCAAACATTAAGTTATCAAGTTTGTAATCTTCAGCGAGGCTTCTTACATTGTATGCATAGATCTTAATGGATTTAAGAGTGTTTAATATCCCAGTCTCAAACCTGTCAACACAGTGCCTACTCACTTTCGGTGGCACACTGCCCGTAAGCACAGGAGGCAATGCAGTTGGACCTTTAGTAGACGATGATCCAACAGGAACGCCCATCAAATACTTTGCAATAGAACTCATGTTTGGTTGGGAGGATTGTGGCAAATAATCTCACCTTCCTGCCACATAGCTTCTGGTGAGATGTAATTTTTCTGCCACCTTATTCGTTATATTCGATGGAGCCCTATATATCTATAGGGAGTCCCATGGTCAGGGCTGTCTAAGACGGTACCTCGTATATCTATAAGGCCTTGCCCTATCCGCCACCCGGGGATGCGGCAGGTAGCAGTGGGATATATATATATATATATATATATATATATATATATATATATATGTGTGTGTGTGTGTGTGTGTGTTTGTGTCCTGGGGCAGGATCCCAATGATACTTGATGCATCTTTGGGAGGTGGATAAGGGAAGGTCTTGCAGATATACGAGGTACCGTCTAAGACATTGCGGATCAGATGATCCCCTATATATATGTAGGGCTCCACCGAATGTACTGAATAAAGTGACACAAAAATTACATCTCACCAGGAACTATGTGGCAAGGAGGTGAGAGTATTTGCCACAATCCTCCCAGCCAAACACAAATTCCACTGTTAATGAAGATTTGACAGGTGTTCCTGTTGGATAAGCGTCTACTAATGGTCCAACCGCACTGCCTACTGTGTGCTTACGGGCAGTGTGCCATCGAAAGTGAATAGACACTGTCTCAGCAAATCAGAGACCAGAACATTAAACAAACTGAAATAAGTGAAGATCTATACATACAATGTAAGAAATCTTGCAGAAGATTACAATCTTCATAAGTTAATGACTGAATTAGAAGACATTAGTCGGGATATTGTAGGTATGAGTGAGATCCATAGAAAAGAAGAAAAATTAATTCAGCTCCAAGCCAGCAACAACTTACTTTACTACAAAGACAAAAAATGAAAGAATTAGTGATGGAGGATTTCTAATTAACAGAAATCTTGTGGGGAATATTATTAAATTCAGCAGTGTATCTGATAGTGTAACATGGAATGTTATTACACTTGGAAAATGTTACATCCTGAAAATAATACAAATATATGTTCCGACATCTCAAAGATCAGAAGTAGTAGAAATATTCAATGACAACATCCCCCAGAATATGGAAGAAAAAAGGGCCACACATAGTATAATCTTGGGAGACTTCAATGCAAAAGTTGTCAAATTTAGAAATGGAGAAGCATGTATGGGGAAATCGGGAAATGATGGTTAATTTTGCTGCAATATACAACATGAGAATAATGAACACATTCCTTGACAAAAGAACAGTGATGAAATGGACCTGGAGAAGTCCAAATGGAGAAACAAAGAATGAAATTAACTACCTTATAACAGACAAGAATAACATGATCATAAATGTATATGTTATCAACAGGGTAAATATCGGAAGTGACCATAGAATGGTGGGTTGCACAGCCAAATTCAAAATCAGAAGTGAAAGAAAGAAGCTGATTGAAAAAAAAAAAAAAATACGGACAATAGAAGTAAGCGAAAAAAAAAAAAAAAAAAAAAACAGCTTTTCAGTCAGAAATAAAGAATAGATTTCTCGTTCTAAATTTTGCTGTCAGTAACTCTTATGAGTTGAATGACAGACTACCAAAGATGCTAAGAGAATCAGTGTAGGTAGCAGGGAAAGTTAATAACAACAAAGCCAACAAGTATCCCAAAATGACCGTCAAGGTCGTGTAAAGAAGAAAAGAGATGAAAAAAAAAAAAATGAAATAAAAAGCTCGGATTTAAATAACCTTATCAACAGGTGAAAGACAGAAGAACAAAGAAAGATAAGCATGGATCAGCTCAAAGGAACCACCAAAAAAGGAAAAAGTCTGAAACAGGTTTGGATTAAAATGACAATAAAGATGCAATAAATTTTATTACTGAAAGACAAGAACGGTGAAGCCATTAAATGCAAAGATAGCATAGTGAAGAGGGTTGAATAATTTTACAAAGAACTCATTCATCAAAGACATAACTACCAATAGCTAACTTTTCAATTGGCACAAGTGAAATGCCTGAGGTAACACCAGAGGAGGTAAACATTTCTCTTAACAATATGAAAAGAGGGAAGGCTCCAGGAGAAAATGGAATTGAAGCAGATTTCATGTCGGATGTAGAAACAGAAGTACAAACCAAGCTCCCAAACTTATTTACTTCGTGCATATAGAAGAAATTTCCCAGAATATAATGTAATGGAATAGGTATTTGCTTTACGAAAAAGACGACTCAGAAGATCTTAGTAATTACAGACCTATTAGCTTGTTACCAGTTATTTACAAACTCTTCATTAAAGTCCTTACGAAGAGAACAACAAATTTAGAAGAAGAGCAACCCCGTGAACAGACAGGATTCTGAAGCGGGCATTCGACGGCTGATCATCAACACAATGAATCAGATAACAGGGTAAACCACATTATGTAATAAACCACAGTGCCTAGGTTTTGTTGATTTTTAAAAGACTTTGACTCAGTGGAGCACAAAGCAATTATAAATTCATTGCGGGAAAAAGAAATACAGTAGAGCATTGTAACACTGCTCGAAAACATATTGAAGAGGGAACTGATTCAGGCAAATTACAGTGACTTGCAATACAGTTTCAAAGAAATTATTTACAGCATGCCTAAAAAGTATTTTCAGAAAGCCAGACTAGGAGAACAAAGCAGTAAACATATAAGTAGAAACCCTAAGCCAGTTAAGATTTGCAGAGGACATTGTCCCAGACTCAGAAACAACAGAAACATTGCAGAAATGTTAAGTGACCTAAATAGAGATGATTTCAAAGTAGGAATGAACCAGAGTAAAAATAATGTTTAATCCAAATACACCAAAGAACGTCATCAGAATGGACGAAGAAATTCTTGAAGAAGTCGAGGAATACAACTACTTGGGGCAAATATTAAAATAACGAAAGACCATGATAGCAAAATAAAAAGATGCATTACAGTCGGATGGAAAGATTTCGGTAAACATAGGGAAACCATGAAAAGAAACTTGCCAATATGTATGAAACGAAAAGTATATAACGAATGTATAATCCTAGATAAGACGAACGGTTGTGAGACCTCGAAACTGAAAAAATCGATGGGGAATCAACTAATCCGTTTTCAAAGAGCAATGCAAAGGTCACTGCTGGAAATATCTTTCAGAGATAGGAAAATCAGAACTTGGATAAGAGAGCAGACAAAAGTCAGAGGCAATATAATATAATAAAATAACAAAAAAGGAGGTTGGCAATTCATGTAAGCTGACTGACTGGACTCCAAGTAATAGTAAGGGTAACACAAAAATAAATAAATAAATAAATAATGAATAAATAAATAAAACAACAGAGAGGAGGTGGAGAGATGAGCTAAAGAATTTTGCGGCCAAAAGAAGGCAGATATTGGCTTAGTGAAGGAATTCGTGTAAATGGATGAGGGAGGCCTTTGTCCAGCCATGGATTTGCAATGGCTGATGACACACACACACACACACACACACACACACACACACACACACACACACACACAGAAAGAGAGAGAGAGAGAGAGAGAGAGAGAGAGACTAAAATCTAGTGAAGATGAGAGCCGACCACTTAACTAAGTTACAGTAAGATCCTCTCACCCTAACCTCCACCACCCGCCTCCCATAATCCTTCCTAAAGCTTCCCTTGTCCTCTCCCTTACTTCACGTTACATGTCTGTTTTGCTTCATTTTATACCATGGCTGTTTTCTGCCACTCGTTGCCTCTCATATTTTTTTTGCCACTCATTGCCTCTCATATTTTTTTCTGCCACTCACTGCCTCTCATATTAACTTCTGCCTCTCGTGTTTACTGTCTCCCTTCTTTCCCCCTTCCTGCCTCGTACTGTAGATTAAAGCCAGCTTACCCAGGTTCTTCCTGAAAACATGTCCTAAGAGCCTCACTCGCTAATAAATCGGCGTACCCTTCCTCACTCTGTATGTTCCTCTAATGCATGGTGTTTCCTTTCCTTGCCAGCACCATATTCCGGCCACTCATAGGCTCTACTATGCCTCGCTGACATCAATGTGCTTTGCTAACATCACACTCCCTGTCTTTACTATTGACTATTGAGTTTAATCAATCATTTCTTGGTTACTATATTTGCGTTCGTGACGAGAGGACGGAGGTTATTATTTGCTTGTCCGTGTGTGTGTGTGTGTGTGTGTGTGTGTGTGTGTGTGTGTGTGTGTGTGTGTGTGTGTGTGTGTGTGTGTGTGTGAACAAAATATCTCAAGAAATTATTAATCGATTTTAACCAAATATGCTGGAGGGACTTCAGTGATAGTCAACTAGTTCACCCATTGTTTTGGATAACAGTAGTTCAAAGGTCAAGGTTACAAGGTTAAGTCAACATTTGCCCCAGGAATGTCAACGTAAAGTCTTATCTACAGTATTTTAGTCGAAAATTGGTGGAAGTGTTGATAATGTAAGAACAAAGTGATAAAGGTCACACGGCAGGATCAGATTTCGACCCATGTGAACAAATTATCTAATATTATTTGAGCAGGATTGTACCAATCTTGGTACAACGGTTGTGGGTCACACAAAGGTCTGACTTATTATTATTATTTTTTTTTAACACTAGCAGAAAAGTCAAGGTAACATGATAAGGGAAATCTATGAGTTTTATTTTGCTTTACACTAAGCTTTGAGAATTTCAATGTAACCCCAAAATAAAAAGCTATTCAATTTTCAGGAAAATAATTCAGAGGTCATGGTGATAAGCTCATGTCACTGGACACGGTGAGATCAGATAGCTTTAATCTGATTTGAACCAAACTTAATGGAACTATTACAGGTTAACAAAGAATGAAACAATTTTTTAGAGCAATCGGTCGAAGGCGATTCTCGCAGGGCAAAGACAAATGTTTGTCCCTTACACAAGTTGGTGTACGCTGACTAGGCACTCTGTGAGTGATCCCTCTCGTTATTTTTGCAGTCTAACTTCATCTGTAAACATTCCTGACACGGTTTTACCGTCTCATCCTGCTTATCACCGACTCCAGGATTGTGCAAGAAAGTACTTTTTTCTGGTTGCTGCTGGAGCATATTCACCACACAAATGGCAACATTATCAACAAAGCAGAAATTATTGGCTAAATAATTACATCAACATCCTAATGCTGTTGATGTTCAATACATCTACAACGACTAAGCATGAGTAACTGTTCCTCTGAAATACAGCCAAATCAAGCGCTGCTCTTGAGAACATCTGTCATAAACGGATCGATAAGCAATAACAGAATAGTCCCCTTCAAACTGTACTTTTGAAAATTCGAAAATGATAACTTATTATATATTTCATTTTACTGAACTGGAGTTGGAACCACATTTTTGTGAATATACCACTAATCCATTAACCAGTTTTCCTGCTTAAACACTTAACGCTTTTAGTCCAGTTCACTGGCTGTCCCCCTACTTTTTTCTGCTTCGTTCATGTCCTTTTTGCTTTATTTCAACTGTTTACATTGCATTACCTTTCCTATTTTGTTGTTACGTTCACACAGTCTAATGTTCTCTATTAGTGATTTTAGTTTTCTTTCCCTCTTCCAATCTGTTACTCCCTTACTCTATCCATCTCTTTCAGTATTGGTATGTCACTTTTATCTGCATTCTTGTTTTCTTTCATTCATTCCTCCCTATCCTTGAGAGATTTGCCTCTATTATCCGCTCCACTTTCATTATGGCCTTACCCCTTTTACATACGTCATTCACTACGTTGCCTTTCATTTGTTGCATCAATGGTGTACCCCACCAGGTACCTTCCTACCTTGCCCTACCACCTGCCTTCCTACCCTTCTTTATCATTTGCCCTCCAGCACTAACATCTTGCCTTGCTACCCGGCTTCTTCCCCTTGCCTTCCAGCCTTGTCTTGACCTTTGCACTCCTACCCTGCCTCACTCCTGATCTCCCGTTTCATATCATACTTTCTTGTGTCTGTCACCCATATCACTCCCGATTTACTTGTTCTTCTGCTTTAGTCTCACTAACAGATCATCTCTACATCCACCTTGTCCACCCGTGTCAAGCCTCCCTGCATCAATCAATGGCCTCCCTCCTCCACCTTGCACTGTGTCCCTTTCAAAACCACCCCGCCCTGCCTGAAGCCCCCTCAGTCTCTCCTTCGCCATGCATCAACCTTTCCTGCTCTCTCTTCTCTCTGACTCAGCTATTCCTTTTAATGATGCTCCACGCCTGCTTAACATATTTCTTGTTTCCCTGGAGAGTCTCCCCGCCCTACCACAATACCTCACTTGCTACCCCAGCCACGCCTCGCAGCTAGTCCGTGGGCAGGGTGTTGGTTAAAGAAAACAAAATAAATCGAGTTAAGGGAGATTTGTTGATTACCCACACAGCAAGGCAGGAAAGGCCAGGGTCACTGTGGAATGCAACAAAACTTTTTTTTTTTCCACAGGCAGCCCGTAGGAATGTTGTTGTTGTTGATGTTGTCAGCGTTTGTGTCTCATTATTGATTGGTTATTAAATGCACTGTTTTTGTTATGAAAGTATTTCTCCAGATACTAGTGGTCTTTTTTCATTTATATTTGTAATATAATTAGTTTTCATTGGACCCTTATCAGCCTGTATTCTCACCTACAATGGTGCGTCACGATTCTCGATCCGTACGTCCTCCATCCAGTTCCCCTCAGCCTTTGCTTTTCCGTCATGCCCTGAAAAAAAGCCGCGTGTCACTCCAGTACTTACCCTATCAGTCACCATCACCGTTACTCTCCTCACCGCACCCGGCCTAATTTTTTTTCGTCTGACCTGAACTAAATTTGCCCATCCTTCATTAATTTCCCTTAAATCACTTAACAATCACAAGTTCTCGAATTTTTCACCTCATGTCTATGACACTCAGTTTAGCCTGGCAACACTTCCTTAATTTACCTGCATCTTCATGAATTTATATACCTTTCTCTTGATCATTAATATAAACTGACTTAACACACGGTTATCAAATACCACCATACCTGCAGAAAGACACAACTCAGTATGCACTCGTTTGTCAACATTCCATTTTTGTCTCATGATTTTCCTGGAATGTATGCAACATTTTTTTCCTGGTATAACAGATTCACAGACGGAAGTATTGTTGTGCCATCGAACTGTCTGCAACGCTTCGAATATTCTGATTGCACAGAGTTTCTATTTTCCAAGGTAGAAGTGCAGATGTAGTCGATATGAAAGCTCTTCTTGACATGAGTTAATCAAAGAGTTTCATTCCTATCCAGTCTTCTTACTTCCTCCCGTATAATTACTCATTTTTTCCCAATCCACCAATCATCTGTCATAGTTACATTCGACACTGATTTATCTCACTTCTTCCTCTTCTGTGCAGGGTTTGAAGTACCAGTCATCCCTTTCGTGCTCAGCTGCCTGATGTCAAATGCTCTATATATTCAGTTTTTCAGCTATATATAATACATACTTAGGGTTGTTCCGTAATCTTATATTTTTTAAATCCTTCTAGTATAAGGCATCCAGGCATCTCATAGCTTATCGTTCCTCTGTAATGGGCAAATTCTTCCAGTGGTATGTGGTCACTCCCAGCATAAGTGACAACCAGTCAACAACAAGACTCTGATTACCATTGCGATGATTCGAACCTGTTGCTGATTTTTTCAACTCTGACCACGCACGTGTTCTTGGCGAGAGTGAAAGTGAAGCAATAGAAGCAGACTGGCAGAAGTGAGAAAGAAACTGGTCATGAACCATGGCTGGGTATTATAGACCTGGGCTACTCTCATGCCTCACTCACACAGCTAGGACTACGTCAGGAGTTGAGGGAAGCCCTAATGGAGGAGTGGTACTTCAGCCACACTTTGCTTGACAAATTGCCTGTAACACAGTCTGCCATTCATCCGGATTATATTTTACCTGTTAAGAACGATTTCTGTTATATTCTCTAGCCTTTTGTTGCTGTTATTTAAGCTGATATTTATCAGAATGTCTTTGTATTCCATTGTCTATTCAGAAGTTGCATAGCACTAAATTTATCCTTATCCGACCAGTGCTAATGTTCATCATCACATTGTAATAACTGATGTCTTTGCTTCACTCCCTCGCACAAGACTGCCTTCCTAATACTTATCTTTACTCACAGTAATGCCATCAGCATTTGAAAACATGAATTTGGTAAAACTCATACTCTTATCGAATGTATTTTCGTTTGATCTACTCCATAACTGTATGTAGGAATGAGACTATGGAAGTTCACCAATGAGGACTGGACAAAAAGTGTTCCCAGCTTCATTGCCTTAAAAAAGAATGCGCAAAGGACGCTATACTGAACCCTGCTTTCCACTGAACGGTATTGTCCCTAACCTAGGATCACAAGGCATCACCAGCAGTGCAGCAACTCACCTGGGATGTAGGTAAGACTTGATTTAGAGCAAAGATATGTTAAGAGTTTGTAGATGTGATCAGGTCATCTTTGGAAAGAGATCCGGAAAAAACAGTGTCATATTTGTTGCTATCGAAGAAACATACGGTATTCTTCTTGCAGTAATGAAAAACTCGATGTGTTCCCCTCTGATTAAACGAGTGAACGAGTGAACGAGCATACACTAATCATTACGAGCCTTTGGATGCAGGAATCTAGTCCTATAAAATAATTTTCCTGTTGTACATCAAGGTCCATTCCATCAGTCAGGATCATAATGAATGTCATTTGCAAAAGCAGTCCATTCTGTAATACCTTCTATCTTGTGTAGATGAGGATTATGTGTCATGGCCCTTAAGTTGCTCAAACTACTTAACAATTCCTTTTAATCAAAGAATAAATTCACGTACGAGTAAATGAACAGAGCATTTAATCTCTACCAGTGTTTGATATCACAGCGCTTCGTGTCTTACGGTAGTATGTTGACCATATGTGTGGCGCTGGTAGGAGGAATGACATAGGCTTTCTGTTAGTCTATTACTTTTTATGGTGCCATTCGATATTGATTTGAGATGGTTTTGTGGCGTACAGTATTGAGGTTGTTTAATCATGCCAGTGCCCCGCTATTTCCTATTGGTACAATAATTGCTCTTTGTGGTAGGTGACGACCAGTACTTATGTTGTGCTGCCTACTAGGATGGAGTGAAATTAGGGGCCAAAAATCATATCACGGATTTATTGGATTAATACCTACCAAAAGTTGCCAGTGCTATTACTCATCAATGATACAAAATTTTATTGAAATAGGACTAAATTTTCTGCCGTCTACCATCTCTTTTTTTACCAACCTGTGACACAAATGACACAAATCCTGGGCACTCATTGTATTATACAGTATAATATACAATTATACATTATAATATGCAATGTACAAATGTACATGACCCATTATTTGCAGCTTAAGACAGCAAGCACAACACTTACAACAAATCTAAAAAGTTACTGTGTGGTGCGATATTCACTCTTAGTGTTAAATGTTGGCATGATGGCTCGAGCATGTATTCTTGCTCGAATAAAGCCATCCCTTGCTTCTTATTCAACAACAACTATTGATGCCTCTGTGACTGCTTTTACGTACCTTTCCACTGCTTGTGTATGACATGGAAAACGTGGGCTTTCAGTGGCAAGAGTTGTTTCGTTACGAACCACACTTCTAGGTCAGCATCGGTGATTGATTTTCTGATTGGAGGTTCAATCGGGACACATTTCTGCCAGTCAGTCAAATCAATGTGTTCCTCGGCATTGAGATTGAGAGATGGTACTCGAATCATCTGATACCACGTTGACTTGTCCTGGAGGCTCAAACTCGCATATTGTTGCTAGTCAGTTACCATGGTCAGCAAAATCTTCTCAGGGTGGCCAAAGTAGCCACTTTGCTGAATCACTGGATCAACTACAGCTTTCAGATCTTGCGACAGGTAGCGTGACCTCTTAATCCGCATCCACAGGTGCATGAAGATTTTGACTTAATCGTGAACGAGACTAGAGCGTAAACCTTCAGAATGAATTCAGCAATTGTTTTGAGATTATCTCAAGGCCTCTCTGTCGCAACACACAAATGCAAAACTCGATTGGCCAGTGTGACCCAACGGGACATAACGAGTTTTCCTGGCTGACGATGTGACAAAGAGACAGAACAATTGCCAGTGATTACTGCTTGGCAAATATCCAGTAAGTATTGCTGATCCGAACTCAAATCATCAACGTTGACATCCGGAAATTCACATGTAACTGGCTCAAAAGCAACAATTGACATTTGATTCACTGTTTGTTGACAAATTAGAGAAAGAAACACCGATGTGGGACTTAGCGTGTATTGACGTTTCGCCTCATGGCTTCCTCAGAATACATTCGCCGAATATACACCTTATTCACTATTATTCCAGCCATAACGGTAGGATAAAGAACAGTGTATTAATAGAGTTCTACCTCAGAGCCTTGAGGATTTGCAGTGAAGATCATTTGAAAGATGAATTCCACTACATAGATAGCACATTTTCTAAACTGAAGTATCCAAAACACATGTTATCCAGTGCCAGAAAACATGCCAGGGCTATCAGGGAACGGGCAACGGCTGAGAAATCCAGTGATGTGACACATATAATCCTGCCCAATAACAATACGAATAACAACTTTGCTCGGTTTTTAAGAAATTCAGGAACTGAGGTAGCTTTTAAGACATCTCAGACAGTGGGTGATCTGGTCAGACACAATGTACGAACCAGCAACACAGACGAGAGAGGTGATTACTCCATTCCATGTACAGTATGTGATAAGATCTACATAGGTGAAACAAGGCGTGATTTGAAAAAGAGAATTAAATAACACAAGTATGCAGTGAGCCGGTACAACACCAACAACACATATGTAGCTCACAGATATAATACAGGTCACGTAATGAAATGGGAAATGTAAAAAATTTTGTACAAGGAAGCAGACTTAAAAGACGCAAATGTCTGGAGGCAGGTGTTATAGTATGTTCCAATACCACTGAACAGACCAGCGGATCTTATCACCTGTAGGATTCTGTGGCCAAATATATTGTCAATAGGATAGCTTCCTCACCCCGCCCCAAACTCAAAACATCATCCCTCCTTCCTTCCAATCATCACCCCTTCTTCCTTCCAATCCATCCCCATCCCCTCTTTTCACCCAGCCTCTTGCCCACATATACAGTATAACACTTGTGTAGCACACACACACACACACACACACACACACACACACACACACACACACCTGTGCTGGGATCGGCAATCCCTTTCCCCTTATCACCTCTATTTCCTTACCCATCATTCCTTCCCTCTCCCTAAGGACTTTCCACTTCACCTGTCCTTTGTTTCTCTCCGTCCTTGTACCGTGATCTGTAATCCCTTTCCCCTGGACCTCATCTTCCTTACCCTACCTGCACCCCCCCCTACCACCTCTAGCCAATACCTCATCCCTCCTCACATCCCCACTGCCTTCTGCTATACAGTATATATACAGGAAATGTGATGTATATTCAGGAACTGTATTCTGAGGAAGCCATGAGGCGAAACGTCAATTCACACTAAGTCCCACATCGGTTTTTCTTTCTCCAAATGACATTTTCCTACAATCTGCCGATAAAGTACCGATTGGTCCTGTCGTGCAACCATCCAGATGTTCGAACAAATGACGCAGAGGAAGTTCATTTGCATGGAGATGACAAACAAACCATTGCAGAGCACGTTTGACATGTTCTTCAAGGAGTCTTATAACATCGTCCTTCTTCCCTGTGTTCACTGCAGTGCCATCACACCCCACTGCCACCAGCTTCTGAATGTCTGTTATTTTCACCAAAAAAATGGATGATGGCCAGCTTTATGCTTGCAGAACCGCCACTTTCAGTTTTAATATGACCGAGACAGTTGCAGTCAGGCACCTGTACCTGTGATATACAGTATGTTCCTCTACAGTCACTCTCCGATGAGTTCTGCCATCAACTCTTTCGACAGTCAGTGTTTTATCCTTTCTGCCATCAAAATATAGGCCCTGTATTTCAGCAGTAAGACTTGCTCGTTTAGCAAGGATGGTTTCACGATACTTCTGCCTTTCTCTTCTAACTTTGCTTCTGTCGATGACATTACTGCAGTCCTCAGATGTTTGTATTCTATAGTCTTTCAAGACTGCAGATGCAATCTTTGCCACTACTCTATCTGAAACTGCATGTCGCTCCGAAGCTATCGCAGTATTCTCTAGCCGTTGTCTCTGTTGTGATGCTGCTTGAAAAGTACTTGCAGCAGTAGAAGGGTGTAATGCTTGCTACGTACATGCAGCAGTAGCAGATAATACTTCAGTGTCACTATCTGTACTTTCACAAGGTTCATCTTTTGCAGAATTGCCAAATCTGCTTTCATTTTTCTTCGATGTCAATGAACTGGCACTAGTTTTAAGGTGATACTGGGCTAGCCTGTCTTGTTCCTTCGACTTTCTTCTCAAATGCTACTGTAACCTCTTTTGTAGCTGGGCTGTCAAGTGGCCCTGTCATCATCTTGCGTGTGGTTTGCTGATCTTTAAGAAAAGATAGTTCAGAAATTGGAACCTGGCAAGACTTTGGACACGAAAATGATGAATCGTTAGCACATAATATGTCCTAACCATTCATCATATTATGCATGCTGCAAAGTCGAAAATCTTCCTGGATTGCTCCTTGAATTCGGTGACTCTCTGTTCATACTGTATATTTCTTTTCGACATTGGGTATCTCACAAGTTTGAGATATTTATCGTGGTGATTTCGTATCAGCTGTATAATGCGGGTTGATGTCACAGTAGGTCAGTGGTTCTTAACCTTTTTACTACCACGCCCCCTCTAGTAGTTGGTTCTTCCCTTCACGCCCCCCTCGCATCTTCAACCAAATTGATAAAATTTTCTCCCACGTTTTAAGAAAAAACTGTAAAAAGTAGGTGTTTTTTGTCTTTTTATTAAGCATGAATTCTGTGCAGACAATATACCCAGAAAATTTAATGAGGTTACTTTCTTAGTAATTTAATGAGAGACTTGACTCTGCATCTTAGTTACCAGATCTTGAATGCGTGGTCGAATGCCAGAAAGTGTACAACATAAGTCCCCTTCAACGTTCAGCCGGTACTTGGTCTTGACAGCAACGAGCATGGAAAATGCAGCTTCACAAAGATAAGTGGGTCCAAACATTGTCAGAATCCCAAGAGCTCGATGTGAGATCAGACGGTAAACAGGAAGGTACTAGACCCAGAACGTCTCAACATCCAGTTCTTTGAAGTCTTCCTCGGCTGAGGAATTGAACTTTAACTCAAGAAACTTCTCTTGCACTTCATCCGAAACATAAGCTACCTCACACTGAAATGGGTTCCTGATGAATTTCCAGGCTTTAGGCTTCTCATCTATATCTGGGAATTATCTGGTGAATTCTGCTTTCAAGTCAGTCAGATGAGTAATTATTATTATTATTATTATTTTTTAACTCAAGGTAACTGGGTATTAGAGCAGAATCCAAGTTCCTAAAACTGGCTGTATTTCCATCCTGAATTCGACATTTCCAGAGGACGAGTTTGGCCATGAAGGCTCGAATGGTGTCGTGGTGCATGATGATGTTGATGTTTGTCCCTTGTAGTTTAAGGCTGATTGCATTCAGCGCTTCGAAGATGTCCACTAGGTAAGCTAGAGATAGCAGAAAGCCTTCAGACTGGAACTTGTCTTGGAGATCTGCCTTCTGCTGTGAATCTACAAATATTGCTACTGTATTTTATTTTATTTTCTTACTTTATAAAGCCGTCCAATCTGTTTTGTATTTCTTTCATAATCATCTTGATATTGGCCACGCTCATGTTAAGAGAATGACAAATATAATTAGAGAAATTCCTACATTTTCCTCCGGGCTCACCCCACCCCCCTGGAATTTACTAAGGGGGGGCGCCCCCCAAGTTAAGAACCTCTGCAGTAGGTATTGATGCTCCGGTCCAAATTTCTTTAATTTTAACAGCCAGGACATCAGACACTTCTGCAACAGTTGGTTCCTGTTTTGAATTTACTCCTCAAATCCAGTCTGACCTACTGATAACCCATAAGCTTGTCTTGGCAACCTGTGCAAATTCGTTCTATGAGAATTACCGAAAATTTGGCATGCCGGAGGTTTCCTCGGATAATGCTCAGCCATCTTGTCCCCATGCTCAAACACTCAAACTGTGTAGGAAATGCAACAGAACATAGTAAGCTTAGCAAACTAGAAATATCATATGCATTATATAATACATACACTCAGGTACTCATAATACACCTGCCAAGCATGTATTTCAAACCTTATTTGCCTTGTCCTCTAATGTATTTGATATGACTGAACATGTCCCGGCACATAAAATTAGCAATTTTGATAGAGAGCAGAAAATGTTTGTTTTAGAATGCTAAATTTTGCATGTAAGATATGTGGGACAAATGACAACATTTAGGGGGTATTACCTGTCATAATTCATTTTTTTTTTCACTCTACCCTACTGCCTTCTTTTCCCTTCACCTTTATCATTTATATTCTGTCTGCCCTCCGCTCTTCCTATTTCTCCTGACTTTCCTGTCACTCTTAATTACTCTTCTTTCCATTTCAGATGGCTTTACACTGAGTGACACGCATTAATAGTTTCCTGTAAGCTGGGAAATTATTTCCAACGCTTGGTGGTAGCCATATAACCACCCCATAAGAGTTCCCTAGCAGTTGACAAGGGTTGACGGAGGGCTAGTGCCCCCCCTCGTAAAACTAACTCAGAGACAAGCAGACACCACTAACAGGATTACGGCCTCTGGCTGTAGGTAGATAGACAGACAATTGTTCTCCACATTTAGAATAACACTGAGCTGACACGGGGTAAATACATAATGCAGCTCCAGGAGTTCGAAGCACAACTGGCACAGTATTACAACTGGCTTGCAACCGCAGAGACGGCAACACTTGAAAGCACTCAAAGCGCATGCCCCAGTCTGCTCCTATACAATTTATGATTTACTACTGTAATTCCTCATTCATATGAGACAAATACGTTTACGGTTTCACATCGCGAATTCTGCGGCCTCAGACTGCCCTTGAACATGATGTCAGAGAGGGCATATTTCCACCAACGCAATAAAATTTATGATTTCCTGCATCCGGATCCGGATCCAACTCAATATCTGATCAACTCTTCCATGATCCACTGCTCGCTTCTCCAAAGAAATTTAGCTGAAATCAGATAACTTTTGAATCATCTTAAACAGACTGAGAAAGGTGAATACATAACCTGCTCCAACTCTGTCTGATGTAAAAATATAATGATGCATTTGACGTACAATGAATGACACTAGCAATGGCAAATACAAGGAACATCTGTCGCGCCCAAGGAGCACAGTGAATCTCCAGTAGGGCGCTGTTTCGTGAAATTTTGAAGCATGCTTTCGTTTTTCCACTTCTTGTCAGACCCTGTTATGATAATAGCTGTATGACGCCTGTCATGGGTGTGCTCATTCTTTTCTTTACTGTCTGGTAGTTTCTATAATGGTGACAACTGTTGCACATGTCAAAGGAGTGGTGTTCTCAACAGAGACAGGTATATCACTCAACACAGGTTTGATGCTCATCGAAAATTTAATATGATTTGGTTTTCTCTATCGGTGTCCCCTTTCACTGAGAAATTTTTCATCTTCTGTGGTGAAAATCACCAGCCAGAAGTGGAGTAGACTCAAAAATATTTCTAATTCAGGATCAAAGATACAGTTTGAAATGGGTGATTGAGGGTTTCCTCCACATCTTAAACACCAACAAGTACAGGGTTTCCAAGGTCACTGAATTCCTGCTTCTGCACCTGCAACTGCACTATTGTCATACGAAGAGCCACTGGTGCTTAGGTTAACACAACCAGTCAAGTTAAAGGGCATTTTTTATTTTAAATATTCATCCAGCAGTTGTTATTGTTAACAGCTGAGATGAGAGCAGTGATTAAGGCATAGGAGGAAGAGTTGAACGCATCGGAGATGAGACTGTTGAGATGGATGTGACGAGTAACAAAGTTAAAAATGAGAGAATCGGAGGAAAAATGAAGGTGGGTGAGGTATCCACGAAGATGCACGAATGAAGACTAAATTGGTATGGACAAGTGATGAAAAGGGATGAAGATTACTTGGGGAGGAGAGTAATGAAAATGGAGGTTCAAGGAAGGAGGAAGTGGAGAAACCGAAGAGGAGGTGGACAGACGGTGTGAACGAACAAGGACCGAGCCGTATGGCAAAGATTGGTCAAACGCATCGAACCATATAAAACTGGACAAAGATGAAGATAAAAAAGTAGTAGAAAGTTATTACAGCTGGTTAATCCCAGTCTGTCAGATATCTGTAAGTGGTGTGGATCAATTCCCTGCTAGAAATGCTGTGAACAGCTAGTGATGAGCAGGAAGCAAAGCAGGTAAATATTGCTCTCAGTGTCTCCGGTAAGTGTGAGGACAGAGAAAATGACGGTCGGAGTGTCATTTCCGTTTGTGTAAAAAGTGAGGAAGGAGGTCACAGCCCCCAAGCAAGAGACGTTTCATCGCCAGGATAGCCAAGGCCTCTCATTGGACGCAACGATCGATGACGAGGTTCGACTCCCAGGCTGAAGTCACTGATGCTCCTCTTCGCCTGAGTTGCATACCACCATCACGTGCAGGCTCCTCTCCACCTCCCATCCCGCAGTATAAACTGGTATATACATGTAATATCGCAGCTTGTGATTCGTACTTCACATGTAGAGTGAGCTTTCGAAAATTATGACTCTCAGACTTAACTGATGGAAAAAGCGAACGAGAACACTACCGCCCATGTAGGAATGTTTAGACACCTGTAGTACGGGTAGCAACATGAATGTCTTTTCTTTGCACAATACTAATGCTATAATGGTTAGACAAACATCACTAATGTTTATATATATATATATATATATATATATATATATATATATATATATATATGTGTGTGTGTGTGTGTACATATTTTCTTTTTTGGGGGGCAAAGCTTCTTAAAGTTTGTGTCAATTAGAGACTTCACCAGATCCTGTTTCAGAAATCTGGGCTTCCGTCGCCCAGCTGTGATGCGGGATAGGCATTGAAAAAGTAGCCAGTGCTCAATTTCTTTTTAATTTTGACACAAAGTAAAACACCTCAAAACATATTTTACTTATCAAATTACCCAGATGGCATGATATGCTACAAAGAAATTACAATATGGGAACCCTTTGATTATATATAATGTATTATGTGTCATTTTGTAAACTCCGCTTTCGTCAGTTTACTCATCTCTGTAAGCATAACATAGAGACGAAACCTAGGCAATTATACTAGAACCATCCATAAAACAGGATAACGATGATTAAAATATTTGTCATTCGTTGGTATTCACAAATGAAAATCGATGTCTAGCCGCATATTTAGCAACACCTTTCGATATGCCGCCCTGCCTGACGTATGACTTTTCCTAACAATACTGACCTTTTGGACGTCTTGATCATCTTAGTAACCAAAGTCTAACGCAAATTATTATTTTAAATGTTTCCCTGGCTCCACTGCACAGTTTAGTAAGTTTAAACTTCAACTCCCCGTACTCTTTTATGATTACAGTGGCGTACCGCACTGCCGTTTGTTTGGATTTATAATGTGGCTGACTCACCAACTAAGCAATCGTTCAGTACATTATTTCAGTGGAACTGCATACCACTTTAAAGCATGCTAAGACACGCACGTTAGAAGTCCTGAAGGTAATCTCCTTTTACTAACTGCACACGATTTATTCAAATATATGTAAACAGACAGCACACTATTTTAGTCCCCAAGCAAAGATTCTTTGAAAGCCTGGTTATTCTTTATATATATATATATATATATATATATATATATATATATATATATATATATATATATATGCTCTTGATTGAATAGGAAAAAATATTCCTATAAATAGCAGTATTATTATAAACGTATTAGGTACAACTTCACAGGTCTTTAAAACCCTGCAAAAATATTTAATCGAGGCTGGGCGACGCTAGACCACCTGGTGGCAGACCGCTGAAACAGATTTGGTGAAGCCTCTAATTAGTTTCTTTTTATTGTCTCTATACTTCCCAAAAGCACTACTTGGGAAAGAAAAAAAAAAAGTTATTTTGAAATGAACCTACAGATATCGCCAGAATGTTCTCCAACGGTAATACGTGCATTCCTTCTTTTTTTCTCAAAATTAGCCATCATATAACTGAAAAATGCACCAGTTGGAACACAGAAACTGCGTTATGATTGAAACTTTAAAGCTATACTGAGCCTAATTTCATCAATGGAAAACAAGAATAATAAAATCAAGAATCTTGCTAGTTCAGACGTACTCACCCCCTTGAAGTTTCGACACCAATGACCTAATTAACCTTATGTCGTCGTTTGACATAAACATTCCCTCTAAACTCATGTCGAAGTCCTTACACAATTTCAGTTCCTTCCTTGAAACGATTTAAATCTCATCTTCCTTTATGGACATGAATTCATCAGCTTGACTACAAAACCAAGCACCGGGGTAGTCGGTAGTCTAGGGCAATACTTTCCAAACTTTCACTCATAATGATCCTTTAATTTCAAAATATTCTGACAGCATCCTTCCTTGTACCACACTATACACAAGACACAGGTAAGTAACCGGGAAAAGAACATTGTACAGTCCTATACTTTATGATTGTTATTTGTGGAACGATGAGAAAAGGAGTGCTTATGTATAGAAAGCATTTCATCTTTTCGTACCGAATTTTCAGTTTCATGGTTTATTTCCCCCTCTCATTTTTGAAGTGCGTATAATTCCATGATGTTCTAAGTCTGGAAACACAATCAGCAAGTGAAAACACTGAAATGTTTTTGTATCAGTAAGTTAAAAAAAATAAAATGAAAGGCAAGAACAAATATTATACCTCTCATATACCTGGCGTGACACAACTAAACTGAAAACGTTTGATGTTCATGTGCAGATGGCTATTAATATTCCAGTGTTCTGGAGAATCGTTTGCTTATGATTCATATATTTATTTGTCTTCATCGAATATTTATGAACTGAAAAAATATGAAACATTGCCTAAAGAGAATTATGTTCATTAGTTACGATGCAAGGGATTAATGTTAATGCTACTCTCATGTTGCTCTGAAAAAACATCTGACAATTTTTAGCTACTTCTTATATCTTTTTCTATGAGGCTGCTCCCCCTTTTCCCAGAGTATGCGCCTCACCAAGGGGGTGCGACCAACAGCTTGCAAAACACTGGTCTTGGGTGAGGGGGAATTACCAACACGGTATTCATTATCAGCAACGACAAAATATCCAGTTCTTATATTATTTTTACCTGTCTCCCCTGGGGAAATTATTACTAACTTTCCTATATATCTTTATCTACCTACCTACCTATCTATCTATCTATCTATCTACCTATATCTACTGTATATCTATCTCTATCTATCTATCTATATCTATCTATCTATCTATCTATATATATATATATATATATATATATATATATATATATATATATATATATCAGCGAGATCTCCTGAAATGTTACATGCAGTGTAATTTGCCTAAATGAGATGGCCACTCCAACTGCTACAGGATGCTGAGAATTAAGCTTGTAATTAGCCTTAAGATCTTGAGACATGGGTTAGTTGAGCCTGCAGAGAGCCCATTCTACTATGGTATAATGTATATCACGTTACATTACCCTGTGCCGTTCTCTGTTTTTTAGGGGGAAAGCTATTTAAAATTTGTTTTAACTAGTTTCTCTGTGCAGTCTCAACACTCCCGAAAAAACACACTTGGAATAAAAAATTGTTTACTTTGCTGAGGACCTACAGAAAAAGCAATAATGTTATCGAATGGTAATAATGTTATCGAATGGTAATATGTGCATCACTTAATTTTTTCTCAAAATTCGCAATCGTACAACAACAGCAACAACAACAACAAACATATTAGAACACCAAAACTGGATTATCTAGGAAACTTTAAAACATTTATGAGTCTAAGATCATCATTAAAAAGCAAAACTAAATATTAAAAACTTGATGGTTCAAACACGCCCACCCCTTAGAAGTTGCGACACCAGTGACCAAAATAACCCCGTGCCGCAGTCTGCCATTGATGTATTTCATTCATCAGCCTTTGGAAGGTGGCAGGAACATTATTCATACCATAGGGCATGACCTTACATTTATAAGTATTGCCACCGACCACAAAACAGGAAATTTCTTGGGCCCTTTCTGTGAGTGGGATTTGCCAATTCCCCTTCATCAAATCTAATTTTGTAATTAACTTTGCACTGCCTATTGCATCCACATATCATCTACTCTAGGAAGTGAGTAGGTGTCAGTCATGGTTAGGGAGTTGACTACGATAATCAGTGCAAAAGCGATGTGACCCATCAGGTTTTGGAACCACTATGACCAAGGAGCACCACTCACTTTGACAGGACTCGATAAACCCCTGCTGCAGGATGTAGTTCAGCACCTCTTGGATGATGATCTGCTTCTGAGGACTAGCCCGATAGGGGGACTGCTTTACAGGGCTGGCATCTCCAACATCCACGTTGTGCTGTGCCACTTCCATCCATCCTGGGGTGTCCCGGAAGACATCAAGGAACTTCCTGAGAAGAACAAGTTTGGCATACAGCTCAGCAGTCAAATGGGAGAGTTTATCAGTTAATGTACTCCAAGCATCCTGGTTTTCTCTCCAACTAGTCGTCTGGTCCAGTGTCAAAGGCAACCCCCAACTTGACAGCCGATACCACGTATGCAGCACCAGGGAGGTCCATGTCTTGCCTGTGGTATTCCTTTAAAATATTTACATGGCACAATCGTCGTTCCTTCCTGTGGTCTGGCGTTAAGATGACATAAATGACTTCACCTACCTGCTTCTCTACCATATAAGGGCCTGCAAAACTTGCCTGCAGAGGCTGACCATGAATGGGAAGCAAGACAAGAACTTGATCACCTGGGTGAAACACTGTTCCTAATTTTCTTAGAGTGGTCATACCTCCTCTTCATCTTCTCATGAGATGACTCCAAATGTGTCGTGGCTACTTCCATACTATAGGCCAGTCTTTCTTTAAATTTTGACACGTACTCCAGCAAGTTAATTTGGTCATCAGCCTTGACCCATTGTTCTTTGAGGAGTTTAAGAGGACCTATTACTTCATGGCCAAAGATTAACTGAAATGGGGAGTAGCCCAAATACTCACTCGGTGCCTCTGTGGTTGCACAAAGTAGGAAAGGCAAACACTTGTCCCATTCCTTTTCATCACCACTCAACTTTTTTAGCATACTCTTCAAAGTTTGTTGATACCTCTCTAATGCACCCTGACTCTGATGATGATATGCATCTTCCCTAACTCCTAAGTCAATTAAAGTGGCAATCTCTGGATCAGATCTTTGCATATCAGCTGACTTTGCACTTACATCAGTCTGGGGAGAATCATCAACCTTTGAGTCAGTTAACTGGGCGAAAAAGGTATCACCAAGCCCAGTATCATCATCGGTATTGCCAGTGCCATTATTGTCAACATTCTCATGGCTGGCTTTCGCCATCGTAGCTCTAGTTACAACACATGAGGGAAACAAACTGGGACATACAACTTCCAACTCTCTAGTCCTATCCTCACTCAGGGGAGTTTTTGACATGCAGGAAACAGCACTGACTTGTCTTCCTACCATGTCATTTCCCAAAAGGAAAGTGACCCCTTGCACAGGTAGCTGGTCAACCACACCCACACGCACTGAACAAATAACTAACTCTGATTGGAGCTTCACCTCAACTAGGGGAACCGATACAAACTCGGCTATACCCTGCAACAAGACACATTCATTAGGGTCAGCTGCATCAACAATCCCCTTCAACATTAGTGACTGTGAAACTCCTATGTCTCAAGTATAGTGATTTTCTTACCACCTTTTCCAGCAACTGAAACTAATGCCTTAGATATGAAGTTAACAAATAAATGATCTGGGGAGGAGTCACTTTGTGTACTTTGGGGGAGGACACTCTGATGGAGTCCTTTTACCACTTACTCGATCTTGACGGCTGCACTGGTCCAGTCTTACTAGTGTCTAACAACGGCTCTACAGGAGCCTGTCTGTCAACCACTGACAGCTCCACTCTGGCTTTATCAACAATATGCACCTTCTGGAGTTGTGTCTGAATATCACTAACAATATCTGACTGTGGCTGTCAAAAGATCCCCAAGAGTTTATCAAAGTAATAGGTTTCACATTGGAACTTTTCCCTCGTTTGTTCCAGCACCAGTCCTCCAAGTGCCCAGTTTTCTGGCAATACTGACAAAATCTGACACTTTTTCTTGACCCTCTGGCAACACCGTCTTCATTTACCTTTGTGGATCTAACATGCTCTGGGGTTGCAGTGTTTACACAAGTGTCACTTGACATTAACTTGCCTTTACCAGAAGAAGGGTTCACAAAAACTAGTTGGTTCACTCCCCTACCCTTAACAAATTACTGAGGTTCATGTTCGTGCTTATGAAATATACTATAATTATCTGCTATAACAGCACCTTCAGCTAGGGTATCTAAATCTTCCTGTACAAGGTGTGTAGCAACACCCTTATCTATTTTCCTAGTGAAGTTCTCCAAGATCATTAATTCTCTCAGTTTACAGAAATTATCAACGTTCTTAGAATGTAACCATTGATCAAATAAGTCTGTGAGTACTCTAGCATATTCCACATGAGTCTGATCTTTCTGCTTAAAGGTAGATCTAAATTTAAGCCTATATGCCTCTGGCACGAGTTCATATGCTTTTAGAATGGCTACTTTGATCAACTGATAAAGAAATAGAAGCCTCTTGAGCCTTTCCTTTCAAAACACTCTACAGCAGTACTGTCCAAGAGTCTTTTGGCCACGAGAAACGACCTACCACCTTTTCAAACATATGGAAGTACTTAGTGACGTCTTGCTCATTAAAGGGAGGTATTAGCTTAATGTTCCTGGTAACATCAAAAGATTCCCTGGCAGATGAACTACTACTAAAATTAGAGGTGAACTATCAGAGTGCTTCAGTCTGGTTTCATGGTTCATTTGTTTTTGTCTCATTTGAGCTTGCAATTCTACTTCTTTCATTTTAGCTTTCCATTCTTGTTCTCTCATTTTTGCAAGCAATTCAAGTTCTCTCAGCTTAATTCTGGCTAACTTAAATTGCATTTTGTCACCAGTGCATGAGCAGAAAATCACTGAGGTCGGGTATCTCCGATGCCAAAGGCTCAGGGTCCACACCTTGTGCAGTACCAGATGGCTTAGAACTAACAATGGAGGACTTACTTTGCTCAAACATGGTGTTCAATATTAAATCAAGTAACTTAGTCTTAGTGACTGAGGCAGAAAATCTCAACTGTAAGGCCTGGGCAAGCAATATGAGCTCGTGTTTTGTGGGTGTTTTTACTCTGGTTGGGGAAGGCTTAGAATCCAAAAATGCTTTCACATCACTATCACTCATTAGGGCCATGATTACTGATTATAGTTAAGTAGGTAACAGTCGGTGGAGTAGGTAAGAGTCGGGGAGTCAGTGGCTGAATTGGTAGAGAGGTGGTCTGCAGCTCTAATGGACCCAGGTTCGAACCCCGGCTGGGACAGGGAACAGTTGAAGGATTTGAATTTCATGTAAAGCAGACTTTTCTGGTCTACCAGATGACCCGCCGACATGTCATAAAAATACCCCCGCTAATACCAAAACACCGGTCCTGTATGGGGCAGCCCTAGCATGTATTCGGTATGGACGGTGGATGTTAGCGCCGAAATGGTGACATGAGGAGGTGTATGGAATATAGGAGGACTACTGGGCCTTGAGAACGGGTTGTGAAGCCTATGCCGTGAGTCGGACTCATAAAAAACAAAAAAAAACAAACGCACTGTATGTGGTCAAGGTTGCCAATATTATATCACGGAGCTATCCTGGCAGGAGGTTCGCCAAATTGTTATAGGAGTACATTATTACGGTGCGCTTTTAACCCTTAATTAATCACTAAAAGGGGGTAAGATAAAGCTCACAAGAAAACTAATTTTACTTTACACTATAACATACACACACCAAAAGAAGAAAGCAGGATTCATTTTTTATTACAAATATAAATCGAGTTATTTCTTTCCTAACGAGATTAAAATCATTGGAAGCTACTTACTTACAGAGCTCGAAGAACTAGCTGAACTCGTTGATGATATAATCCAGATATAAACCACACACTAGTGTAAATGGAGAAGTGAACCAAAAATGGGAAATGGCACACAGTGTGTTTTGTAATCAAAGTAATGTATTTAGGAATGAGTGAAAATATGAGGAAAAGTGTTAAAAAATGTGACAAAAGTGTAACATGACAGTGACAAAGCTGACAAAATGTGTCAAAAATGTGTGACCGTGTCACGGGGGGATGTGAATTTAAGAGTTAATGAATTGCTTTAAATTTTGAATGCGTTTATAGAGACAAAGAATTGACTTGTGAAAATCAAGCAGTAAGTTTTAATTTATGCCGGGTTACTTCGCCGATTTTCTAAGGACGAGAATTTTTTAAACTTTCCCAACAGTACACAGCATTGCCTAATTACTCACGAGTGCTGTTTGTTAGTACTGCTAGCCTCTTGAGAAAGTGACTCCACCCCTGACAATCAATAACTAATGCTATTAATGATAAACAGGTTCTAGCTGGTGCATTAACTCCTGGCTGGCACAACGGATTTAAGCTTGATACAAAAGACCTGGCCTGAGTACCAGTTATGAATAATGCAAAGTGTTTGTGCAAACTAGGAGCGGCAACTAAAGTAAGTTTAATCTGGAGAAATAAAACACGAGTTTAACTACACCAAGCTCAAAGAAAAATAACTGTAAATGTATTAACAGTGGGGCACCAATTTTCGCGCCTAATTGGGTCCAAAAATAATGCGCGAAAGTGGAATTAGCGAAAGTTGGGGCATTGTCTTTATGCCAAAAAGGCTAATTGGTTCCCGGTTATCCTAAAGTAACATCAGATTTTCATTTTCACTTGCAATACAGTACATCAAATCACTATTGTACATTGCATTGTGAGATACAAACAATAAAAACTGTACAGTACACATTATATGAGGAGAAACATACCACAGAGACCAGGTTGAGGTGTTTAATGATGTTGGGGGTAAGTATCCGAGGCGCGTGGCGGGCTTATTAAGCCACGCCAGACGTATTGGCGCCACCTCTTGCTGCCTCGCTACCACTCTCTCTGCCTCCTCAGATGCAACTTGATGCAACACTTCCACTCTGTGCTGAATTTCCCTTTGTGCTAGGTTCTCTTGAACAAATTCATCGAAATCTTCATCCAGGTTAAGCTCCTCTATGGCACTGGAGCTAGCACGCTCGTACACAATGGCGGGAATGGGTAGACAGAGTGTTGACATGACGTCATTCAAGATGGCGGTGGGTTGCGGGCGGGCGGTGCAGGAAATTCAAAGTTCAAAATATTGTCCCAAACCCAAAATTTGTGCGCGAAAATCGATTTTTTTCAAGCGAAAGTGGAAGTTAGGGAATATTTGGTGCATGCCGCGAAAGTGGATTCCGCGAATCCTGCTGTAGCGAAAGTTGGTGCACTACTGTAATTGCAATGAAATAAATTTACGTTACATGAGTCTCAAAATAATTTCAAAATAACAAGGAGAATGCACTCACTCGCTCATTAAAAAGCTAAACACTTAAACCCAGGAAAACGAAAAGAAATACTGGTCAGTGGAGGGGAGTTAAGCGGAAGGAACTGGGCGCCGATGCAGGACAGATGCTGCAATACGCTAAACCCTCTTCGCCGATTCACCATCTAGGTGGAGATTTCAGGAACTCTCTGTACAACGGCGGCGCTGCTCCACACTGGGCAGAACGATCTTACTCTCATGACTATCTAATCCTGACTGACTTCAAATTATAAAAGAGGACAAGGGATGGCCGTGTGAACTTCAATGGTCAGCGGAAAGAAAGTGAGCGATATACGCTCACAATAAATCACTCAGTGAAGACACTAACGTCGTGGATACAAATGATCACTTGTGAAACAGCGAGAAATGTTCTGAAAACCGTCCCAATCGATGAATGCGAGGACGGTTGAACTGAATGATGTGCAGTGGGAATTCCACAAGAATTCGTGGTTTTCCCACTGATGTAAAATGTCACGAATTTATAAATACGCTCGCGTGAATTCGTGACATTACACCTCATCAAAATCAAATTTTTTCTTCAGAAAATATTTTCGATATACATACATATAAATCCTAACTCAGCTACACAAGATTCACACTGTGGTATGTGTACTACCCTGCTACAGGAGAAAATCACAGTCGCCCATGAGCGTAAAAACCTCGTATTTACGATAATAGAAGCAAGCTTGAAGAAAAAAACTCCATGACGATGGTGAAAAATCCTGTACTCAGGTCAAACTGAGCGAAAAATTCGCTACATTTACATTAACAGCTAATTGTTATGTAGCATGATGTATGTAATACACGGTGTAGGTGTGACAGTTGTGGTGTAACTGTGCCTACGTGTAAAATTATGCAATACAAATCAGTAGTAATAAAGACGACGAAGCAGAAGAGAAGAGGCGGCAGCATGCAACAGAGACGATCAGCTGATCTGCACGACAATGCTGTACCTGCCACCTGCACCTGCTAAGCAATCAAGGTGGAGCATCAAAAGTGTCATTTCTCTCTCTGCCTAGCAATCAGTACTTATGTTACAAAACGTACACTATTATTCTATTAATGGATACATTATTAACCAGGAAAAGTAGTCTGTGGATTGCTCAAATCTCTCAAGACTCCTGTAGTTTACTGGTTAAACTTACATTATTAACCAGGAAACATGCCAGTTCCTGGATTCCTCAAATATCTCAGAACGGGCAGTTTACTGGTTAAACTACATTATTAACCTGGAAACGTGCCAATTCCTGGATTGCTCAAATCTCTCAGAACGGGCAGTTTACTGGTTAACCTACATTATTAACCAGGAAACATGCCACTTCCTGGATTGCTCAAATCTCTCAGAACGGGCAGTTTACTGGCTAACCTAACACTACACTTACGATCAATAATGGAAAGCTGAGAATCCCTATGCAGTCTCGGGCAGGTCACATTTTAACACCCAACGTGGGTGTGAACACTCATGTGGATAATGGGCATTCTCTGGGATCCTCAGAGGGGCCCACAGCTCGAGATGTACCACAAGGTAATTCATACACAGCCTCGGATTGCCTCTGCGGGGTTCTCAAACTTCCCCCTTAACCTACAGTACATATATGTACAGGCCCTGGACATAATGTGTCATGTGGGTCCAACAGGCGAGACGTCAGGTCTGCACCCACATTACCATTGCCCTCTCTTTCAACTGCTTCAGAGATTATGGGTGTGGATTCAAACAGCACAGGAAGGACATGTCCCTGATTGGTGATACGTTGACACACATTGCAGGAACGCACAAAACTATCTATTTCCAGTCCCATTAGTGGCCAGAAAAAGTCAGCACGGATACGGCCCTGGGTTTTCCTTTTGCCCATGTGACCTCCTGAGGCTGAACAATGACTCCATTCTAACACTGCTTGGCGGTACTTAGCGGGAACGACAAACTGCAGTCGAACCTCACCTTTGGGTGTTCATGACTCACGGTAGAGCCGTCCTTGTTTACGAAGGAACTTGGCTTGACCTCCATGTGAATACTTCATCACTCTACCCTTTTGTTTCTTCCACACAGCAGCAAGTGTCGGGTCAGAATGTTGTTCTTCAACAACATCTTGGCTACAAATCAGATCTTGCAGTGATGCAATGGTCACTGGGGTGACACAGTTCGGAGCCTCGGCCATGGCTCTTGTTTCTGCAGCCGAAGTCTGAGTAGCGTCATCTTCAGTGCAACTATACTTGGCACCTGAAATATTGCCTATGATAAGGTCAAACAAAGGTTCTGGCATGACAACTGCAAGTGTCGTACCAGTGTAAAATGGAGATGCCACCTGGATACGTGCCTCAGGGAACAATCTCACTGATCCATCAATAAGCTGGGCTTGGATCTGTCGACCTGTGTACTCCTCAGACCGAACTAAACTTTGCCTGAGAGAGCAACCTGAGGAACCATTGCCTCTCAGGACCTTCACAGGAATGTCTCCCACAAACCCTGGCTGAACAAGGAAGGCACTGTTACCTGTGGGAGGGCCTGTGGAGGAAGCAGCCAGCCACTGATGAGGCTGCTGAATAAATGATGCGGCAAACATGGTGCCCTGAGAATTAGGTACCTGAGGGGTTGTACTCACTGTCTGTGGAGATGGAGCATTGACCATCTACAGAGGAGTGTTCACTATCGCTGGGGGACTAGTGAACTGTGGGGAAGTACCTGTACTGCTAGGAACGACACCACCGTGCTGCTGTTGAGGCAAAAAGGCTGCGTTCACCTCCTGCCTCTGATACACTGGGGCTGGTGCTGAGAAGGATTGTCCCGATTGTTGATTGCGTGGCCGATGCTGCTGCTGGTTAGGGTACTTGTTGTACTGCTTCCACCCAGGTTTCTGAGGATTTTGCCCCTGGTCCTTCTTCTGCGGTTCGTTTGGACCTTGGCCATTATTCTGAGAACGCCCTTGTTGCTGGGGTTCAGTCTGAGATGGTTTCCCAGATTTGTCAGTTTTCTTGTTCGAGGTGTGTTGCTTACGAGTTTGATACCCGTATGCAGTGAAGAATGCATCAGCCTTCTCCATCATTTGGCTGGCATCCCTTACCTGGCAGATCTTAAGCTTAGCCATAAGTTCAGCAGGCCATGACTTTTCTAGCTGTATGCGCAGCATAAGGTCAATTATCCCTTCTAGCGTGTAAGGAGTTTCATCTTTCTCCATCCACTCATCTAAGTAAGCAGTAATCCGATCAAGAAACTGAATGGCAGTCTCTTTTTCTTGTAAACGTGCCCTCATAAACTGACTTGGCATCGTCAACTGTGAGACTGTATGCTTTGACGAGTGCGGCCTTCATCATCTCATACGTAAGATTCTCTCCATGAAATCTGTGGAGAATACCGAGAGCAGGGCCCTCAAACAAGCTGAAAAACTAGAGCCGCTTAGCTTCCTCATCCAGCTGGTACAGCTGAGGCATGTCTTCGAAACGAGCTATGAATGGCTCGATTCGCTCGCCTTCCTTGTATGAAGGAAGCTTGATGTGTGGGGTCGCTCGTAGAGCTTGGGTTAGCTGCACCAGATGTGTCTGAAGCCAAGGAGTCTCGCTTGAGCTTCAGCATCTCAAGTTCATGCTTCTCATGTGCCTCGCACTCGGCATGTATGTGTTCTCGTTCTCTCTCTCGTTGTTCACGCTCATATTCACGTTGTTCTTGCTCATGTTAGCGTTCCCTTTCGCATTGTTCTAACTCCAGTTCGCGTTGCTTTTGCTCGTATTCGCATTGTTTTTGCTCGTGTTGACGTTCTCTCGCGCGTTCCTTGCGCTGTTCTTGCTCATGTTCGCATTGAATTCTACACTCTTGACGAGCATCATTCTCACGTTGCTGCTCGTAACTAAATCGAGAGAGTACATATTCTTTGACTTTTTTGGGGCCACTAAGCCCCATATCTTTAGCTTCCTGTACATAGATGTTAGTAGTCATGATGTTAACTCAGTCTGAGTGAACTAAAGACTAAGTACTGACTGCTATTTTGCAGAGAAATACCAATAATCAAGAGTAAAGAATATAGGCATAGGTTGGTGGTGACCAGTTTTATCTAGTTAAACTGGTAAAGAAAGAAAATTTAAAAAAACAACTGAATGTGAAAACTCTTACATATAATTGAAAGAAGTGGATCAATAATCACCAGTAAGATAGTGCCTATAGACTTTAATGATAAATACCTAAGTATGAGTGAATGAGTATTATCTTATTAACCTGTCACGTCCCGAGGTTTTCCGCACGTCCGACATCACCCAATCCCGAGGTTTTTTCGAAAAAAAAAATTTTTGGCTAAAACCTCCGCTTTTGGTGAGAAACATCGAAAACTCATAGAGAAATCGCTCATCTGAGGTTTAACCCGCCCCGTCCCGACCACTTTTTCACCACTGGTACCCCCCAGTCCCGACCATTTTTCGACCCTTTTTTTTTTTTGCTAAAACTTTCGCTTTTGGTCAGAAACAATGGTCAGTGACAAAGAAATTGTTCCCCGGGGTCCATAATTACCTTAAACAGGTATGCCTTGGTCGCACCTGGCCCCGTGTTCTCCGTAGGCGGTCTGAGCCTCTAACGTTTTCTATGATATTATAAGTCTGGGAAACCAATGAAAGTAAGTAGATATGTATTTATTACAAACATGAAAACATGTGATAAAAGAGTATATTGGATGTTATACAAAAATAGAGCAGAAATAAGCATTGTACCATCGTGCGAAACGAGCAAAATCGGGCAACTTGGTCACGATGAATCGCTAACATTCGAAAATCATGATACATATTTTTTTTACTTACATAATACTTCTACAATAACATTATACCATTTTACATTTTATTGAACTGTTTTTACGTATTCACAGGCCTTTTGATAACATTTAGCGTAATGTTAGCGCTTATTTACGTAGTGAGTGAACTCGCTGTGACTGTTGTTTCAACTCATATTGTGTTTTTTCTACTTACATAATAGTTTTCTAATAACATTATACACTTTTCAACTTTATAGAACTGTTTTGAGATAATTTCAGGCCTTACGTAAATATATAGCGTAATAATAGCGCATAATAACACACACGGTGAAGTCGCTATGACTACTATTTCAACTTACAACCTATTTTTGTACTTATATAATAATTCTCCACTAACATTGCACATGTTTACACTTGATATAATTGATATAACATAATTTCAGACCTTACGATTCAACTGAGCGTCATATTGGCGCGTACTTACACAGTGAGTGTTATCACGATATCATTTGTTTCATCTTACACTAGTATTCAACTTATAAATTACCTTACTACTAACATTACAACAAATTCCACTTTATATAATTCCTATCACATACTTACTGGCCAGAATGTTCTACTGAGTGTAATATTTTCGCAGATTTACACAGTGGGTGTACTCGTGACATCAATTATTACAACTTACACTATTGTTCAACTTATACGTTTTATTCATGCTAACATTACACCCGTTTCCACTTTATATTCTTGCTATCACATATTTACTGACCAGAGTGTTATACTGAGCGTCATATTTTCGCGGATTTATACAGTGGGTGTAGTTTTCATATCACTTCGTTCAACTTACACTATTTCTCAACTTATACATTACTTTCCTGCAAACATTACACCTGTTTCAAGTTTATATAAGACTTGGCACATACTGACTGGCCTTACCATTATACTGAGCGTCATATCGCCATCCCACACAGTTTCAGTAGTGTAGGAAGTTATGGTACTCTCTGAAACATGGCTGAAGGCACAACGCAACATTGGTGGTGGTGGGGGAGGTGGAGAGCGGCGCCTTTCATCACTCGCACTTCTCTTCCGTCTCCTTTTTCCTTTACCCTTTCCCTTCCCTTTCCTTTTTCCTTTACCCTTTCCCTTCCCTTTCCTTCCTTTCCCCACATCCTGGGGCTGTGTGGAGGAAGTTTGGGAATATTGTATGGCGAAAGACGTGCTGGGGAGTGGCTCCACCTCCTCTCCCCTAGGCCTACGTGCACCACGTGCTCGTGCTGCCTCCCTCACACCACTTCCCTTTCACCCCGCACTCCCACCACACCACTTTCGCCTTCCCCAGACAAAACACTAGGCCATACTTTATTTGCCTTCTCGCCCCACCTTCTGATCCTCGGGGTGAGATTTTTTCCTTCCCCAACCACGAGGCAACATCACGTTCTAAGCCGCCATCATCGTCATCGTCCTCATCCTCGTCCTCATCAGAATCTCTCTCTAGGGGATGGAGAGAGGTCCATGCAGGTGTTTTGGGTGCAGGCTGGCCTTCCCTTGCCTTACGATACGTGACATACCGCTTTTTCCGGGGCGAAGGGACCTCCTCATCACTGCTTGTTATTTCCTCCTCAGGCTGCACATAATCTCGATCCACCACATAATCATCAAGTGGAGAATCACTATCTCCAGTGAAGGCATCTAGGGCGGATTGTATTTTGTCGTCTGAGAGACCTTTATGCACCATGTCTGACCTGGGTCACTGCTAACAGGTGAGTGACCGAGTCAAGGGCGAGTGCAGGTCACGCGGGGTCTGGGACGCTGCCCGCCTGGGGGCAGGTAGGGGAGGCTTGGGTACGTGGGCGAATCGAAAATCTCGCGCGAATTTTGAAAATTGTGGAAATTATGAACCTTGCAATTGCAGGACGTTGAAGTACGTCAACGGGATTGGCAGTGACATAACGTGAGGATGTGGAAGTACGTCGACGGGACGCCGCGGGTTAAAATACTTGATCCAGGTAGGAGTTCCTCCTTACCTGACTGGGTTTTCTAACATGCTGGCACCAAAGAAAACGTGTTCTATGGGAGGGTAACTATTTCTCACAACTCATAAACGGTATTTATTTATTTACTTGGTACGAATTTGTATGTAGTATGAGAGTATATTGGTTTTCAAGCAGTAATATAGGCATTATAAGCATTGTTTCACTCACTAACTAATCACCATACCTGACCTTTATTTGCCACATTACCTGATCATTATTTCTGACTGTTTCTTCTTCTAATGCTATGTAAACTTTGTCCTCCACATTGTCATCGATTGGGGAATCACTCTGGCCCTGAATATCTTTACTGGCCAGGTCACTGGTAACAGGTGAATTGCTGATACAATGGCGTGAGGGGCGGGAGGGGGTAGGTTATGCGGTGTAAGGCATTGTCCCTGCTTGGCATCTTGTAGAGGAATAGAGGAAGGTGTCCCGTGCATACGTACGAAAAATCACGCGCGAAAATTGAAAATTGTGCAAATTAGGGACCTTGCAATTGCACGATGTACCAGTACGTCGCCGGGACTGGCAAATGCAAAATGTTGCAACGTACCCATACGTCGATGGGATGGGATGGGTTAATAACTAGAGCTAGGCGTTAAAATCCTGAAATGAGGTCGCCAGATGTCACAGGGGGATGTAAAATTATGAATTAATAATAGTTATATATCTCTTGAAGACAGAGACAAGGAATTAACTTGTAAAAATCAAGCAGTAGGTTTTACTTTATTCCGGCTTACTTCGCCGATTCTCTAAGGACAAGAATTTATAAACTTTCTGAACAGTACACAGCAGAGACTAATTACTCACGTGTGCTGTTTGTTAGTACTGTTAGCCTTTTGAGAAAGTGAATCCACCCCTGACAATCAATAACTAATGCTATTAATGATAAACAGGTTCTTGCTGGTGCATCAACTCCTAATGCACTGCCATGGACAGCCGACCCCCCCCGGGTGGTGGGGTTGTATCACAGTCTGAGTACCTGTAGGAAAATATTAGCCAAAAATCAGAGATTAACCCTAGAACAATATACTTGGTATGGCAGATAGTACTTACATTCAGCTTTCTCCAGAGACAGGTGTTCAGCCTTCATGAGCTACCCAAGGACTTATGGAGACTTGCAAATTTGGGTAACCAAATCTTCATTTTCACACCTCCAACAACCCGGTTTCCCCTCTACCACAGCCTCATTCTGTCACAGTGAACTTTATACTACAACGTACAGATAGTTTGGAATCCGTATTTGTACAATAAGCACTGAAAATAAGGCTAAAATCAACAGAGCATACGGCTGACATGCAGCACGGCAGCGGTCTTCCTGTCACTTAACAAACATTTCCATTATCACAGCTAAAAACATGTATACTACATTATTTTCAATCATATTACTTCCCAAAAGATCACCGTGGCACGCTTTTCATTCTGCCTTACGCCCATCACTTTATTCTCGTTCCTGTCGGCCGCTCGCACTGACTCGGAAGAGCTAGAACTCGCCATAATGTCACTTTGAAAGCCTGCTGTAAACTGACGCTAAACAGGGGCAAACCGTGCGAAAAAAAAAGCTAGTGTTACAACTGGGGAAACAAGCGTTTCCTATTAGCATAAACTGCTTGTGAGAGGAGAGCGCAGATTTACAGTTCTGAGCAGTCAAAGCGCTGCCATATATCACAGCCAGGCTGGCCGGGCCGTGGTGGGGGGGGAGGGGGGATAACGCTATATTTGGCAACAACGGAGGTCAGTAGTACAAAGGTAAAGTATGCTTATTGTAGCTAAAGGGTGGTGGTACTGATAGACAATACCAGCTGGAACATCCTTGCCCGCATTTATTCAAAATTAACTCGAATCGAAAACGCGACGCTCCGCCGTTATGTCCTTTTTGGCGAGCGTCGCAAACGCGACGATCCATGTTTAAGAGGTAAACTCCTGGCTGGCACAACAGATTTAAGCTTGATACAAAAGATCTGGCCTGGGTACCAGTTATGAATAATGCAAAGTGTTTCTGCAAACTAGGAGCGGCAACTAAAATAAGTTTAATCTGGAGAAAGAAAACACGAGTTTAACTACATTAAGCTCAAAGAAAAAGAACTGTAAATTTATTAATTACAATGAAATAAATTTACATTACATGAGTCTCAAAATGAATTCAAAATAACAAGGAGAATGCACTCGCTCATTAAAAAGCTAAACACTTAAACCTAGGAAAAAGAAAAGAAATACTGGTCAGTGGAGGGGAGTTAAGCGGCAGGAAATGGGTGCTGGTGCAGGATAGATGCTGCAACACGCTATACCCTCTTTGCCGATTCACCATCTAGGTGGAGATGTCAGGAACTCTCTGTACAACGGCGGCGCTGCTCCACGCTGGGCACAACAACCCTACTCTCACGACGATCTAATCCTGACTGACCTCAAATTATGAAAGAGGGCGAGAGATGGCCGTGTGAACTTCAGTGGTCAGCGGAAAGAAAGTGAGCTATATATGCTCACAATAAATCACTCAGTGAAGGCACTAACGTCGTGCATACAAATGATCACTTGTGAAACAGCGAGAAATGTTCTGAAAACCGTCCCAATCGAGTCAATGCGAGGACGGTTGAACTGAGTGATGTGCAGTGGGAATTCCACTAGAATTCGTGGTTTTCCCACTGATGTAAAATGTCACGAATCTATAAATACGCTCGCGTGAATTCGTGACATTACACCCCATCAAAATCAAATTTTTTCTTCAGAAAAAATTTTCCATATACATACATATAAATCCTAACTCAGTTACACAAGATTCACACTGTGGTATGTGTACTACCCTGCTACAGGAAAAAATCACAGTCACCCATGAGCGTAAAAACCTCGTATTTACGTTAATAGAAGCAAGCTTGAGGACAAAAAATCCATGACGATGGTGAAAAATCCTGTACTCAGGTCAAACTGAGCGAAAAGTTCGCATCATTAACAACTAATTGTTTTGTAGCGTGATGTATGTAATACACGGTGTAGATGTGACAGTTGTGGAGTAACTATGCCCGCGTGTAAAATTATGTAATACAAATCGATAGTAATAAAAACGACGAGGCAGAAGAGAAGAGGCGGCAGCATACAACAGAGACGATCAGCTGATCTGCACGACAATGCTGTACCCGCCAGCTGCACCTGCTAAAGCAATCAAGGTGGAGCATCGAAAGTGTCATTTCTCTCTCCCTGCCTAGCAATCAGTAATTTTGTTACAAAAAGTACACTATTATTCTATTAATGGATACATTATTAACCAGGAAAAGTAGTCTGTGGATTGCTCAAATCTCTCAGGACCCCTGTGGTTTACTGGTTAAACTTACATTATTAACCAGGAAACATGCCAGTTCCTGGAGTGCTCAAATCTCTCAGAACGGGCAGTTTACTGGTTAACCTACATTATTAACCAGGAAACATGCCACTTCCTGGATTGCTTAAATCTCTCAGAACAGGCAGTTTACTGGTTAACCTAACACTACACTTACGATTAATAATGGCATGCTGAGAATCCCTATGCAATCTCGGGCCAGTCACATTTTAACACCCAACGTGGGTGTGAACACCCATGTGGATAATGGGCGTTCTCCGGGAACCCTCAGAGAGGCCCACAGCTCAAGACGTTCCACAAGGTAATTCATACACAGCCTCAGATTACCTCTGGAGGGTTCTCTAACTTCCCCCTTATCCTATGGTACATGTATGTACAGGCCCTGAACATAATGTGTCATGTAGGGCCAACAGACGAGACGTCAGGTCTGCACCCACATTACCACTGCCCTCTCTTTCAACTGCTTCAGAGATTATGGGTATGGATTCAAACAGCACAGGAAGGACATGTCCCTGATTGGTAGTACGTTGACACACGCTGCAGGAACGCACAAAACTATCTATTTCCGGTCCCATTCCTGGCCAGAAAAAGTCAGCACAGATACGGCCCTGGGTTTTCCTTTTGCCCATGTGACCTGAGGCTGAACAATGACTCCATTCTAACACTGCTTGGCGGTACTTAGCGGGAACGACAAACTGCAGTTGAGCCTCGCCTTGGAGTGTTCGTGACCCACGATAGAGCCGTCCTTGTTTACGAAGGAACTTGGCTTGACCTCCATGTGAGTACTTCATCACTCTACCCTTTTGTTTCTTCCACACAGCAACAAGTGTCGGGTCAGAATGTTGTTCTTCAACAACATCTTGGCTACAAATCAGATCTTGCAGCGATGCAATGGTCACCGGGGTGACACAGTTCAGAGCCTCGACCATGGCTCGTGTTTCTGTAGCTGAAGTCTGAGTAACGTCATCTTCAGTGCAACTATACTTGGCACCTGAAATATTGCCTATGATAAGTTCAACCAAAGGTTCTGGCATGACAACTGCAAGTGTCGTACCAGTGTAAAATGGAGATGCCACCTGGATACGTGCCTCAGGGAACAATCTCACTGATCCATCAATAAGCTGAGCTTGGATCTGTCGACCTGTGTACTCCTCAGGCCAAACTAAACTCTGCCTGACAGAGCAATCTGAGGAACCATTGCCTCTCAGGACCTTCACAGGAATGTCTCCCACAAACCCTGGCTGAACAAGGAAGGCACTGTTACCTGTGGGAGGGCCTGTGGAGGAAACAGCCAGCCACTGATGAGGCTGCTGAATAAATGATGCGGCAAACATGGTGCCCTGAGAATTAGATACCTGAGGGGTTGTACTCACTGTCTGTGGAGATGGAGCATTGACCATCTGCAGAGGAGTCTTCATTATCGCTAGGGGACTAGTGAACTGTGGGGAAGTACGTATACTGCTAGGGATGACACCACCATGCTGCTGTTGAGGAAAAAAGGCTGCATTCACCTCCTGCCTCTGATACACTGTGGTTGGTGCTGAGAAGGATTGTCCCGATTGTTGATTGCGTGGCCGATACTGCTGCTGGTTAGGGTACTTGTACTGCTTCCACTCAGGTTTCTGAGTATTTTGCCCCTGGTCCTTCTTACGCGGTTTGTTTGGACCTTGGCCATTATTTTGAGAACGCCCTTGTTGCTGGGGTTCAGTCCGAGACTGTTTTCCAGATTTGTCAGCTTTCTTGTTCGAGGTGTGTTGCTTACGAGTTTGATACCCGTATGCAGTGAAGAATGCATCATCCTTCTCCACCATTTGGCTGGTATCCCTTACCTGGCAGATCTTAAGCTGAGCCATAAGTTCAGCAGGCCACGACTTTTCTAGCTGCATGCGCAGCATAAGGTCAATTATCCGTTCATGCGTGTAAGGAGTTTCATCTTTCTCCATCCACTCATCTAAGTAAGCAGTAATCCGATCAAGAAACTGAATGGCAGTCTCTTTGTCTTTTAAACGCACTCTCATAAACTGACTCTTGGCATCGTCAACTGTGAGACCGTACACTTTGACGAGTGCGGCCTTCATCATCTCATATGTGAGATTGTCTCCACGAAATCTGTGAAGAATATCGAGAGCAGGGCCCTCAAACAAGCTAAGAAACTGGAACTGCTTAGCTACCTCATCCAGCTGGTACAGCTGAGCCATGTCTTCGAAACGAGCTATGAATGGCTCGATTCGCTCGCCTTCCTTGTATGGAGGAAGCTTGATGTGTGGGGTCGCCAGAAAATTTCCAGGAAGAGCGCTGGTAGAGCTTGGGTTAGCTGCACCAGATGTGTCAGAAGCCAAGGAGTCTCGCTTGAGCTTCAGCATCTTAAGTTTATACTTCTCACGTGCCTCACGCTTGGCATGTTTGTGTTCTAGTTCTCTCTCTCGTTGTTCACGCTCGTATTCACGTTGTTCTCGCTCATGTTTGCATTCCCTTTCGCATTGTTCTAACTCCAGTTCGCGTTGCTTTTGCTCGTATTCGTATTGTTTTTGCTCGTGTTGACGTTCTCTCTCGCGTTCCTCGGGCTGTTCTCGCTCAGGTTCGCATTGAATTCTACACTCTTGACGAGCATCATTCTCATATTGCTGCTTGTAACTAAACCGAGAGAGTACATATTCTTTTGACTTTTTCGGGGTCACTAAACCCCATATCTTTAGCTTCCTGTACATAGATATTAGTAGTCATGATGTTAACTCAGTAAAGTCTAAGTACTGACTGCTATTTTGCAGAGAAATGCCAATAATCGAGAGTAAAGAATATTGGCACAGGTTGGTGGTGACCAGTTTTATCTAGTTTAACTGGTAAAGAAAGAAAATTAAAAAAACAACTGACTGTGAAAACTCTTACGTAAAATTGAAAGAAATGAATCAATAACCACCAGTAAGATAGTGCCTATAGACTTTAATGATAAATACCTAAGTATGAGTGAGTATTATCTCATTAATAACTTTAGAGCTAGGAGTTAATATCCTGGAATGAGGTCGCCAGATGTCACAGGGGGATGTAGAATTATGAATTAATAATAGTTATATATCTCCTGAAGCACTGCCGGATTAAGGGGGGGGCCCAAGGGGCCCGGGCCCTGGGCCACCCACCAAGAGGGGGCCTCCCACCAGAGCAACTTGTGTTCATTTCATTTCGTGTTTATGCATTACATATTACAGCACTGGATGAATAGTCCCCGTTCAGTATTTCCTAACTAAAAGTGTCCTATTTATATATTAGGATTTAGGTTACCAGTCTGTGGTGTATGCCATTGGGGGAGTTGGAAAGGGGGCCTCCCTTCCAAGCGGGCCCCGGGTCTCCCACATGCTTAAACCAGCCGTGTCTTGAAGACAGAGACAAGGAATTAACTTGTAAAAATTAAGCAGTAATTTTTACTTTATAACGGCTTACTTCGGCGATTCTCTAAGGACGAGAATTTATAAACTTTCTGAACAGTACACAGCAGAGACTAATTACTCACGCGTGCTGTTTGTTAGTACTGTTAGCCTCTTGAGAAAGTGACTCCACCCCTGACAATCAATAACTAATGCTATTAATGATAAACAAGTTCTTGCTGGTGCATTAACTCCTGGCTGGCACAACAGATTTAAGCTTGATACAAAAGACCTGGCCTGAGTACCAGTTATGAATAATGCAAAGTGTTTGTGTAAACTAGGAGCAGCAACTAAAGTAAGTTTAATCTGGAGAAATAAAACACGCACTACATTAAGCTCAAAGAAAAAGAACTGCAAATTTATTAATTACAATGAAATAAATTTATATTACGTGCATCTCAAAATGAATTCAAGATAACAAAGAGAATACACTCACTCGCTGATTCAAAAGCTAAACACTTAAACCTAGGAAAACGAAAAGAAATACTGGTCAGTGGAGGGGAGTTAAACGGAAGGAACTGGGCACCGGTGCAGGACAGATGCGGCAATATGCTAAACCCTCTTCACCAAATCACCGTCTAGGTGGAGATTTCAGGAACTCACTGTACAACAGCAGCACTGCTCCACGCTGGGCACAGTGATCCTACTCTCACGTCGATCTAATCCTGACTGACTTCAAATTATGAAAGAGGGCGAGGGATGGCTGTCAGGACTCCATATTATAATTACAAATCATAATAGATAGCATGATGGATAGATAGATAGATAGATAGATAGATAGAAGCAGAAAGTCAGGGGATGAGATAGGTAGTGTGTCAGCGAGAATCGAGCAATGGTAAACATGCTTACACACTCTAACTCAAGGAATGCTTGATAGGCACACGAGCAATGCCTCATGACCATACACACACATACTCACATACAGTCACACACAGGCTTCTAGAAACTTCACATCAGTATATTCCACGTGACACGACCCCTGCTAAAATAGGAATTTAGGAAGCAGAGCTCAGAGGTTAGCCTTGGAATCGACAGGTGGTGGAGAGAAGGAGAGAAGCCATAGAACCGTCAGATAGTGGAGAGAGTGAATAAGAAGAGGGGTCCAACTAGACCTACTTAGTATATTAAGTCTCTGTATAATACATACACTGCTCAACTTAGACTTTCTCTGAAGATAATAAATCAAGATCAACTCCCTGTATTCATCTTTAACTCCTCCTGCTCTTCAATTAACTCAAGACTCATCTATTACAAGAATTAAGAGTTACATGTATAAAAATGTTAGCTACAAAGCTTTAACATTAAATGTTGGCAGTCTATGAGCATACGAGTCTACATGTCTACGAGTCTACGAGCCTATGAGTCTACGAGTACAGAAGCAACGACGAGTTACGAGTGAAGATCAACAAGCTCTACGATTAATTACAAATAACAAGTCTATAGGATAACTCTATAATCTTCACTCACCTTCAAGCAGCAGCAAGAAGAATAAAAAGCAAAGCGAGTAAAGGAAAAGAAAGACCAGAGCAACAAGCACAAAAAACCCCAACACTCTCTCCCGCCTACCTCAATCACTGACGCAGAGGTCAAGACACACAGCAAAACACCAGAGCCACATTTATAACGCATCTTACTCACCTTTCCTCACCCTGGTTACTCATCGCTACTCAGTTGCTCACCACAGCTACCAGTGTGGGAAGCCGACGTCATCATGTGTATCTGCTGAGACAACGCCACGCCAATCAACGTGTGACTGACACCAGGCACTTCTCATCCACTACTCACTACTCATTATTCACATAGCTCCTATTCATACTGATTTATTTCCACAATATTGAGTTGAAAATTCGACGTTCTATGCTGAGGTTCGCCTGTGACTACAGCCGTTAACCACTACATGCACCAGGTCATGGAAATTCCTGAGTAATATCGTTCATCAACACAGCCCTAGAATTAGTGAGAGGAGATCTTCAATCAACCCTGCATTTATTTTCCAAGATCGACAGTTGCGTCGACACTCCTCTCCGATCTGTATCAAGTGGATGTAATTATATTTACTAATTTTTTCTCAGTGCTAAAATTAGGTATATTCAACTCCTTTACTTATTTCTATATATACACTTATACACTCACTATCTATCATTTATTACAACTCATTTACTCATCTATTTAGTAAGGACATAAACAAAAGACGTTTTTCATAACACCATACCTAAGCAACATGAGTTCTTTTTAGCTAAGTGATATGACAGGAATATTTTCGCCCCCACCCGTGTTAAGACCAGATGATACACAATTAGAAGAGCACCAAGGCAACACACCCATTGTACAAACCTCAACACAAACAATCTCTATCTATCTATATACCTAGGCTGTTTCCCCCAAGGAAAGGGAGGTAGCCGAGACAGGACGACACACTCCCCATTTACTCATCCATTCAAACACATACATTCGCATCTTAGCCCCAAAGAGGAGAACGGACAGATCCTCACCACACCACACTGCACAAGGGTCAACTGTGCAATGCAATCAGTGACATCCACAGCAGGGCCCGACAGCAGAACTGGTTTACCCCTGCCACATCATAACAGACTCATCCCCTTACCCGCACCTGACCTGAAATAGCTGATCAGACCAAATGCCGGAGAATATCCCCTCAGGGCTGCGTCATCACTTATTCATTCACAATTTCTCTCCATTTATTTCTGTCACGCACAGCCACTCTTCCTTGCTCAACAGACAAACAAAAGATCAAGAAACAAATACGTCAGTTCTAGATGATGAGTGGCAAACCCCCTCTGACGTAGCAAGTGAGGACTTTGTCTCTGACTTGCATAGCTATGAAAATATACTTAACAGGGTTCATCACTCCGGCAAATCCTTTTCCACCATCCCCTCAAACAACGATAAACAAGTCCAAGTTAAATTAACAGAGCAACCAGTGAAAATGAACACCACAGATCAAGCTCAGATATTTGTTTATCATGAAGCTAAAATGTGCCACAAAATTCTCTGGCACAGAGAAAGATCGTATTGACGTCATTTCATTGGTCAATCAATGCAACCAAATCTACATCAAATGACATATCAAAGATGAACAAGAGAAAATTGCTATTTTTTCATCTTGCATAAACCAGGAAAGATGTCCGGCAAGCGACTTACTAAGGTCAGATAAGCTCCTCAAGGCTAAGACATATGATGAATTTAAAACTGAATTTTTGAAGAAATTTTCTGGAGGTATGAACTTCTTGCCAGGTATAATCCCAGAATTACATAAGATTGTAGATCTTGTAAGGGAGCACACTTCAACTCATGTGCTCAGTGAAATAACTACTGATGTCTCCACGATCAGAAGGACATTATTAGCTACCTTAGAAAACTCAAACTGGATAACAGGTGATGGAAAGATGTCCCCAGACCTCGTCGTGGACATCATTGGTATATAGCTGCCTTGTGTAAATTACCTGATAGGACCCTTAAGATCACCAAGACGATCGCGTACACCCCAGGCATGTGCTTACTAGACTTAATGAACGAGGTAGAGATGCTGTGTAGTAAAGCAGGGATGGTTGAAACTCAATCAAATTCTAGTAGAATGAGAGTGTCTGAGACAGTATCAGCTGTGAAAACAGCTACAACTACCCAAAACAGAGAACAAAATCGATCGCGAACCGAAAGCAGGCAGAGCAAACAACTAAACGTGTCAAGGGTACGATCACAAACACCAGACTACAGGCGGTTTCATAAGTTCCCGCGCAGCCCAAGCAGATCTCGCGCCACAGACACCACTAATAATGGGAAGTCACCTCGTAGATCATAGTCAAGAGATATGTCCATTCTATGTCATTATTTTGCAAAACCAGAACACACTAAGAATGAATGCTTTATCAAAACAAAAGAGGATAGACAAAAGACACAAGGATTTGGTCCATTCTGTAGACATCATAGGTGCCAAGGGCACTGGACCAGTAACTGCAAAACAGTAGAAAAATTAGTGTCTATGTTCAAATCGGGGGAAGGCCAAGTCATGACAAAAAACGAACAAACGTAAAGAAAAGCAAGTCTAAAATTCACATAGGAGGCATGTTGGGAAATGAGTATATCTTGATACCAGCTGTATGTCAGGATCAAAACGTTTCCTTATTTTTAGACACAGGCTTTCCAGTGAACTTAATAACACAAGAAGAAATAAATAGAATTTTTAGAAATAAGAAGAAAGTAACTTTTCTAAAGGAATTTTATTTAGATTTATATACAGTAGATGGAAAACAAATCACAATAAAAGGTATGATAAGGTTAAACATCAGTTTCACAGAGACTACAAGAACAATCTCTACATTTTTCTATATCGTTGAAAACTTAGCAATTAAAGCTCAAATGTTACTGGGCTTAAGATGAATGAGAACAGAGAAAATAACTTTACTCCTACAAATGAATGGAATAGACTTTGACAATGAATTTATAGAGGAAATACCATCAGAACCCTCACCGATTAGTAAATGAGAACCAAAAAGAATTGGTAATATTAAAAGCTTAAACAAACATACACAAACAGATGAGTGTATAGATCCACTCACACCACAAGCCCCAGCCTCCATGATTAGGGACCCAGGTAACAGTACTGATTTATCAGTTTTTCCCGCCCATCTCACCAATGATTTAGTTATACCACCTAATTCCTATATGAAAGTTACTATAAAGAGCAAATTATGGAATAGTATTGTTCTTGTCTTAGAAGAATTATGTAAAGGGATTGTCAGTAGAAAACGCATTATGTCAGATGAACGACGAAGGGCAAACTCAGATATTCATAATTAATCACATGAATGGGGAAGTACAGTTGAAAAAGGGGACTTGCATAGTTAATATTGAAAAATGTCCCGCCCCTGTGAAGGAAATAGTTATAGCTGGAGTTTCAAGTGAGATAAAATATACGGATAGAGAAAGCATAAAACAGAATTTAATTCACTCAGGTGAATCTGATGAAGAAAATGATTTGTTAACCCTGCTGGAAACACACAGGGACACCGTAGCATTACCCGGAGAACAATTAGGGTGTACTAACCTGATTAATCACAAGATTAATGTGCACCCAGCTACACCACCAATTTTCATTCCAGCCTACAGAATCCCACAATCTCAGCGTACACTCGCAAATCAGTATGTCGATGAAATGTAAAAGCTTGGAATTATTGAACCATCATCTCCCCGTGGAATGCCCTATTGTTCTTCGTGCCAAAACGAAATGGAGAAATGCGTGCGGTAGTAGATTACCGTAAACTAAACAATCACACAATCCCAGACCTATTTCCCATGCCATTGCTAAGCGACATCCTACAGAATATTCGACCAGAAAATACTGTATTTTCCACAATCGATCTTCTAAAAGGATATTATCAAATTCCGATACAACAGGAGTCACGTAAATACACTGCCTTTTCCACAGAAAAAGGACAGTATCAATATAGAAGGATGCCCATGGGACTGAGGGCAACCCCTGGCACATTCCAGCGTCTTATGAATTACGCATTGTCCGGAATTTTCGGACAAGGAATATTTGTTTATCTTGACGATATTATAATTGCAACGAAAGATATCACAGAATATCTCAAGAAATTAGACTTACTCTTACAAAAGCTTGGTGATGTTGGGTTAAAAATTAAGCTTTCTAAATACAAACTTTGCTTTAAGGAAATAAGTTTCTTAGGCCACAAATTAAGTTCTAATGGTATTCACACCACTGATGACAAAATACAGGCAGTGAGAGATTTTCCTGAACCCACAACGACTGCCGAAGTTAGACAATTTTTTGGTCTAGCTGGATACTATAGGTCATTCGTACCACAATTCTCTCATATAGCCTTTCCTCTATTCCAACTGCTCAAAATAGATGCTGTATTGCAATGAGAAGAAGAACAAAAACAAGCATTTACAAAACTAAAAATTAAACTAACAACTGCACCTTGTTTGGCATATCCGGATTTCACAAAATCGTTTATTATCTGTACAGATGCATCAGTTAAAGGATTAGGGGCTGTACTGATGCAGGAAGATAAAAGAGGAAAGAATCAACCAATTGCATTTGCCAGCAGACAAACAAAAGGTGCAGTGAAAAATTATTGCACTACAGACTTAGAGGCACTTGCAGTGGTTTTTCCATTACAAAAGTTTCGAGATTTGGTATATGGTTACGAAATCCACTTATTCACCGACCATAAACCACTAGTGGGTATGTTTAATGAAAAACTCCTCTCTGGGAGGAGAGCAAGATGGAATTGTACAATCGAAAACTACAATGTAAATATTCACTATATACAAGGCAAAATGAATATAGTAGCAGACGCATTATCTAGGAACCCAAACACAATTCAGGTCGCGGCATTAGATCTCAAAGGGGACATCCCAAACCACGATGATATTGCAAAAGCACAAAGACTTGACCCAGTATGGTCTAAAGTTATATACAAAATAGAAAGTGGAGATGACATTCAATTACCCAAACTGCATGTACCACTCGAACAATTCACAATAGTCAATAATACTTTATACAAGATCAACCCAGAACAACCAAAACGCCAGAGAAATAGTAACCAGTTGGTAGTACCTAATGACATGATACCCCAAGTATTACGAACGATACACGATAGCCCACATGCAGGACATCCTGGAAAGGATAGGACATTCAAACAAGCCCAGTTGTTATATTACTGGCCTTCATTACGAAAAGATATAAACAATCATATAGACAGATGCGAATCATGTGCAAAACACAAAGGATACCCAATTTCACCTGCACCGATGGGTAATTATCCTGTACTACATCAACCATGGGACGTTGTCGCTGTTGATTTGCTCCAGATGCCATTATCAAACAATAATAACCAATATATACCTATTCGTAGCAACGGATCATTTTTCCTGTTATGTCATTTTAGCTCCAATTAAAGATAAAACAGCAGAGACAGTAGCAAAGGCAATAATAGATAATGTAATATGTCGCTTTACTACCCCAAAGGTACTAATAAGTGATAATGGAGGAGAATTTAATTCTGATATCTTACAAGAAATATGTAAACAATACAACATCAAAAAGGTTAACGTTTTGGCCTATCACCCAGCATCTAATGGGTTAGTAGAGAGACAAAACAAAAAAGTATTAGATGTGCTACGACACATTCTCAGTGAAAATTATGCAAGCTGGGATGATTGGATTCCCAGAGTAGAAGCCTCAATTAATGGATCTATAAATAAATCCATAGGTGACACACCACACTTCATTATGTATGGGACAGATAGAAAACTACCGTATGAGCTCCTAGAAGGTGACAGCCTGCCCATATACAGTTACGATGATTACTCTAAACTCCGTTTACGTGAATTCCAGGACATACACAAAAGAGTCAATAAACAATTCACGATGCCCAAGGAAGAAATGACGGAGGCATTTAATAAAAAGGCAAGAGATTCGGATATCAGCATAGGAGACATTGTTTATGGTATCATTCATATGAGAGACAATAAATTATCCCCAAAATTTGAAGGCCCATACAGAGTAATTAACATAATAGCAAACAAAGTTTTAATTAAGTCACTGTCTAGTGGCGAAGAGAGACAATTTCATATTGACCATTTAAAACGAGTTTCAAGGGAACTATCCAATAATTCTTCAGCCTCGGGAGGCGGTGGCTCAATCAGTAGAGAGTTGGCCTGCAGTCCTAACGGACCCGGGTTCAAATCCCGCTGGTGCAGGGAACAGTTTAAGGATTTGAATTTCATAAAATCAGACTTTACTGTTCTACCAGAAGACCCGCCGACATGTCGTAAAATACCCCCGCTAATACCAATACACCAGTCCTGTATGAGACAGCCCTAGCATGTATTCAGTATGGAAGGTGGGTGTTAGCGCCGAAGTGGTGACATGTAAAGGTGTGCGGTACGTAGGAGGACTACTGGGCCTTGAAAGCAGGCTGTGAAACCTATGCCCAGAGTCGGTCACATAAAAAAAAAAAAAAAAAAAAAAAACGAACAGGTGAACGTAACTCAATCAAGAAAAGAACAATAATTACAAAAATAAATTAATGTCATATACCAAACAACCAAACATAGGTGCAACTGTTCCGATAAAATCTACAGTACATCATTTACGAGATTTAAATATCGATTTAAACTCCTTCTATAAATGAAATAACAATCAAGTTATTGTTCTGGGTTAGTCAACCGTAACGCACATCATCATTATCATCGACCACAGCATGACCATATTAGAAAATTAAGTTTTTTTTTTTTTTTTTTTTGTCGGTAGGTAGCGATGAAGGGACTTATGCTATGGATTCTCCTCTACATAGCAAGAGGATATGCGCACTTAGACCCCCAACACATAGTACGGCAAGGATGCCTCATAGCTCCAACGGCCACGACGTCAATCTTGAAAGATGTCATGAGTACTGAAATAAGTCTGGATTACTTGTATGAATTACCTTCTTATCTAGAAAATATCGCAAGACCAATGAGAACCCTGGACTTCATGATAGGAGGCTATGTTTCACAAGGACATAACACAAAAGAAGTGGATGAAATAGTGAAGTTAGCGAAATGGAAAATAGAACAGGCTAAGTCAACTATGCTCATCATGATCCAAGATCTCCCATCTTATGGAACGGAGGTATTGAGCGACAGGAACAACATCACACGTACTCGCCAAAAGCGCGGTTTGTTCGACCTGGGTGGTGCAGTTCTTGGGAACATCTTTGGATTGGCTACAGAGGAAGACCTTAAAGAAATAAACAACAAATTTAATAAAATAGCTCAGGTACTAACATATCAAGATAAATTCATCACGGGACATAACTCAGCAATGAAGACAATTGTGAAAAATCTGAAAAAGGCGGAAAACATAACTCTTGAAAGTGTAGATAAAATAAATAAAATGGACGGTAACATAACACTTTTCCAACACTTTTCCATCATCACAGAACATATTGACACAATTCTACTACAATCAGACAACATTAGAGTTCGTTACAGGGCACTTACGCAAAGACTTTCGAATGCTGGTGATGGCAAGATCACAATTGACTTACTTCCAGTTCATGAGCTACGTCAGATAATTAGTCAAGGCATACATAAACATAAATTGAAGCCTTGTTCCGAAGTAGGGAATTCATGCAATATTATCCATATTTAGAAGCAACACTAACACCAACATCAGTAGCGGTTCATGTACCATTCATAACTGATGACCTGTTCACAGTATACCAAATACACCCCTTCCCTTCTAAGTATAATAACACTTTGGTCATCATCAACATCAACACAGACACCGAACTCATCATGGTCTCCAAGAGACGGAACATTGTCACTTTCGCAAGTGAATCAACGATTGAACGAAAGTGCCGCACATCCTTACATGCCGTTCACCTTTGTCCTGCGTACATTTTCACGTTTCAGCCTACTGATACAGTCCCTTGTGAAATGGCTATCATAAGAAATGACAATATTCATGATCATTGTAACTTCACTTTTGCTCCAGATAAGCTTGTACACCATTAACGCATCGGACACTCACAGTTTTTTTATTTCACTCATAACAAATCAGTTTACATAGTCTGTCCAGATATACCACCATCTCATACTTCAGCATCAGAATTATACATAGCACCAGACTACTGTGCGGTATTTACAACACCCATGTCCTCTTTATCCACCATCAATCACTACGCCATCCTCAATCATACACACAACATTTCCACCCACTGCCTGATATGGACTTAAATATGACCACAAGTATTAAGTTAACTTCACCTAAGTTTGAAACTATGCAACTGATCAATGAAACAATGAAGCCCTGGGAAGATTTGAGTTTCATTATGTTCAACCCATATTATGTGTATAGCCCAGCACCTACTGTCCCTATAACCTTCTGTATTGTACTTGCATTAGTGCTGTTTGCAATGCACAGAATGCATGCAAGAATTGCACATTTGGAATCAGTATTTAGAGGGGGTAGAATAAGCATCCATGCCAATCCCCCTGTAGGAAGTGTACATATTTTGTATATAGTATTAATTTTATAAAAAAAAAGAAAGAAGAAGAAGAAGAATGAACCATGATATAGAAGTATACAAGTATCATTATCTCAATATGAAATATTAATAACTCTTACCATAATCTTAACTTTTAACTTTTTTTTTGTTGTTGCATATATGCATTTTACTATTATACATACACATTTTACAAAATGTAATACAATAACCAATTTAACCATATTCAATTATGTATACAACTTGTTTAAAATGTAATATTACTGAATCATTACAATATTATCATGAATATTTTACCTATACAATAATATAATCAATATTATGTATTAGGATTGAAGAAGAAGACTATTATGTATTAATAGATTATGGTGGTACCATTCTTAAGTGGCGGTTTGGGTGGGACACGAACCTCTGCACAGTGTTGCCACGTTTTCCATACCCGCGATGCCTCTCTCTCTCTCTCTCTCTCTCTCTCTCTCTCTCTCTCTCTCTCTCCTGGAGGGAGATGTGCGTCACCCTTGGGAATTTTGTTTCTTTTATGAGTGACTTATAAACTTGTGCTTTCATTTCTTTATTTTGTTTTTATTATATCTAATTATATTTAAAAATATAATTGTTTTACATATGGCGCCAGATGACCTCGCTATTGTGGCGCCATGATTTGTTTTCATTCAATTACTCTCTCCCTCCTTCGTTCCCTCCCTTCCTCCATCTCTCACTCAGCTGCACTCAACACTGCCCCTGGTCTGCCTTCCCCCCCCCCTCTCTCTCTCTCTCCTCTCTCTCGTCTGTGGTATTTTAGGATACATTTAAGTTATTTTCTTTTACGTTATAATGTACATATTGTAAATTTGACTTTATTTCCACACCACCGAGGAGGTAAAAGTCTTGGCACATCTTTTTTAAAGTGTCCCCAAACAGGCCTAGGATAGAGGAAGCTCTGGCCAGGTGGGACTGGGAGTGTGTGTGTTGCCGCTCACGAGGGTTTAATGTATTATTATTTTTTTTTTACTAAGAAATTGACATTTTTACTTATATTCCTGCACATTATCTTATAATCATAATTGTGACATTATTACCAACCCCAGAAATACGGTAACAGCCAATAAAAGTGACTACTTTTTTTTAAGCAACACTGTAAAATATTTATGCCACGTTTCTGTATTGCCGTATAAATATTTTATGCATGATAAGTTTACTGTTCTTTCATATATTATAATACACATCTTACCAATATATTCTTATGTGTTTATCTTATTGTGATGCCTATTACATATATCAGAGCCGTTCACATAGTGGGTATGGAACACGTGGCAACACTGTATAGAGGTTCATGCCCCACCCAAACCGCCACTTAAGAATCGTACCGCCATAGCATATGTCAATGATGATTGCTGTCGGAGGACCACCAGCTACATGACCGAGCGATGTCAGGACTCCATATTATAATGATGGATAGATAGATAGATAGATAGACAGACAGACAGACAGAAGCAGCAAATCAGGGGATGAGATAGGTAGTGTGTCAGCGAGAATCGAGGAATGGTGAACATGCTTACACACTCCAACTCAAGGAATGCTTGATAGGCACACGAGCAACGCCTCGTGACCATACACACACATACACACATACTGTCAAACAGGCTTCTAGAAGCTTCACATCAGTATATTCCACGTGACACGACCTCTGCTAAAATAGGAATTTAGGAAGCAGAGCTCAGAAGGAGGTTAGCCTTAGAATCGATAGGTGGTGGAGAGGAGAGAAGCCATAGAACCGTCAGATAGTGGAGAGAGTGAATAAGAAGAGGGGTCCAACTAGACTTAGTATACTCGTATTAAGTCTCTGTATAATACATACACTGCTCAACTTAGACTTTCTCTCATTCGTTCCTTTCGTTTTTAAAGGCTCCAACATGCTTGCATGTGTCTGCCTTGGTCACCTAATGGCGGCTCTCCACGCTGCAAGATCCATTGCAGCCTCCCTGTTCAGTCCCTTAACCCTGAGGTCACACTTAATGACCTCGTCCCATGTCTTTCTCGGTCTACCCCTCATAACCCCACCCCCAACATTAACACTTCTCACCTTCCTCACCGAATTTCCATCCCCCATCCTCTGAAGATAATAAATCAAGATCAACTCCTTGTATTCATCTTTAACTCCTCCTGCTCTTCAATTAACTCAAGACTCACCTATTACAAGAATTAAGAGTCATATATATAAAAATGTTGGCTACAAAACTTTTAACATGGCCTTGTGAACTTCAACGGTCAGCGGAAAAAAAATGAGCGATATACGCTCACAATAAATCACTCAGTGAAGGCACTAATGTCGTGCATACGAATGATCACTTGTGAAACAGCGAGAAATGTTCTGAAAACCGTCCCAATCGAGTGAATGCGAGGACGGTTTAACTGAGTGATGCACAGTGGGAATTCCACTAGAATTCGTGGTTTTCCCACTGATGTAAAATGTCACGAATTTATAAATACGCTCGCATGAATTCGTGACACCCAGAAAGTGATAAAAAAAAGTCTTAAAATATGTCTCTCTCACACTGTCCTCGAGCTTATAAAGTAGACTTACTCCACATCTCCTAGCTAACTACCCACTAGGGTGTCTCAAGTGTAATCTCCAGCCATACAGAAACAATGGAGGCACCTGCTACCAAGAGTGCACTAACACATATTACACAAAACCAATGGCGTGCCGTCAAGAAAACCATAAAAGCTTTATGTGGACTTCTTTTGGCAAGTACTCTCATTTTGCTGCTGCTTCAGATTCCACTCTCTACCCTCAACATTCACCAGACTCAGACTTCCACCTAAAATTTGCATTCACCTCCCTTACAACAGTATCCATATAAATATTAAACAACCAAGGCGATATCACACATCCCTGCCGCAGCCACACTCTCACGGGAAACCAATGACTCACAGTATTTCCCACTCTTACACACGCTCTACTATTACATAAAAACTTTTCACCCCTTTTAGGGAGGGTTATTCTCATACAGGATTTGTTGCAAGACAAGGACCTAGCACTTTTTTAACGTGTTATGCAATACAGAATTCATCAAAATCTTCCCTGTGAACAATAAAGTTGGTCTAAGAGGGGTAATTTCAGTTTAAATTTTGGGAAAAAAAAAAGTCGAAAATTGGAATTTTGTGATGTTAAATATCCTCCATTGAAATATTTTACCCACCATGTCAATGCTATCAAATGATTTCCGGATCCTGAAAACCCCTGCTAGACAGTTGAAACATGGAAATTTCCCCCGAAATGAACTGTTTGTTATTATATATATTTTTTTTAATTATAGCTCACATGAAGCAAACCTTCTCTTACAATTATAGCATCAAGTTACAAAAAAAACATCTCCTCTCTCTTCTCCACAGACTGTTGCAGATCCTTTGGTGACTTCTTGAACGTATCTTTCAATAGATTTGTCTTGAACAGGAAACTCTGGAACCTTCATAGGGTCAACCCTCAGGATAGAATGTTCCCCACTTGACAAGGAACAGGTGAGTAGAGGTTCATGAACATCACTGGACCAGTTAGTAAGATCAACAAGTGTGGCTGCAGTTGTAATCAGCTCTGGATTCTTCCTAGACCTCACACTTGCGTCTCCAAATTCAGAGTCACCACTGAGTTTCAAAACTGTATTCACTGCAAATTCTCGGTCTCCATGCTCAGAACTGCACAACAGTGTTTGAAGAACGTTTTCACTGTGAGCATTCCATTCTGATGACTGCACATAGGGCATCACAATATTTTGCACTCCCTGCATCTGGTTGCAAACAAGTCGCAATTGCTTCAAGATGTGCTAAGGGCCTTCAATCCACCTGTACTTTACCTTAATCTCAAACCAAAGAGGTGAATACACTCCCAAAGTGAACTAAACCAAAAGTCTGAGATTCTGTGCAATATCTTGGAGGAGATTGTGTTCTGAGCACCAGACCCTGCATAGTCTGTTAGCTAAGTTATTCCATCTTGCATAACTGTGTGGTCCAATTTCCCTCTCTTTCGGGTAATTAGGAAAGGTTCCAGATTTGATTGGACTTGTAATCTCATAGAGGTACTTCTGATCATGTGAAAGAGATTTTACAATTTCTGAATCCATCTCAATCAGGTATCTGATTGAGCTGGATTCATCTTTGACTTTGAGGGAGGTAACTTTACTCAAGAGCTTTCCTATTGGACCTGAGAACTTGTTGTCTGAAATGATCTTACCACCAAGGTTAATCATCAGATGTCTCACGGGCAATTCTGCTATTAGAAGAGCACAAATGTGCCAAATAAGTTTCCTTCCTAGTTTCCTCTCAAGAAAGTGTATGGTGCTTTCCATCCATCCAGTATTTACATTGGTGGAGTCACCTTCTATAGCAAGTAAAGATTCCTCCAAGCCATGGTCCACAATCCATTTACTTAGCAAAATAGCTATTTGCTCTGCAGCAGTTCCTGTTCTCTCCTTAGGATCAACTAATGGAACTGATAGTTGCTCCCTGGCTCTGAATATACTGAATAGTGAATTACCTTCCTCTCAGATGATTGGAGTTTACCTTCCTCACCTTCCTTCATGAACTTTGTCAAATCCTTCCTTCCATCAAACAATATCCCCTGAATAATAGAATCTTCCATTTTCAATTTATTCTCCACTCGTTTTTCTCTCATTACCTTAGTTTTGGATCTTCTTATTTTGATCTGATCAGTTACAATATCACACTCTTCCTTGAGCAATCCAGCATCACTGGCAGCAGCAAGGATTGCAGTACTGATAGTGTCAGGACTCCATATTATAAATACAAATCATAATACAGTGGACAGCATGTTGGATAGATAGATAGATAGATAAACAGACGCACCAAGCCAGGGTGTGAAATAGGTAGTGTATCAGCGAGAATCAAGCAAAAGGAAATTAGCTTGCAACTGTTAAACTGAAGAAATGCTGGTCGTGCACTGGAAGCTGTACATACACACAGACATACAGTGTTCTAGAAGCTTCACACCACGACCCCTGCTAAAAGAGAATGTAGGAATCAGAGCTCAGAAAGGGGTAAGCCATAGAAAAGGCAGATAGTGGAGAGATCAAATAAGAAGAGGGGTCTGACTAGACTTAGTTAGTAAATTAAGTCCTTGTGTAATACATACGCTGCTCAACTTAGAATTTCTTTGAAGATAATAACTCAAGATCAACTCCCTGTAATCATCTTTAACTCCTCCTTGTATTCAGTTACCAAAATAACTTTGACCAAAACTCAAGATTTACCTATTGCAAGAATAAAGAGTTACATATATATAGAAAGTGGCTACGAATGTACAGTTGAGTCTGCACTATCAAGATAGAAAACAAACAATACGTCTTACCATAATCTTAACTTCGGACTTTTTTTTTTTTTTTTTGCATGTATGCATTATACTGTTTTACATATACATCTTACAAAATCAAGCAAAAGGAAATTAGCTTGCAACTCTTAATGAGAAGGAATGCTGGTCGTGCACCGGAAGCTGTACATACAGACAGACATACAGTCTTCTAGAAGCTTCACAACAGTATAGCCTACGTGACACGACCCCTGCTAAACGAGAATGTAGGAATCAGAACTTAGAAAGGGGTAAGCCATAGAACCGGCAGGTAGTGGAGAGATAAGAAGAGGGGTCCGACTAGACTTAGTAAATTAAGTCGCTGTGCAATACACACGCTGCTCAACTTAGACTTTCTTTGAAGATAATAAATAAAGATCAACTCCCTGTATTCATCTTTAACTCCTCCTGCTATTCAATTACCAAAATAACTTTGACCAAAAGTCAAGATTTACCTATTGCAAGACTAAAGAATTATATATATGTATAAAAAGTGGCTACGAAATTCCAACAATAATGGCTGCTGCTGCTCTGTTCGAAACACTGTACCTCACTGCAGCTGAACTTATTTTTGATACATCTAAATAGTTACGTGAACTTGGTCTGTCAAATACAGTATAACATCTGGATCATCCTTGTTGTCATGTTCATCCTGGAAGTCCATTTCCTCTGAATTTTCCTGATCTATCTCAAGCAAAACTTCATTACTGTTGCTCCTAGCTCTTTTGGGATTAGATTCTCTTTCTTTTCTTTCCAACAATCTGGTCTGTTTCCTTGATTTGGGGACGTCCAAAGAACCTATCTGCATATCAGTTTTATCCCAAACTTTGTTTCTTTGGGATTTCATGAATATCAGCTCCATTAGGGGGATTTTCTCATTTCTTGGACAGATACAAATCACATGAGCTTGATATTCAAAACCATCACAGGATTGCTCAGCACATTCATTAATTTTACATTTGCACATGCATAGGTCAGACAGTTTATCAAGTCTGTTATTGAACTAAGAGACTAATGCACACTTTGCAGTCTCTTTGGAACAATCTTTGGCATTGTTCCATTCTTTTACTAGTTTATCCAAAGCATATTTTTCACCAACCAAAGGTATTCTGGTGCTTGTTGCATTCCAAATAGTTTTCACCTCAGATAAAACAAGTCTACACATTTCTCTTATTGTCAAACCTTCCAATGATCTTTCACGTAATTGCAGTCCATATCTCAAGCCTGTCTCAATGTAGGTACCTCTGAATGGCATACCTCTGAACCATTTCCCAACAAGCCATACATGTTGGGGAATTTTGCAACATTCTGAGCCCTTGTTGCTTGCACCATGGTTTGAGAACAACTGTTGTACCACGTGTTATAATAGGAGCATTCACAAAGTGGTGTTGCCTGTGATCACCAGCATAATTTTCTTAAGAATTCTGTCAATTTTACTTTGGGCACTGAAACGCATATTAAAGAAATTATCCCGCCATAATTATTATACATTGGCATTAAAAAAAATTTATACCTTAAAATTTAATATAATTTTCTATGCTAATTTTACAATGGTAAATACAACTGAACAGTTAGTGGATCGCACATATGGACAAGTGGTCTAAAATATTTTAGTATTTTATTTTATTTATTTATTTACTTATTATCATTATTTTTATTATTTTTATTATTATTATTATTATTATTATTATTATTATTATTATTATAATCATTGTTGTTGTTGTTGTTGTTATTATTTACTTATTTATTTTACTTTATTATTATATTACGGGGTCATATTACCCCCATAAATCTTTTTTTTTTTTTGCCTATCGATATGTGTTTATTTTAATTATCACGTCAGAATACGTTAGAAAAATGGTAAGCCCAATCAAACAGCCTACCAAGGCCCACTCTAATATATATATATATATATATATATATATATGTATAAAGATAAACACCAACGTAATCAGGAACATCTTTAATAAATTGGTGACGTTTCGACAACTCGTTTGTCATTTTCAAACCTAGGAAATCCCCTAGGTCCCTGCTTAGCAAACGCATTTTTGTGTTACCATGAGACAAACTGGCTACAGCAATGCCCCTCCCATTTCAAACCTCTCCTCTACCGTAGATATATCGACGATACATTTTTATTGTTTAGTTCTCCAGACCACATCCCTCTTTTTCTAAACTATTTAAACTCGAGGCATGCTAACATTCATTTCACTTCTGATATTGAAGAAAACAACAAACTTCCCTTTCTTGATATACTAGTCCAAAAAACTACTAATTCCTTCATCACTTCAGTATACCGCAAACCCACTTTCACAGGATTAACCATGAAATTCAACTCAGCAATCCCAATTCAGTTTAAACGCAATTTGGTGTCGACCCTGCTGACCAGAGCTTATAATATTTGTTCATCCTATTCTGCTTTACACTCGGAATTGAGTTTTCTTACGAAAACATTGTTCTCTAATGGTTTCCCAATGTCTTTCACACAAACCCATATGGGAAGACAACTAAATAAGATCCGTAACCCACCTACTCCTAAACTCACAGCAAACAAATCACCTGTATATTGTATCTTGCCATTTTTAGGTCCAAAAGTTTTTCCATACGTAATAATATATCGCGTTTAGTTAGGGAATTTTACCCTCAAGTATGTCTTAGAACAATTTTCAAACCCAGCAACACCATTGGACAATGGTTCAAACATAAAGATCGAATCCCTGACGCTCTGCAATCCTCTGTTGTCTATAATTATAACTGTAGTCGCTGTAATGCGTCTTATATTGGACAGACAAAGAGGCAATTACGAGTAAGAATTGCAGAACATCGGGGACGGTCATATAGAACCGGTCTACCTATGGCTAAGCCACCTTTCTCTGCCATCCGAAATTCCTGTGAAGCCTTAGGCCATCCCATAAGCGAATCTGATTTTTCTGTTGTCCACGCTTGTCGTGACGAGGTAACACGCCTCCTGGCTGAATCACTCCTCACTCACCACCTACAGCCCACACTGGGCACACACGACTGCTCCACGCCCCTTCTCTGTTTTTAAGGTTTGACTTATGTATTGTCTTATTACATGTATTTCTGTTTAAATTTTCCTTGTACTTAGTAGCATCCCACCAACGTTAGCTATGTATAATTCATTTCCTCATCTTATCATAATAATTCTTCACTGGTATTTTATTAGACATGGTGTTTTACTTTGGTTTTTTTACTTTAGTTTTCGTATTTTTATCATAGACATAGTGTTTACTTTGATTTTATTGTGTTTTCTATAGGTTTGAAAATGACAAACGAGTTGTCGAAACGTCACCAATTTATTAAAGATGTTCCTGATTACGTTGGTGTTTATCTTCATATTGAGACTACGCTTCCCCCGTGGTGAATCTATTGCATCTGTATATATATATATATATATATATATATATGTGTGTATATATATATTTACATATATATTTATATATATATATATATTTATATCATCATCATCATCATCATCATCATCATCATCGTCATCGGCCATTACAAGTCCACTGCTGAACAAAGGCCTCCCCCAACCTTCTCCACGAATTCCTTGACTGAGCCAATCTTTGCCACGTTTTCCTTGCAAATTTCTCTATCTCATCTCTCCACTTTCTGTCTGGCCTTTTTCTGCTACGTTTACAACCTCTTGGTGTCCAGTCAGTCAACCTCTTGCTCCATCGATTATCCCTTGTTCTTGCTACATGGCCTGCCCACCTCCATTTCTGTTCTTTTGTAACTTCAATAATATCTTTGACTTTAGTCCGCTCTCTCACCCAAGTTGATCTTTTCCTGTCTCTTAAATATATTCCCAACATTGACCTTTCCATTGCTCTCTGAGAACAAATTAATTTATTTTCCATCGATTTTGTCAGTTTCCAGGTCTCACAACCATACGTCATAGCTGGAATTATACATTCGTTATATACTTTTCGTTTCATACAAACTGGCAAACTACTTTTCATAATGTCTCTATGTTTACCGAAAGCTTTCCATCCAATTGTAATGCGTCTTTTTTATTTTACTATCACTATCTTTCGTTAATTTTAGTATTTGTCCCAGGTAATTGTACTCCTTGACTTCTTCCCCCCTCCCCCCCATGGGCATCCACCTTGTTGTGGTGGGAGGGCTTGCGTGCCCCTGTGATCCCACAAGCCTGCCCGTGGATGTAACGACATCCGGCAGGGTCTCCCACACTGGTAGGGTTGTGGGTGAGGGGTCTGACTAAGCCCTGCCCGAAACGTATGTTACCCGTAATTGTCATCGGTGCCGCCCTCCAGAGGGATCGCCTCGGTGCTGTCCCCTAGTTGGTTGGTTGGGTGTCTGGGCTGGGGGGTGTTGGGGAAGGGGATCTTTGCACTGGTGGGAGCAAACTTTCGCATCACAGGGTGTCCTTTTGGGGACACCCTCTGGGGACGAAGTACCCCGCTCCCATCAGACCGCGCTCAGTCCCCTCACTCCCTGGTAGGTGGTTTCCCTTGGCTCCTGGTGCCATTTTGTCTAAAGCATGTATATATGGATACATCGCAAACTTCTTTAACCACTTGTGTGGTCGGTGACCAGCCGCACGAGTTGGCATCTCCTGATCACTCTCTGGCCGATGACCCTGTACCCCCAGGGTCATCTGCCAAAACTGCAAGTGAAGATGCCGTTCCTATCGAGGTGTTACCTGGTGTGTTTGTTAATAACTCTTACACAAAATACGTAGTCCTTAAAATGGATAATGGTACTTCTTTCCGGAACCTGAATTGTTTTCAGATTCACAGTGGTCTAGTTTCAGCATGTGGATTTACCCCCAAGGTCTCTTTGCAGGGTGATGGTTCTCTATTGCTAGAAGCTAGGAATGAAGAGGAGAGTTCACGCATCCAGTCCCTAACTATGGTCACTGGTTATCCTGTATCTGCCTCTCGTCACTTGGTCCTAAACCAGTCCCGAGGGGTTGTGTATTCTCGTGACTTGATCTCATATTCCGATTCTTCCCTCTTAGAGGGGCTGGCTCCTCAGGGTGTTGTAGGAGTACAGAGAATTATGAAGAAGGTTGATGGGGTTTTAACCCCCATGCCCACTCTTATCTTGACATTTGACCGTCTTACCTTGCCAGAGGTTATCACTGCTGCGTGGTGGAAGCTAAAGGTTAAACCTTATGTTCCCCGACCTAGAAGATGCTATTATTGACAAAGATTTGGTCATGTCTGCCGTTCTTGCAGGCGGGAAGCATCTGGCCTTCCTGAGGTCTGTGGAAATTGTGGTGGAATTTCTCATGGTATAGATGATTGTTCTCAACCCTCTAAATGTTTGAACTGTGGAGGAGCACATGCAGCCTCCTCAAGGGATTGCGAAGTATACAAATATGAATACGAGATTATTTCTGTCTGAACAAAGGAGAAAATTTCCTTTTCTGAGGCAAAGGCCAGGGTAAGGGAGCAGTTCATTCGCCCTGGGGTTACCTTTGCTGCTGCGTTGTCTCACCATAAAGCTACCCGGCAGGTGCCCCTGCCATCACACAATTCCCCATCAAATTCTCGGGGTTCTACTTCCCGGCCTTCTTGCCCAGGGGGTTCCACTGAGGGAGTGCAGCCTGGAAGCAGCTGTGCTTCCTCCAGGGAGGTGCCTCCTGTCTCTGGGGGTGTCCCCTCTGCGGTGGTTCTTCCAGCATCTGGGAGTGCCTCCCCCATCCCAGTTCCTCTGGTTCCTCCTGTGACAAACACCCGTGATGATGCTACACTTTGCTTTGACACATCCAAAACTCCCAATGTCCTTCCTGTACATCCTTGTCCTGACATATCCAAAAAAACCAGCGTCTCTCATACTTCTGTATCAGCTGCTACCTACGTACCGACTGCTGCTCCTGTACCATCTGCCCGCTCTGCTACTGTAGCTCACTCTTCTTTACAGTGTGGCACTGTAGTTTCTAATGCTTTAAGTTCTGGTGCAGAGATGGAGGTTGCATCTGCCAACCTCAAACGAGTGAGGAGTGAGGAGTTTTTGGGTGATTCCCCTCCTTCTAAGGTTCAAACTTCTGTACCACATGAGGATTCTGAGGGGGCTCTTCACTCGACAACCCAGCCAGTGGTGGCATCTAAGTCTGTGGGTGTTCATGATGGCCCTTCTAGGATTCCCGTCCCTGCCTCTTCCTCAGGTGTGGTGGGGCTTAGGTCTTTAGATACTCATAGAGCTCAGTCGCTTGCTCCCTCTGATCCGTCACCCAGCTGCCAACCTTTGGATGATTTGGTTGGGAGAGGTTCGGTTGGCCCCGAGGTGCCAGCTGAACCCTCACATGGGTGTGCGGACGGGGCACATGGGTCTTCCAAGAAGGTCTCTGTGCTTCTGACTCATTCTGGCGATGGACAGGACATGTCTCGGGGTAAGGGTACTTCCACCCATGGAAACTTTAAATCTTCATTGCCTTCTCGGTTGGTGAGGCAGAGCTCCACCCTAGGAAGAAGGGCTTTCACTCCCTTCCAAACGAGGTTGCTACATAGCTTTCTAAGTTCATAATATTTAATACTAATCACTATGGCTCAATCGGTACCAATCTGTCTTCAGTGGAACTGTAGAGGTGCCATGGCAAATTGGGAGGAATTGCAGTTATTACTCTCTGCTCTGAACCCACTATGTGTGTGTCTTCAGGAGACAATGGTGGGGGACAGACAGTTCCCTTCCATTAGGGGGTATAAGGCCTTCCATGCATCTCCTCCTGGTAGTCACAGCGGTGGATGTGCAATTTTGTGCCGTTCTGATGTCCCCTTTATTTCCTTTGAGATTCAGTCGCCCTTTCAAGTTCTAGCAGTACAGATGCACGTTGGGAGGTGCTATACCATCTGTTCTCTGTACCTTCCACCTTCCGTTCCTGTTATACGTGCTGATCTAGAAACCCTTATTAGCCAACTTCCACCCCTTTTTCTACTCCTTGGTGACCTTAATGGCCGCCATCCTTTGTGGGGTGACTCACTTTCAAATCCCCGGGGTGATCTTCTTGCCTCTTTGGTTGGGGATTTAGATTTGGTTGTCCTAAATGATGGAAGGCCGACCCATTTTCATGTTCAGACTGGCACGTATTCTGTCATCGACCTTACCATCTCCTCCTCTAACTGTGCCCTTGATTTTTCTTGGAAGATTTTGGATGATCTACATGGTAGTGACCATTATCTTGTAGTGGTCCAGCCTACTTGCTCTGTTTCTGTAGCCCGCCTGCCACGCTGGTGTCTGGACAGGGCTGATTGGTCTCTCTTTGAGGAACTATGTGTATTTGCCAAGAGGGTTACTGATTTTTCAACTATCGATGATGCCGAATGTTATTATACTAAGACCATTTTCTCAGCAGGGGTTCATTCTATCCCACGGACTTCTGGTGTTTTTTCCCGGAGACCTGTGCCATGGTGGAATGATGACTGCTCCATAGCAAAGGGAACTTACAAAGCAACTGCTTGTCGGTATTTTGCCAATCGTAATGTTGTTTTCCTAAAAATACAGTTTCGCAAAGCATGTGCTCACTATAGATGGGTCATGAAGAATGCTCGCCGTAACTCGTGGAGGTCGTATGTTTCTACAATTACATCTTCAACTTCAATGTCTGTGTTGTGGAAAAAGGTGCGCAAGACTTCTGGTAGGTTCTCGCCCCCCTCCCCTCCGGTGTTGCGCCTTCACGGAGAACTTGTGTCTGCACCAGATGCAGTAGCCTCTGCTTTTGCAGATCAGTTTTACGCTGTCTCCACAAAGGATCCTTCTCAGCCATTTGCAACCTTTCGTAGGGATCAGGAGAGGCTGGGTCTTGACTTTCGCTCTCGTGGCGGAGAGCCGTATAATTTAGATTTCAGCCTCCGTGAGCTACGTGCTGCCCTTTCAGAGTGTCGTGACACTGCTCCTGGGCCTGACGATATTCCATACGCTATGCTGCGTCATCTTCCGACTGATTCACTTCAGTTTTTATTGGACCTTTTTAACAGGGTTTGGAGTGAGGGCTATATTCCAAGGAGTTGGAAGTTGGATATTCTCCTCCCCTTTTCCAAGCCTGGTAAAGACCATTCCGAAGTCTCCAACTATCACCCTATCACTTTAACATCATATGTGTGCAAGCTGTTCGAAAAGATAGTCAATGTCAGGAGTATGTGGTTTCTGGAGAAGGGTTGCTTTCTCTCTCCGTCGCAGAGTGGTTTCTGTAAATTACGGTGCACTTCAGACAACCTTATCAGGCTCGAGGCGTCAATCTGTGAAGCTTTTGCTTCCAAGCAACATCTTGTGGCTGTGTTTTTTGACCTTGAGAAGGCTTATGACACTGCCTGGGACTATGGCATCCTCCAACAACTTCATGCCTTTGATTTACGTGGTCGCCTGCCTGTGTTGCTTGGAGACTTCTTGACTGATCGTGTATTTCGGGTCCGTGTGGGTTCTACCCTCTCTGCGCCACTGTGCCAGGAGGAAGGTGTCCCGCAGGGGACTGTCTTAAGTGTTTCCCTGTTTGCAGTGGCCATTAATGGTATCATTGACACTGTGCCTGCTGGGGTATCCTCATCCCTTTATGTGGATGACTTAGCTATATGGTTTTCTGGCTCCCACATGTCTGCTATTGAGCGGCGTATGCAACTTGCCTTGGAAAAGATTTCTGCCTGGGCCACTTCCAAGGGTTTACGGTTTTCCCCTTGAAAGACTGTGGCTATGCACGTCTGTAGGATGAGAGGGGTACACCCAGACCCTGATCTCCAGCTTTGTGGCAGGAGACTCCATTGTGTGACAGAGACGAAATTCTTGGGCCTGACTTTTGATTGTCATTTGACATGGGTCTCACACTTGGCAAATCTTAAAACATCATGTATGAAGGCTCTCAATCTATTGAGGGTTCTGTCCCATACCTCTTGGGGTGCTGATCGAAGGACACTCTTGCATTAGTTTCAGGTATTTGTAACCTCTATGCTGTCATATGGCTGTGAGGTATATTCCTTGGCCACAGGATCAAGACTAAAAACTCTAGATGCTCTCTATCATACTGGTCTTCGCCTTACAACTGGGGTTTTCGGTCCTCTCCAATTCCTAGCTTATTGGTGGAAGCTGGTGTGCCTCCCTTAGATCTACTGCGTCAGTCTGTTGCAGTACGGTGCTGGCTCCGGATTCATCACCTTCCAAACTCACTTGTCTGTGAGGGTGTGATGAAACAGTCTTGTCTTTTGTGTTATAGTAGACACCCTAGCATGCCTCGTCCATTTGGCTATAGGGTTCAGGATATAATGGAGGGGTTTGTTTTGTCGGCAGTACTTGTCAGTCCTGTTCGGATACCGAGGGTTGCGCCTTGGATATTGCCCAAGGTAACTTTCTGCAGGCCTATTGCAGGCTCAGAGGATTTTGTCGCTCCTCAGTGTCTTTTAAGGTTATTTTTAGAACATTCTTCTAGTCATGGTGGTTCTGTGCCTGTGTATACTGATGGCTCTAAATCCGCATCAGGTGTTCGTTTTGGAGTGGTATTTTCCAATTTTAGCCGTGGAGGTAATCTTCCTTTGGTTGCCTCAGTTTTTACTGCGGAGTTGTCAGCCATCATTTTAGCCTTGAAGTTGCTGTTTGTTCATCCTGACAATTATTTTACTATTTTTAGCGACTCTCAAGGGGCGCTTTTGGCCCTGGACTCATTTAACTCTTCCCATCCCTTAGATTTAGCTATTTTGGAGTGGCTGTTCCTCATTCGTCGTCGGGGGAAGAGAGTGGATTTTTGCTGGGTTCCCACACATGTTGGTGTGGTGGGCAATGAGACTGCGGATGCATTGGCCAAGGCTGCGGCTACTCAACAGCCCCCAACAGAATATCCGCTTCCTGTATCTGATCTAACACCTTACTTGCGGGACAGAATGCATGTGTGTTGGCAGAGATGCTGGGATGGTGTTGCTCATAATAAGCTGAAAGAGGTCTTCCAGAGAGTGGTTGTGCCAAGGGTTCTCCCTTCCATGCCTCGGCGATTGGAGGTAGCTCTTGCTAAGCTTCGCATTGGGCACTCTCGGCTTACACATGGGTTCCTGATGAGTGGTGAGACTCAACCGTACTGTGATGATTGCCTTGTTCCTCTTACTGTCCGTCACTTTCTGGTCGAGTGTGCAAGTTTGGGGGAACTGCGTCGGAGATTCCTCCATAGGCCTACTGGGGTATATGGTGCCTACTGTCTCTCCTCCATGCTTGGTGGAGCCCATAGCGATTTTACTGATGTTTTTGGTTTTATTCAGGAGGCGGGCCTCCTTCCACTTTTAAGAGAAATTGTTTTCTCTTTTAACTGTTCTTTTAATATGTTCAGTGTATTATTTCTAGAAAAAGTTATTACCTATGCACTATTTATTTGCCATGTGTTTTATCTTGTTGTCCGGCGGCATATGACCTTAGCAGTTGCGCCACCAGTTTCTACTACAATCAATCGATCAATCAATCAATCCTTGACTTCTTCAAGAACTTCTTCACTTATTCTGATGACGCTCTTTGGTGTTTGAGGATTAACAATTAGTTTAGTTTTACTCCGGTTCATCTTCAGTCCTACTTTGAGAATTTCTCTGTTCAGGTCATTTAACATTTCTTGCAATGTCTCTGCTGTTTCTGAGATTAGGACAATGTCATCTGCAAATCTTGAATGGTTTATCTTTTCTCCATCTATGTTTACTCCTTTGTTTTCCCAGTCTAGCTTTCTGAAAATACTTTCTAGGCATGCTGTAAATAACTTTGGTGTAATTGTATCTCCTTGACGCACGGCCTTCTCAATATTAATTTTCTCTGAGTCCTTATGTAATAAACTGTAGCAATTCCCACTTTATATATGTTTTCGAGCAGTTTTACAATGTTCTCATTCACTCCTTGTTCTCGCAATGAATTTATAATTGCTATGTGCACCACTGAGTCGAAAGCCTTTTCGTATTCAACAAAACCTAAGCACAGTGGTTTATTATATTCTGTAGTTTTCTCAGTTAGCTGATTCATTGTGTGTAGATGATCAGTAGTCGAGTACCCGCTTTGGAATCCTGCCTGTTCACGAGGTTGGTTTTCCTCCAAATTTGCAGCTATTCTGTTTGTGAGGACTTTAGTGAAGAGTTTGTAAATGACTGATAGCAAGCTAATGGGTCGATAGTTACTAAGGTCTTTTGAGTCGCCTTTTTTATAAAGTAAAATAACTTTTGCATTACACCATGTTTTAGGAATTTTCTTCTGTTTTATACATATGGTAAATAAGTGAGCAAGCCTATTTTGTACTTCTACTCCTGCATCCAACAGTAAATCTGCTACTATTCCATCTTCTCCCGGAGCCTTTCGTCTTTTCATATTTTTAAGAGAAATATTTACTTCGTCTGGTGTTATCTCAAGTATTTCACTTGTGTCAACTGGTACTACTGTCTTTGATGCATAGGCTACAGTTCTTTGTTAAATTCTTCAACTATATTCAGCATCATATCTCTGCATTTAATGGTTTCACCGTTTTTGTCTTTTAGTGATATAATTTGTTGCTTTCCAAGTGCCATTTTACTTCGGACCTGTTTCAGACTTTTTCCTTTTTTGATGGTTTCTTTGTTTGATCCATGTTTCTCTTTCTTTTTTCTTCTCTTTGTCTTTTGCTGATAAGCTTATTTAATTCCGCTCGTTCTATTTCATCTTTCTTTGTTTTTACTTTCATTACCTTTCTTTTTTTTCATAAGCTCAAGTGTTTTCTCTGAATAGTTCCCGGCTTTGGTTGTATTAGGTTTTCCTACTACCTCCGCTGATTCTTTTAGGACTCTTGTTAGTCTGTCATTCATCTCATCAATGTCACATTCAGCATTACTGAGAGCCTGAAATCTGTTCCTTATTTCCAACTGAAAAGCTGCTTTGTTTTCGCTGACTTTTATTGGGCATATCTTTTTATCTTTAATCATCTTCTTTCTTTCCCTTTTTAAATTGAATCTTCCTGTGCAACCCACCATTCTATGGTTAATTCCAATATTTATTTTGTTGATTATATATATATATATATATATATATATATATATATATATATATATATATATATATATATATATATAGACGCTGTGGTACAGTGGTAGAGTGTGCGTCTCGCACGCTGGTGGGCGGGGGTTCGCCTCCCCGCCAGAGTTGTAATAACTTTGGGAAGTGTTCACCAAGCCACTGACCACTTTGGCGGACACAAGGAGTGCTGTGGTTGAACCAGTGTCGCATAATAGTATGTTTGCACCCAGTTGGCTTAAGGCGGGCCGATTACACTTGGTTCACAGACTACACACACATCCCAAGCCACTACAATCACACTCACAAGCACTTCTCACCCTACATACAGTCTCTACCAGACAGCCTAAGCCACTAGGTACAGATACATTGGCTGTATCGTCCCTGCTTCGGTAGGGATAGGCCGGTCCTGCAGTGGACCTCAACGGCTGATGATATATATATATATATATATATATATAACCCATTGGAGCCCAGTGCCCACAGTACTGGACAGAACTGGGAATTTTCAAACCTGAATGAAGTAGGGAACCCCTGGGTAGGAACCTATGAGCCTCACGGCTATGAGCCGATAGGCGGAGGGCAGTACGCTTAGGACCCTCCCGGAACAGTGCCTCGCCCAGCAGCTCTGGGATCCAATGGGAGATATATATATATATATATATATATATATATATATATATATATAGAGAGAGAGAGAGATAAGATAGATAGACAGACAGATTATATATATATAGATTAATAGATAGATAGATAAATAGATAGGTAGATAGATAGACAGACAGATTATTTATATATATATATATATATATATATATATATATATATATATATATATATATATATATATAAGGATGGAGATGACACCTGCCAGCATTTTTTTTCGATATATTTCTCCGAATTCTCGGACACTTCACGTGGCCATCATCAGGGTACATATGCGAGATCCTACCAAAGAGCAATACTCGTTATAGCCTACTACAACAGGTATGGCTCTAAAGTTCACCATTTTCTATATACATGTCTCACACATCATTAAAATGAAGAACATGAACCTACCAAACCTATAGTCTTCGTATAGTATAAATAAAGAAAATGAAAACTACAGTAAAAATGCACATATAAGATTGATACACAAAAGCAATGCACAAAAAATTAAACTCACCAGTCGGTAGTGAAACCCTCAAGACACTAGGCTGACTCAACTAGAGTCCTATACTGAATAGAGCTCGTAAGGAACTGGTACAGTACAACGACATCTGACCTGTCCTTTGATGTCACTGTACTCTATCAGTTCCTTACGAGCTCTATTCAGTATAGGACTCTAGTTGAGTCAGCCTAGTGTCTTGAGGGTTTTACTAACGACTGGTGAGTTTTATTTTTTGTGCATTGTTTTTGTGTATCAATTTTATATGTGCATTTTTACTGTATTTTCCTTTTCTTTTCTTTGTTTATACTATAGGAAGACTATAGGTTTGGTAAGTTTAGTTTATGTTAATTAATAACTTTTGTTCATATCTTCATTTTAATGATGTGTGAGACATGTATATAGAAAATGGTGAACTTTAGAGCCATACCTGCTGTAGTAGGCTATAACGAGTATTGCTCTTTCGCAGGATGTCACATATGTACCCTGATGATGGCCACGTGAAGTGTTCGAGAATTCGGAGAAATATATCGAAAAAAATGCTGGCAGGTGTCATCTCCATCCTTATCTGACTTTTATGGAAATTACGGTGCCATGGGCCAGTTACTGATGTACTAATTATATATATATATATATATATATATATATATATATATATATATATATATATATATATATATATATATATATATATATATATATCCATCCATCATTCAATCCTACGTTGCCTCATGAGGAGCGTAGGAACCCGGGGCTAGGCAGTTGGTCCTGACATTAAAGATGACAGTGACCAACCTCACCCACTCCTGAATGGCATTACGTGAGCAACAAACCCCAACCACCCTTTGGATATAAATCTTCACCGGCTCAATCCGATTGGAGCACAATAATTACCTACTAAACCACAAGGCACCAAAATTTGGTTATATGGTTACCACCCAGCGTAGTAAATGGTTTCCTGGTGTACAGGAAACCAATTGGCTTGTCACTCAGTATAGAGTCACCCACAGGCAGAAGGAAGAGGATAGAATGAAGGAATGAAAGACAGAAGAGAGAGTGTAAAGTCACCCGTAGGCAGAAAGACGAGGGAAGAATGAAGGAAAGAAAGAAGAAGATGGGAGGAAAGAAGGATGGAGGAGAGGAAAAGGCAGACAACCGAGAGCAGCGCTACATCAAGTGAATGGATGGTGAGCGTCCCCACCTACCATATATAATATATATATATATATATATATATATATATATATATAACAGAATGGAGGAAGGAAAAAACAAATAAAAAAAATTATCCATACACCAGATTACTGATGGTATTCATAAAACACATGTAACAGTCGGTTGATGAAGCACTCGATTCCCAGTTCAAGTGATCCGAGTTCGAGCCCCACTGAGACCGCACTAATTGCGTGGCTAAGTCGAGCCCCCACCTGTCAGGTATAGCTCAAAGTGCTCTGTGGTGGAAAACCAGCAAGGGTTCGAAACTCAGTGGGGTAAAGATTATGCTGTCTGTCCCCTTGTGCCTACGCCTCACTCCAGCCTCGGTGAGACTTGGTAGTGTGTCTGCGCTCCTCAGGAGCAGCTAGGATTAGTCTGTTGACCCCCTTAGGTTATGATACGAGATAAAGGACTTGTGTATTTCATCCACTGACTGCGATGAATAAATAAACCGAAAATATATTTATTTCATTCGGGAACCGATTGCTAATCGCCCGCCAGAATATGCTGTTGGCCAAGTCCAAGGGTTTGGCCATGTCTTGATATCCTGATGGTTTCATGTTGACAGCTCTAGCCGTTCATGAGACAAAATGATGCTAATGGCTGCCCCCCCAAAACTAGTTGACTTTTGGCAGCCATTTTGGTGACCTAAACCTTGACCCTGAGTGCCCATTTTCGAACTCGGATAAGATTTTTACGATCTCTTGATACCCTGAAGATTCCATGTTGATAGATCAAGCCGTTCATGAGATATACTGATGCTAAAGGCGGGCCAAACGAACTAGTTGACCTTTGGCAGCAGTTTTAGTGACCTTCACTTTGACCCCGTCTGCCTATTTCCAAACTCGGCCAAGATTTTGGCCACATCTTGATACCCTGAAGGTTTTATGTGGATAGTTGAAGCAGTTCATGACATAATGGGATCAGACACACACACACACACACACACACACACACACACACACTGCTCGCTGGCTCGGTGGTAACGTTCTCGCTCGCCATCTGGTGGACGGGAGTTCGCGCCTCGCTCAGGTTGCGAAAGTTTCACTGACGAAGTGGGTCGTTACTGTCCCCCTTGAGCAAGGGGACAGATATGTGCGTGTGTGAAGGTCACAGCCGTGCCCTTAGATCGGACTATATGAAATCTCAGTTCCCTTCCGGGAGGGTAAAAGCTGACGATCACGACCAGCAAGTGATCCTAACCGACCCAGTGAATTACACACACACACACACACACACACTCACACACACACACACTCCAACAGACACACAGAGGCGGACAAAAACATTATCGCTTCGCCTTCTAAAGGCAAATGATAAATATATGTAACAGTTGGACTTGAACAGCTGTAGGTTGAAGCTAGAGAAGAAACAGGTCTGGGGAAGCAAGTTCCAACGTGATGCAGTTTGGAGAGTAAAAGAATTCTGATACGTAGAAGTTGTGCAATATGGATGTGTGACATTCCAGTCATGAGCGCTACCAGATGCCCGTGTAGTGAGGGGGAAGGCACGGAAAAGTCGCACAATGGATGCCACTTTGTCTGAGCTTTTGCCATAAAAGTATCTGTAAAATGATGAAAAGGAGGCAACATTCCTTCTTATATGTAGAGGAAGTAGTTAATTTGTAATAGCAGGATTTTTAATAATTATAACAGCTTTGTTCTGAATTTTATCCAGTTATTTTTTCTTTTAGTGCAACCTCCTTACATCCATTCCACAAGGGTGAGCAATATTCTAGCTGAGAGTGCTGATGACCCATATAAATTATAGCTACATGCTCGTCAGTGAAGAAGTTATGGACTCTGTACAATAATCCAAGTTTCTCTGAGGCGGTTGTAGCAATTGCTCTGACATAAGGGCACTGTTAGGTGAAAGATTGAGAATTTCCATATCTTTAGAGACAGGGATACTAGTAGCACTGAAGGTAATACACTAATCTGGCAATATCTGTCTGTTAGCAAGTTGCACATAATTGGTTTTACTAGCATTTAATGAGACTATTATTTTTTTTCCTCATTCAGTGATCTTAGATAAGTCTTGATTTATGGAGATGGCCGTACATTGTTGTGAATTAGAGATATTAAATACCGGTATATATCTATATCTATTTCTTTGTCTATCTATCTATCGATATCTGTCTGTCATGAATCAATTCGCGACATTTCCCTTTTGTGAGAAGCCACGAACTATTAGTGGAAAACTCACTGTGTATCGCTCAGTTAACCGTTTCTCTCTCCATTTCGGAGTATACTTTTCAAAACATTTGTCACTTTCAAAAGTGACCGATTTAATGCACGTCACTAAGTGCTGTACTGAGCAATACTATTGTTTTCTTTATCGTTCGCCTCTGCTTGCCTAAACCATTAGCCACGCCTTCTTCCGGTGGCTTGTGCGTCCTGCCCATACAATGTATTTTGAATTCAGTCTAGTGTTTGTTGTGACGGAGAGAGGTCCTGTGCTCAAGAAGTGTGAGAGGTCAGCTAGCACCCAAACTTCACTAGCACAGTTAATCCAAACTCCCACCCCCCGGGTGATACATAACATTCATCGACTGGTATTTCCTTTTTGTATAATCCTAGTTTTAAGAGTTTAGTTAAGGTGTTTTTTCCTAGGCGTAAGTATTTAGCTTTTGTGTGAGTGAGTGAGTGCGTCTCATTAATTTGATTTGAATTGTAACGTTAAATTTATTTTTTGTAATCAATAAATTTAACAGTTCTTTTTCTTGAGCTTAATGTAAAGTAAACTCTTGTTTCATTTCTCCATAATTAAGCTTATTTCCCACATAGCTCCTAGCCTGCATACACGTTTTACTATTCATAACTGGTACTTAGACCAGTCTTGTTGTATTAATTTAAAATCCGTTGTGCCATAGGAGTTAAGCATCAGCAAGGACCTGATTATTATTATTAGTATTAGTTATTTATTGTCAGGGGTGAAGTAACTTTCTCCAGAGGCTAACAGTACAGTAATTCAGCAATTGTGAGTAATTAGTCTCTGCTGTGTACTGTTGAGAAAGTTTATAAATTCTCGTTCTTAGAGAATCGTTGCTCGATTTAGCAAGACAATCATTGTCCCTGCTCTATAATATTATTGAATATTAATATCAATTTAAATATTTAAGCAGCAATTATTTAAAAAAAACACACCGTGATATTATAAAAACCCCGTGACAATTGGCGACCTCGCCAGGATAATAACTCCTAGCTCTAAAGCTATTCACGAGATAGTGCTCACTCATTCATATTTAGGTATTTATCATTAAAGTTTATAGGCACAAGCTTACTGGTGTTTACCCTTAATTTAGCAAGTGAATTTTGCTTTATTAATCAATAGAATACTTAACTCTAGTTTATTTTTGGTAACGCCAGACGATTTTATTCGCTCCTGGGAAGTCGCCGTACCCATTGTGTTTATTATTGAGTCTTCCCAGTCATTTACACTTTTGATTTATTCTTTGCCAGTTAACTGGATAAGACTGGTCACCACTAGCTTGTGTCTGTACTCTTTACTTGTGTTTATTAGTATTCGTCGCTAAGCAGTCAGTACTCAATTTCGGTTTTGCTTAATAAATTAGCGCCATGGCTACTACTGTATTTTTACAGGAAGCCAAAGAAATGGGTCTTTCGGACCCAACCGAAATTAAAGAGTATATACTCTCACGGCATAATCAGAAGCAGCAGCGCGAGAATGATGCCCGTGAAGAGCGTAAGATTCAGCGCGAATACGAGCGGGAACAGCGTGAATACGAGCGAGAACAGCGTGAAGAACGTGAAAGAGAGCGTGCATATGAACAAGAGCAGCATGAGAAGGAGCGTGAACACGAGCAAAAACAGCGCGAACTCGACTTGGAACACGAGCGTGAACGACATGAACGCGAGCGAGAACAACGTGAATATGAACGTGCCGAACGAGAGGCACGAGAAAAACATGAACTTGAAGTACTGAAGCTCCAGCGAGATTCCTTGGCTTCAGACACGTCTGGTGCAGTTGGTCCAAGCTCCACGAGCGTTCTCCCTGCACATGTCCTGGCGACCCCACGCATCAAGCTTCCTTCATACAAGGAAAGCGAGTGAATCGAGCCGTACATAGCTCGTTTTGAGGACATGGCAGACATGTATCAACTGGATGAGGCAGCTAAGCGGATCCAATTTCTTAGTTTATTTGAGGGCCCTGCCCTCGATATTCTCCACAGAATTCGTGGAGACAATCTCACATACGAGATGATGAAAGCTGCACTCATTAAGGCGTATGGTCTCACAGTAGACGACGCCAAAGTTCAGTTCATGTGAGCTCGTCTCCAAGACAAGGAGACAGCTGTTCAGTTCCTTGATCGTCTCATAGCTTACTTAAATGAGTGGATGGAGAAAGATGAAACTCCTTCCATGCGTGAGGGGATAATTGACCTTATGCTGCATACACAGCTAGAGAGGTCGTGGCCTGCTGAGCTCATAGCACAGCTTAAGATCTGCCAGGTGAAAGATGCCAGCCAAATGGCAGAAAAGGCTGACGCATTCTTTACTGCATACGGGTATCAAGCTCATAAGCAAAACACCTGGAGCAGAAAAGATACTGCCAAGTCTGGGAAGCCGTCTCAGACTGAACCCCAGCAACAAGGCCATTCTCAGAATAATGGCCAAGGTCCAAAACCGCAGTGGAAGGACCAGGGGCAAAACACTCAGAAACCTGAGTGGAAGAGGTACAACAAGTACCCTAACCAGCAGCAGTATCAGCCACGCAACCGACCGTCGGGACAAACTTTTTCACCACCAGCTCAAAAGAGGCAGGAAGCGAATGCAGCCTTCATTCCTCAGCAGCAGCACGGTGGTCACGTCCCTACCAGTGTGGGTACTTCCTCACAGTTCACTAGTCCCACAGTGACAGTGAACCCCCCTCCACAGATGGCCAATGTTCCATCTCCTTATAATTCTCAAGGCACAATGTTTGCCGCATCAATTCAGCAGCCTCATGAGCGGCTAGCTGCTTCCTCCACAGGCCCCACCACAGGTGACAGTACCTTCCTTGTTCAGCCAGGGTTTGTGGGAGACATTCCTGTGAAGGTCCTGAGAGACAATGGTTCCTCAGGTTGCTCTGTTAAGCAGAGTTTAGTTCGGCCTGAGCAGTATACAGGTCGACAGATCCATGCAAACCTTATTGATGGATCAGCGAGATTGTTCCCTGAGGCATGTATCCAGGTGGCATCTCCATTTTATACTGGTACGACACTTGCAGTTGTCATGCCAGAGCCTCTATTTGACTTTATAGTAGGCAATATTCAAGGAGTCAAGGATAGTTGCTCCGATGATGATGCTACTCAGACTTCGGCTGCTGCAGTAACACGAGCCATGGCTGAGGCTCCAGACTGTGTCACCCCAGTGATCATTGAATCGCCGCAATATCTGATGTGTAGTCAACTTGTACAAGAACAACATTCTGACCCGACACTTGCTGCCGTGTGGAACAAACAAAAGGGTCGAGTGATTAAGTATTCACGGGGAGGTCGAGCCAAGTTCCTTCACAAACAAGGATGACTCTACCGTGAGTCACGAACACCCGAGGGCGAGGTTCGACTGCAGTTTGTCGTTCCCGCCAAGTACCGCCTAACAGTGTTACAATGGGGTCATTGTTCAGCCTCAGGAGGTCACATGGGCAAAAGGAAAACCCAGGGCCATATCCGAGCTGACTTTTTCTGGCCAGGGATGGGACGGGACATAGATAGTTTTGTCCGTTCCTGCAGTGTGTGCCAAAGTATCATCACTAATCAGGGACATGCCCTTCCTGTGCCATTTGTAACCACACCCGTAATCTCTGAGACAGTTGAGAGACAGGGTAGTGGTGAAGTGGGTGCAGACCTGACGTCTCGCCCATTGGCCCCACAGGACACATTATGTCCAGGGCCTGTACATACATATTATGTACCGTAGGTTAAGGGGGAAGTGAGAATTCCGCTGAGGCGACTTGAGGCTATGGAAGACCCAAGTTTGCACAAGGATTCTCAGCTCCCCGATACTAATATAAGTACTGTAGGTTAAGGGGGAAGTTCGAGAGAGAACTCCGCAGAGGCGACTTGAGGCTATGGAAGACCCAAGTTTGCACAAGGATTCTCAGCTCCCCGATTCTAATATAAGTACTGTAGGTTAAGGGGGAAGTTCGAGAGAGAACTCCGCAGAGGCGACTTGAGGCTATGGAAGACCCAAGTTTGCACAAGGATTCTCAGCTCCCCGATACTAATATAAGTACTGTAGGTTAAGGGGGATGTTCGAGAGAGAACTCTGCAGAGGCAACTTGAGGCTATGGAAGACCCAAGTTTGCACAAGGATTCTCAACTTGCTGACACTAATCGTGTGCTAAAATTAATGGCGACCTCGAGTGTACTTTTCGTAGCATGTACTGATTGCTAGGCAGAGAGAGTAATTGTAACGTAATAAGAATTTTGTCTCATTGACACTTTTGATGCTCCATCTTAATTGGTTTTGCAGGTTCAGCAATGGGTGTAGCAGTTTTGCTGTGCGGCCCAGCTGATCGTCTGCCGCACACTGCCGCCTGTTCTCCTCTGCCTTCGTCGTTGTCATATTATTATTATTGTGTCATTTTACACATAGGTACAGTCACACTACAACTGTCACACCTACACCGTGTATTACATACATCACACTACACAACAATTAGTTGTCAGTGTAAATGTAGCGACTTTTCGCTCAGTTTGACCTGAGTACAGGATTTTCACCGTCGTTACGGAGTTTTTCCCTCAAGCTTGCTTCTATTAACGTAAATACGAGGTTTTTTCGCTCACTGGCGACTGTGACTTTCTCCTGTAGCAGGATAGCACACACACCACAGTGTGAATCTTGTGTGAATGACTTAGAATGTGTACATATATATATATATATCCACAAATTTTTTCCCATAAGGAAAAAATTTAATTTTGTAGGGGCGTAATGTCATGAATCAATTCGCGACATTTCCCTTTTGTGAGAAGCCACGAACTATTAGTGGAAAACTCACTGTGTATCGCTCAGTTAACCGTTTCTCTCTCCATTTCGGAGTATACTTTTCAAAACATTCGTCACTTTCAAAAGTGACCGATTTAATGCACGTCACTAAGTGCTGTACTGAGCAATACTATTGTTTTCTTTATCGTTCGCCTCTGCTTGCCTAAACCGTTAGCCACGCCTTCTTCCGGTGGCTTGTGCGTCCTGCCCATACAATGTATTTTGAATTCAGTCTAGTGTTTGTTGTGACGGAGAGAGGTCCTGTGCTCAAGAAGTGTGAGAGGTCAGCTAGCACCCAAACTCCACTAGCACAGTTAATCCAAACTCCCACCCCCCGGGTGATACATAGCATTCATCGACTGGTATTTCCTTTTTGTATAATCCTAGTTTTAAGAGTTTAGTTAAGGTGTTTTTTCCTAGGCGTAAGTATTTAGCTTTTGTGTGAGTGAGTGAGTGCGTCTCATTAATTTGATTTGAATTGTAACGTTAAATTTATTTTTTGTAATCAATAAATTTAACAGTTCTTTTTCTTGAGCTTAATGTAAAGTAAACTCTTGTTTCATTTCTCCATAATTAAGCTTATTTCCCACATAGCTCCTAGCCTGCATACACGTTTTACTATTCATAACTGGTACTTAGACCAGTCTTGTTGTATTAATTTAAAATCCGTTGTGCCATAGGAGTTAAGCATCAGCAAGGACCTGATTATTATTATTAGTATTAGTTATTTATTGTCAGGGGTGAAGTAACTTTCTCCAGAGGCTAACAGTACAGTAATTCAGCAATTGTGAGTAATTAGTCTCTGCTGTGTACTGTTGAGAAAGTTTATAAATTCTCGTTCTTAGAGAATCGTTGCTCGATTTAGCAAGACAATCATTGTCCCTGCTCTTTAATATTATTGAATATTAATATCAATTTAAATATTTAAGCAGCAATTATTTAAAAAAAAAACACCGTGATATTATAAAAACCCCGTGACACTGTCTATCTATATCTATCTATCTGTCCATCTATATACTGTACACTCATGTCAGATCAATTGCCACAGCTGCGTCAGAGAAACTTGGATATATATAGATATGTTTATATTTATATTTACATATATATATATATATATATAGATAGATAGATAGATAGATACAGATATGTTTATATTTATATTTACATATACTTGTATGCTCCTAACTGGGAATCGAACCCTGGACCTCTTAGATAGAACTCAGGCACTGATACTACTCGACCAGGCGTGATAAAAGCTGTCTACCTATTTATAGCCCGACGCTCTAATCCCGCAAGGGGTGGCCGCAGACAAAACGCCACGAAGTCGCTCTGTCACCCACTATTTGACTGCCCTCTCCCAACTCACTCCCTCCTCCCTCTTATACCTTTCAACTCCATCCCTTTACCTCATCCTTAGTCTTCCCCTCCCTCTCCCTCCATCCACTTCACCTACATACACCCTCCTTAGCCAGTCTTTCATTCTCCATTCTCTCCACATGTCCAAACCACCTCAGTGTATTTCTCCTAATTTTCTCAACCACATCCACAGCCACCCCACAACGTTCCTTAACTTCATCATTCGTCAACCTGTCCCTCCATGTCATTCCACATGCTCCTCTCAAGTAACTCATTTCCACTGCTCTCACTCTTGACTTGTTCCCCTCTAGCAAGGTCCATGCCTCGCTTTCATACGTCAGGGTAGGGATCACAATACTATCATGCAGTGACTTCTTAACTTCCATTCTCACCTCCCCAATTCTCATCACTACTTTCAGTGAACCAACAACCTTCCTTCCCTGCTGCACCCTTTCACGGACTTCATCCCCAAAAGTTCCATCCTTACTCATCACACTACCCAAGTACTTGGATGCACTCACATTCTCCATATCCTCACCATTCAACCTCACTGAGCATTCTGTGACTTCATTCCTCTCAAACATCATAACTTTACTCTTGTTTACATTAACTTTCAGATTTCTCTTCCTACACACTGTCCCAAATTCATTTACCAAACCTTGCAACTCCCATTCATCTTCACTCAACAATACTGTATCATCAGCAAACAGCAACACCGGAATCTTTCACATCTCACCCTCATTCATTAGAGCCATCCCCACATCCACTTCCCTACCTTGCACCTCCTTTACAACCCCATCCATGTATGTATTAAACAGCCATGGAGACATCACGCATCCCTGTTTTACTCCCACATTTAGATCGAAGAACTCATTCAGCTCACCATCCACTCACACTGTAGCCCTAGCTCCTTCGTACATACTCTTCACAGCACTCAGCAATTTCCCCTCCACACCATATATTCTCAATACCTTGCCTATCTGTTCTGTCATAAGCTTTCTCCAAGTCCATGAAGGCAGCATACACTTTCTTTCCCTTCTCTAGATACTTCTCCAATAAACATCTTAGAACAATTGTCTGATCTACATACCCGTTTCCCTTCCGAAATCCCCCTTTTTCTTCTCCAAGCAGCTCCTCTGTTATATGTCTAACCCTGTCAGTGAGTATTCTACCATATATTTTTCCAGTCACACTAAGAAGGCAAATACCCCTATGGTTACCACATACTTCTCTCTCCCCTTTTCCTTTGTATAAAGGAACAATTATACTTGAATTCCAGTCCTCTGGAACCCTTCCCTTTTCCCAAGCCAGTCTACGCAACCTTCATATCCACTCCGCAACAATCTCACCCCCATACTTTAGCATTTCACCACACACTCCATCAATTCCTGGGGCCTTTCCCATCTTGATATTTTTCTTTGCTTCCACTATTTCCGCCCTACTGATCTCTTCCTCCCTCCTCTCATCTCTTCTTCTCCCAGCCATTCCCAACCACTTGTATTTGCACTGCTCTCATTCTCTACATTCAACAAATCCTCAAAGTCCTCCTTCCATCTCCTCAGTTTCTTTCTCTTCTTCACCAACAATCTATTATTCCCATCTTTCACTCCCCTACTATTTCCCCTTTCACACTGTCTTTCATTTCTTTAAGTCCTACCAAACAATTTCTTACTCTCCCTTAATTTTACACTCAGATTCCTCACAAACTCTTCATCCATTTTCTTCTTTCTCTCCTTCACCAATCTCTTAACCTCCCTTCTCCTGCTCACATATACCTCTCTCTTCTCTCTCTCATCTTCTCCCCTACCTCTACTCGTTAGCCATTCACTATATGCCTTCTTTTGTTCCACAGCTCGTTTCACCTCATCATTGCACCATGCTGTCCTTTGCACACCCCTGCACCTCCTCCTTACTCCACAGACCCCTTCACACATTGCGCCTATCTCTTCAGTGAACATCTTACATACATCTTCCACCCTTTCCATCTGCTCTAACTCATACCTTCCCAATCTTTCTACCAATGTGCTCTTATAATCTGTCATTTTCCCACTATCTTTCAACTTCTCCACTCTTCTCACAGGAGCTGTTTCCTCTTGTCTTCCCCTTCGTCTCTTCACCCATTTCCTTTGTAGCCTTACCTTGGCCATCACTGAGTGATGGTCCGAGATTCCATTCCCCCACCCCCTCCGCACTCTTGCATCCAACACTTGTCTTCTCATTCGCTCATCCACACACACGTAATCTGTCATTGCCTTCCGTTCAACAAGTTCACCGTCCATCCTCCTCATGACTCTCCATGTGTACCTGTGGATCATCTTATGCCGAGAGAAGTTGTTGGCTATTGCCAACCCCTTACCAGAACAGATGTCCACCAAAGCACTATACCATTCCCATCTACTTCAGCTGGCACCCTCCACTGACGCACCTTTCCATCCATTTGTACATTCTCAACTTTGCCATTCATGTCTCCAATCAAAAACACTTTCTTGTTCCTCTCAACTTGTCCATACATGCATCTACACTTGGCCAATACTCATCTTTCACTCTTGCCACTCGGTCCTCTGTCGGAGCATACACACATACAATCGCCCACACTTGTATACCTACTTTCATCCTCACCCATACAATCCTTGCACCCACTGTTCCATACTCTCTTATATTTTCCTTCCACTTTTTGCTTATCATCAGACATACTCCCTCTCTTGCCCTCTCATTCTCATTAACTGCTGCACATATTCCTAATCCATATTCCCATTCTCTCACCTTTTCACCCTCCACTTAGTTTCAGTCAGTCCACATACATCCACTCTTGCATCCCCAAGCACCTGAACAATCTCTCTCTCTTTCACTTCATCATTCACTCCTCCTATCAACGTCCCCCCCCCCCTTAAAAGCTATGACCACCCGATTTTTTTTTTGATGAACCAGGTAAATCCATTATGGAAGGATATATTTCAATCACAACACAATAGGTATATATCTCAGCCCCACGCAACTCTGCAAGTGACAGAGCAGTTTTAATCTATCCCAGACACAACACGAGGATCTTTCGATGTTGGAGACACACAAGTTAGACGCGTGGTCACAGCTTTTATCACACCTGGTCGAGTGGTATTAATCCCTGACTTCTATGTAAGAGGTCCAGGGTTCCATTCCTTGTCAGGAGCATACAAGTATATTTGTACATATATAATATATATATATTGTCACTAGCGTAGTTACCCCAGTAGCGAATGGGTGCAATAGAAATAGGATGATAATGAAAGGAGAGAGCAGCGAGCTTCAGTAACAGTAAATCATTTTTCTTGTCAGTTTTGCTGCCTGTAAGGGTAAACCCAAGCGGTCACTTTTGCCTTCTCAACTGATAACAACCACATGTTTTTCTCACAATTTAGGCAGAAAGTTCCTCTTGTCCTTGAACTGTGGGTGTGGCATAAGGTGGGAGGAGCAAAGTAGGGATGTTTGCCAATTAGAGGCCTAAATGGCTCTTTCGTCATGTTCTTGATGGCACACAATTGGTTCTGTGTGAAGTGTATGAGGCCCTCTTTGGTAGCAGGTGGCTCTATTGTTTCTGTATGGACAGAGATTATTTTTAAGACAGCCTAGTGGTTAATTAGCTGAGAAAGATGGAATAAGTAACTTTTATAAGCTCCAGGAAAGTGTGAAGAGACAGATTTTTATCTCATTTTGTACACACACCCCTGTACACATTTTGTCATTTGTGCACATTTACTGTCACGTTACACTTTTGTCACATTGTGTTGCACTTTTCCCCAACACTACCCAATACGTGACTTTGATTACAAAACACACTGTTTGTGTACAATTTCCCATTTTTTATTCACTCCTCCATTTACACTAGTGTGTGTGATTTATATCTGGATTTAACCTTCGAAGTGTCCACGTTTCCTCGAGCTTTGTGAGTACTTAGCTTCTACCGAGTGTATTCTGGTTAGGTAAGAAATAACTTGTTTTATATTTTGTATCCTGAGGCCTATATGAATCCTCCCTTTTGTAAAACGAACCCTGGTTTCTTCTTTGGTTGTGTATGTTATAGTGTACAGTAAAGTTAAGTTAGTTTTCTTAAACGTTATCTTATCCCTTTTGGTGCTTAATTAAGGGTTAAGAGGGCACCGTAATATACACCCCATAACAATTTGGCGACCTCGCCAGGATAGCTCTGTGACAGTATTGGCAACCTTGGCCACATACACAGTGCTTACTCTTACCTACTTAATTATAATCAGTAATCATGGCCCTAATGAGTGATAGTGATGTGAAAGCATTTTTGGATTCTAAGCCTTCCCCAACCAGAGTGAAAACACTCGCAAAATACGAGCTCATATTGCTTGCCCAGGCTTTACAGTTGATATTTCCTGTGTCAATAACTAAGAATAAGTTACTTGATTTAATACTGGACACCATGTTTGAGCAAAGTGAGTCCTCTGTAGCTAGTTCTGAGCCATTTGATACTGCCTTTGGCATCAGAGATACCTGGCCCTAGTGATTTTTCTGCTCATGATACTGGTGACAAACTGTAACTTGAGTTAGCCAGAATTAAGCTGAGGGAACTAGAAGTGCAAGCAAAAATGAGAGAACAAGAATGGAATGCCAAAATGAGGGAACAAGAATGGAATGCCAAAATGAGGGAACAAGAATGGAATGCCAAAATGAGACAAAAGGAAATGGATCACGAATTCAGACTGAAGCACCCTGATAGTTTATCTAGAGCTGGTGGTTCATCTGCCAAGGAATCTTTTGATGTTGCTAGGAACATTAAGCTAGTACCTCCCTATAATGAGCAAGATGTCACCAAATATTTCCATATGTTTGACAAGGTGGCAGGTCGTCTCTCGTGGCCAAAAGACTCTTGGACAGTACTGCTCCAGAGTGTTTTGAAAGGAAATGCTCAAGAGGCTTATATTTCTTTATCTGTTTATCAAAGTGCCAACTATGATTGTTTAAAAGATGCCATTCTCAAAGCATATGAACTCGTGCCAGAGGCATATAGGCTTAAATTTAGATCCACCTTTAAACAGAAAGATCAGACTCATGTGGAATATGCTAGAGTACTCACAGACTTATTTGATCAATGGTTGCATTCTAAGAAAGTTAATGATTTCTGTAAACTTAAAGAATTAACCCGTGGTGTCCCGTCGACGTTCTTCCACGTCCTCACGTTTTGTCACTGCCAATCCCGTTGACGTACTTTAACGTCCTGCAATTGCAAGGTTCATAATTTCCACAATTTTCAAAATTCTCGCGAGATTTTCGATTCGCCTACGTACCCAAGCCTCCCCTACCTGCCGCCAGGCGGGCAGCATCCCAGACCCCGCGTGACCCGCGCTCGCCCTTGTCTCGGTCACTCACCTGTTAGCAGTGACCCAGGTCAGACATGGCGCGTAAAGGTCTCTCAGACGACGAAATAGCATCCGCAATGGATGCCTTCAATGGAGATAGTGATTCTTCACTTAACGATGATGTGGTGGATTGAGATTACGTCCAGCCTGAGGAGGAAATAACAAGCAGTGATGAGGAGGTCCCTTCGCCCCGGAAAAAGCGGTATGTAACATATCGTAAGGCAAGGGAAGGCCAGCCTGCACCCAAACCACCTGCACGGACCTCTCTCCATCCCCTAGAGAGAGATTCTGATGAGGACGAGGATGAGGACGATGACGATGACAGCGGCTTAGGACGTGATATCGCCTCGTGGTTGGGGAAGGAAAAAATCTCACCCCGAGGATCAGAAGGTGGGGCGAGAAGACAAATAAGGTATGGTCCAAGTGTTTTGTCTGGGGAAGTCGAAAGTGGTGTGGTGGGAGTGCGGGGTGAAAGGGAAAGTGGTGTGGTGGGAGCGCGGGGTGAAAGGGAAAGTGGTGTGGTGGGAGTGCGGGGTGAAAGGGAAAGTGGTGTGAGGGAGGCAGCACGAGCACGTAGTGCATGTAGGCCTAGGGGAGAGGAGGTGGAGCCACTCCCCAGCACGTCTTTCGCCCCACAATATTCCCAAACTTCCTCCCCACAGCCCCAGGATGTGGGGAAAGGAAGGAAAGGGAAGGGAAAGGGTAAAGGAAAAGAAAGAGGGAAGAGAAGTGTGAGTGATGAAAGGCGCCGCTCTCCACCTCCCCAACCTCCCCCACCACCCTCACCTCCCCACCCTGACGAAGGCGATGATGGAGACGTGGCTGGAGACGGTGGTGTCTCGTGGAACTGGGAAGATGGGAGTAATTTTACTCCCATCATTCACCCTTTCACTGAGGAGTGGCGGTCTGGTTGCACGGCTCCAGGTGTGCATGCGGGTTCCACTAGGGTGGATTTCTTGCACTTGTTCTTTGAGGAGGCGTTTGTGGGGCGCATAGTGGAACAGACAAACATATTTTCACGAACACAGCGCCGTGAAAGTGAACGTTTGGGAACAACGAGCAGGCATTCCCAGCAATATGACTATCCTGTGACAATTTCTGAGATGTTCTTATTTTTTGCCCTGGTTCTCTTGATGGGTGTGGTAAGAAAAAAACAAATTCCTGCATACTGGACAACTGACCCAATCATCCTCACACCTTTCTTTGGAAAGGTGATGAGTCGTAATAGATTTCAGCAGATTCTCGGCCGCCTCCACTTTTTTGATGCAGAAGATCCAGCTAATGCAAATAACACTGATAAAATGAGGAGAATTAGGCTGGTATTTGATCATTTACGGGAAATGTCCCGCTCCTCATTTTATCCTTACAGAGACCTCGTCATAGACGAGAGTCTTGTGTTGTGGAGAGGCAATATTTCCTTTCGCCAGTACATACCCAGCAAGAGACACCATTTCGGGTTCAAGATCTTTGTTATGTGTGACTGTAAGACTGGTTATGTGCAAGACATAGTCTTGTACACGGGTGCACAGACAGATATAACAGAAGATCGTAGTATAGGACTCTCAGGGGCCGTGGTGAAGACAATAATGGAGGAGTACCTTCATCGTGGTCATGTGTTGTACCTGGACAACTGGTACACTAGCCCTGTTCTTGCTAGGTTCCTCCACCACCACGACACCGGAGTCTGTGGTACAGTCAAGAGAAACCGTCGGCATATGGTCAAGATAGGGAGGAAACTTGACTGGAACGAGGTGGTTTTCTTCCAGGCAAATAACATCTTTGCCACCCTGTGGAACCACAACAGGGAAGTTTGCCTCATATCAACTGTACTTAGCCCCCTGATGCACCGCACAGACTCAGTTGATCACCGTAGCGAGAGGAGGCGCAATGTCTGGAAACCCGAGTCTGTACTGGAATATAATCTGAACATGAGGCAAGTGCATCAGTCAGACTCGATGATTTCCAGTGTTGACTGTGCCAGGACCACGAAGAATTGGTACAAAAAGCTCTTTTTCCACTTGCTCGACATCACGGTCCTGAACGCACACTACCTGCACGCCATGACAACAGGAGTATCAGAGACCTTTGAGGGGTTTGTGAGGGAGCTGGCACGTGAAATAATCGCCAGGCATGCCCAGGACAGACCCACACACCGCACCTGCACCCCCATGGCTGCCCAGACTCCCCTACGCCTTGCAGGATGCCACTATCCTAGCACAATCCCTTCCGTACCAAACCATCGTAAACCCCAGCGCCGCTGCCATGTATGCAATCACTTGACAGTCAGACCAGCCACTCAAAGAAAAGACACAAGGTACGAGTGTGTAGAGTGCAATGTTGCATTGTGCCTTCAGCCATGTTTCAGAGAGTACCATAACTTCCTACACTACTGAAACTGTGTGGGATGGCGATATGACGCTCAGTATAATGGTAAGGCCAGTCAGTATGTGCTAAGTCTTACATAAAGTTGAAACGGGTGTAATGTTTGCAGGAAAGTAATGTATAAGTTGAGAAATAGTGTAAGCTGAAAGAAGTGATATCAAAACTACACCCACTGTGTAAATCTGCGAAAATATGACGTTCAGTATAACACTCTGGTCAGTAAATATGTGATAGCAAGAATATAAAGTGCAAACGGGTGTAATGTTAGCAGGAAAGTAACGTATAAGTTGAAAAATAGTGTAAGTTGTAACAATTGATGTCACGAGTACACCCACTGTGTAAATCTGCGAAAATATTACGCTCAGTAGAACATTCTGGTCAGTAAGTATGTGATAGGAATGATATAAAGTGGAAAAGGGTGTAATGTTAGTAGGAAAGTAATTTATAAGTTGAATACTAGTGTAAGATGAAACAAATGATATCGCGTTAACACTCACTGTGTAAATATGCAATAATATGATGCTCAGTAGAATAGTAAGGTCTCCAATTATGTGATAGCAATAATTTCAAGTGGAAACATGTGCAATGTTAGTGGAGAAGTATTATATAAGTACAAAAATAGGTTGTAAGTTGAAATAGTAGTCATAGCGACTTCACCGTCTGTGTTATTATGCTCTATTATTACGCTAAATATTTACGTAAGGCCTGAAACTATCTCAAAACAGTTCTCAAAAGTGGGAAAGTGTGTAATGTTATTAGGAAAGTATTATGTAAGTTGAAAAAACACAATACGAGTTGAAACAACGGTCACAGCGAGTTCACTCACTACATTAATAAGCGCTAACATTACGCTAAATGTTATCGAAAGGCCTGTGAATACGTAAAAATAGTTCAATAAAATGTAAAATGGTATAATGTTATTGGAGATGTATTATGTAAGTAGAAAAAATTATATGTATCATGATTCAGCAATGTTAGCGATTCATCGTGACCAGTCTGGCCGATTTTGCTCGGTTCGCACGATGGTACAATGCTTATTTCAGCTCTATTTTTGTATAAAATCCAGTTTACTCTTGTATCACATGTTTTTATGTTTGTAATAAATACATATCTACTTGCTTTCATTGGTTTCCCAGACTTATAATACCATAGAAAACGTGAGAGCCTCAGACCACCTACACAGAACACGGTACCAGATGTAACGAAGGTATACCTGTTTAGGCCACTTATGGACCCCGGTGAACACTTTCTTGGTGATTGACCATTGTTTCTGACCAAAAGTGAAAGTTTTAGCAAAAAAAATTTGGGTCCAAAAATGGTCGGGATTGGGGGGTACCAGTGGTGAAAAAGTGGTCGGGACAGGGCGGGTTAATGATCTTGGAGAACTTCACCGGTAAGATAGATAGGGATGTGGCTACATGCCTAGTGGAAAAAGATTTAGATACCATAGCTGAGGCTGCTGTTGTAGCAGATAACTATAGTATAATTCATAAGCATGAACGTAAGCCTCAGTTATTTGTTGAGGGTAGGAGAGTGAACCAACCATTTTTTGTGAACCCTTCTTCTGGTAAAGGCATGTTAATGTCAAGTGACACTAGTGGGAACACTGCAACCCCAGAGCATGTTAGTTCTACGAAAGGAAGTGAGGACAGTGTTGCCAGAGGGTCAAGAAAAAGTGTCAGGTTTTCCCAGTATTGCCAGAAAACGGGGCACTTGGAGGATTGGTGTTGGAAGAGGAAAAAGTTCTAATGTAAAACCAATTACTCTGATAAACTCTTGGGGATCTTTTGACACCAACAGAGAGCAGCCACCCACAGATATTGTTAGCAGTAGTCAGACAACCCCAGCAGGTGCATATTGTTGATAAGGCCAGAGTGGAACTGTCAGTGGTGGATAGACAGACTCCTGTAGAGCCATTGTTAGACACTAGTAAGACTGGAGCAGTGCAGCCGTCAGGTTCAGGTGAGAGTGGTGATAAGACTCCATCAGAGTGTCCTCCCCCAAGGAGAACTCAAAGTGACTCCTTCCCAGGTCATTTATTTGCTAACTTTATTTCTAAGGGGTTAGTTTCAGTTGATGGAAAAGGTGGTAAGGAAGTTACTATACTTAGAGACACAGGAGCTTCACAGTCACTAATGTTGAAGGGGATTGTTGATGTAGCTGACCCTAATGAATGTCTTTTTACGGGGTATAGCTGAGTTTGTTTCTGTTCCCCTAGTTGAGGTGAAGCTCCAATCAGAGTTAGTTACTGGTTCAGTGCGTGTGGGTGTTGTTGACCAGCTTCCTGTACAAGGGGTCACTTTCCTTTTGGGTAATGACATGGCGGGAGGACAGGTGAGTGCTGTTCCCTGCGTGTCAAAAACTCCCCTGAGTGAGGATAGGACTTTAGAGTTGGAAGATACATGTCCTAAATTGTTTCCTGCATGTCCTGTAACTAGAGCTATGACGGCAAAAGCCAGCCATGAGAATGCTGACAATAATGGCACTGGCAATGCCGATGATGATATTGGGCTTGGTGATACCTTTTTTGCCCAGTTAAATGACTCTGAGGTTGATGATTCTCCCCATGCTGATGCAAATGGAAAGTTAGTTGATATGCAAAGATCTGATCCAGAGATTCCCACTTTAATTGACTCAGCAGTTAGGGAAGATGAATGTGAGTCTGAACTGACAGAGTGTTATTATTTAAGACCAAATAACTTGTTAATGAGAAGATGGAGACCTCCTAGTGTTGCTCATGATAACGAGTGGGAGACTGTACATCAGGTGGAGGTTCGAAGACCCTATAGGCAAAAAATTATGTTCATTGCTCATGACTCTTCTTTAGAAGGTCACTTAGGAGTGAGGAAGACTCTCTCCCGCATCTGGCAGCATTTTTACTGGCCTGGAATCCGTCGAGATGTCTCCCGGTTCTGTAGGTCGTCACACCTGTCAGCTAGTCAGTAAGAGCAATAAGCCCATCCCTGCAGCTCATTTGATTCCTCTACTTGTGTTTGAGCCTCCATTCACTAGAGTCCTTGTGGACATTGTTGGCCCTTTGCCTAAGACCTCTTCAGGCCACCAGTACATCCTCACAATGTTAGACATGGCCACTAGATATCCTGAAGCCATTCCCTTGAGAAATATTTCAGCTAAATTGGTTGTAAAAGAGATGCTTACCTTCTTTACCCGTTTTGGTCTCCCTAAGGAGGTGCAGTCGGATCAAGGCAGCAATTTTAATTCCAAACTGTTCAGACAAACCCTTAAGGAGTTAGGAATCTCACAGATCACTTCCTCAGCATATCATCCTCAAAATCAAGGTGCATTAGAGAGGTATCACCAAACTTTGAAGAGTATGCTTAGAAAACTATGTGTTGATGAAAAGGAATGGGACAAGTGTTTGCCTTTCCTACTTTTTGCAACCAGAGAGGCACTGAGCAAGTCCTTGGGCTACTCACCATTTCAGTCAATCTTTGGCCATGAAGTAAGAGGTCCTCTTAAACTCCTTAAAGAACAATGGGTCAAGGATGATGACCAAATTAACTTGCTAGACTATGTGTCAAAATTTAAAGAAAGACTGGCCTATAGTATGGAAGTAGCCAGGGCAAACTTGGAGTCCTCTCAGGAGAAGATGAAGAGGTGGTATGACCACTCTAAGAAAGTTAGGCACAGTGTTTCACCCAGGCGATCAAGTTCTTGTCTCGCTTCCCATTCATGGTCAGCCTCTGCAGGTAAGTTTTGCAGGCCCTTATCTAGGGGAAAAGAGGGTAGGTGAAGTAAATTATGTCATTTTAACCCCAGACCGGAGGAGGGAACGAAGATTGTGCCATATAAATATGTTGAAGGAGTACCACAGGCGAGACGTGAACCCCCCTGGTGCTGCATGCATGGAGTCAGCTGTCGAGTTGGCGGAGGACGAGGGCTGCCCTTTGACTTTGGACCAGATGACCAGTTGGAGAGAAAACCAGGAAGCTTGGAGTACACTGACTGATAAACTCTCCCACTTGACTGCAGAGCGATGTGCTGAGCTTGTTGCCCTTCTCAGGAAGTTCCCTGATGTCTTCCGGGACACCCCAGGACGGACGGAAGTGGCACAGGACGATGTGGACGTTGGAGATGCCAGCCCTGTAAAGCAGTCCCCCTACCGGGCTAGTCCTCAGAAGCAGACCATCATTCGAGAGGAGCTGAACTACATGTTGCAGCAGGGGTTAATCGAGTCCTGTCAGTCAGTGGTGCTCCCCGGTCATAGTGGTTCCAAAACCTGATGGGTCAGGTGATGTTGTTCACCATCCTCTGAAATTTCTGTCCCGATTTAAGGACAAAAATCTTAGATTGACCTGCTGGGCCCTATTTTTGCAAGCATACTCCCTTGATGTAAGACATGTAAAAGATGTTAGTAATGTTTTAGCAGATTACCTGTCCAGAACTTGATTGTACAGTATCCAGAAATTTCCCCTTGGGAAATTTCTTCTCTCAGGAAGGGAGGTGTCACTGTCATAGTTACCCCTGTAGCGAATGGGTGAAATAGAAATAGGATGATAATGAAAGGAGAGAGAAGCGAGCCTCAATAACAGTAAATCATTTTTCTTATCAGTTTTGCTGCCTGAAAGGGTAAACCCAAGCGGTCACTTTTGCCTTCTCAACAGATAACAACCACATGTTTTTCTCACAATTTACCCAGAAAGTTCCTCTTGTCCTTGAACTGTGGGTGTGACATAAGGTGGGAGGAGCAAAGTAGGGATGTTTGCCAATTAGAGGCCTAAATGGCTCTTTCGTCACGTTCTTGATGGCACACAGTTGGTTCTGTGTGAAGTGTATGAGGCCCTCATTGGTAGCAGGTGGCTCTATTGTTTCTGTATGGACAGAGATTATTTTTAAGACAGCCTAGTGGTTAATTAGCTGAGAAAGATGGAATAAGTAACTTTTATAAGCTCCAGGAAAGTGTGAAGAGACAGATTTTTATCTCATTTTGTACACACACCCCTGTACACATTTTGTCATTTGTGCACATTTACTGTCACGTTACAATTTTGTCACATTGTGTTGCACTTTTCCCCAACACTACCCAATACGTGACTTTGATTACAAAACACACTGTTTGTGTACAATTTCCCATTTTTGATTCACTCCTCCATTTACACTAGTGTGTGATTTATATCTGGATTTAACCTTCGAAGTCTCCACGTTTCCTCGAGCTTTGTGAGTACTTAGCTTCCACTGAGTGTATTCTGGTTAGGTAAGAAATAACTTGTTTTATATTTTGTATCCTGAGGCCTATATGAATCCTCCCTTTTGTAAAACGAACCCTGGTTTCTTCTTTGGTTGTGTATGTTATAGTGTACAGTAAAGTTAAGTTAGTTTTCTTAAACGTTATCTTATCCCTTTTGGTGCTTAATTAAGGGTTAAGAGTGCACCGTAATATACACCCCATAACAATATATATATATATATATATATATATATATATATATATATATATATATATATATATATATATATATATATATATATATATATATATATATATATATATATATATATATATATATATATATATATATATATATTGGAAAAACATACATTGCACACGTGTGTACAAAATTAATATACTTGTACTCTCCTGGGAATCGAACCCTGGACCTCTTGAAAGTCAGGCACTGATACCACTCAACCAGGCGTGATAAAAGCTGTGACCACCTGATTTTTTTGACGAAGCAGGTAAATCCATTATGGAAGGATATATTTCAATCACAACACATTAGGATTATATCACAGCCCCACGCAACTCGGCAAGTGATGAAGCAGTTTTAATCTATCCCAGACACAACACGAGGATCTTTCGATATTGGAGAAACACAAGTTACACGCGTGGTCACAGCTTTTATCACACCTGGTCGAGTGGTTTTAATATATATATAGAGCCTCGGTGGTACAGTGGTAGAGTGTGTCTCGCACAGTGGAGGATGCGGATTAGCTTCCCGCCAGAGTTTTAAAAACTTTGGGAAGCGTTTACCGAGCCACTGACCGTTTTGGTGGACATAAGGGATGCTGTGGTTGAACCAGTGCTGCATACTAGTATGCTTGCACCCAGTCGTCTTGAGGCAGACCGATTACTCTTGGTTAACAGACTACACACAGATCCAAAGCCACTCCAACATTACAGTTACACTCACAAGCACTTCTCACCCTACGTACAATCTTTACCAGACAGCCTAAGTCAACGGATTTTTTTTTTTTAATGCCAGGAAGGAGGAACCAAAGGCTACGAGCCCGCAAAACAGTTCCTTTTAAGAAAAAAAATTAAAAAAAGATAGCCAAATTCAAGATCTGTTCATTTCGAGATGCCTGGACACACTGCGTTTGAAAGTCTGGAGATCATAGGAAGTAGGAAATACAGACTGAGGGAGACAGTTCCAGAGTTGACCTGTTGCATAAATGAAGAATTGGGAGTAACAGTTAACTCTTGCATTAGAGAGTTGGACAGAAAAGTGATGAGAGTTTATTGCTAAACAGGAGCTATGCACCTGTTGTAGAGGTGGAGAGATGCAAGCAGACAGTTCAGAGGAGCAATGACCATGGAAGTAGTGACAGAAAAGAGATAAAGAGGCAACAGTGCGGTGAAGAGACAGAGGTTGAAGGGAGCCAGTAAGAGGAGCAGAGGTAGTGAGACAAAATACTTTTGACTCAATCCTATTCAGAAGAGCTGTATGTGGGGAGCCTCCCCACACATGAGAGTTGTACTCCATACAGAGACGAATAAATCCCTTGTATAAAGTCAACAACTGTGCAGGGGTAAAGAAGGTACGGAGTCAGCTTAGCACACTCAATCTCTTGGAAGCAGATTTTACAAGAGATGTAATATGATCTTTTCAAGATAAATCACAAGTGAATGAAACCCCAAGCATGTTCAAGGATGATGCTGGATTAAGCTGGATATTATTAAGTTTTAGTGGATACTCCTGTGGAGGATTCTATCTGGTTGATAGGTGTAAAAACTGAGTCTTAGATGCATTAATAACAACAAGATTATTATTACACCAGTAACAGATACGAGCCAGGTCAGACATTAGGAGTGCCATAGCCTCATCCTTTGTTTGTTGAAGGAATTGCTGGGATGGAAGTTGTAGGAACTGAATGGAAAGGTGAAGGGTAGTCATCAGCGTGTGAGTGGATAGGGTTAGATGTATTGCTTAGAAGGTCATTGATGAGTAAAAGGAAGAGAGTTCGTGATAGGACAGAGCCCTGAGGAACACCACTGTTAATAGATGTAGGAGACAAATGATGACCATCTACAACGGCGGCTATAGAACGACCAGAAAGGAAGCTGTAAATGAAGGCACAGATAGAAGGATAGAACCCATAAGAGGACAGTTTGGAAATTAAAGATTTATGCCAGACTCGATCGAAAGCCTTTGAAATGTTAAGTGCAATGGCAAAGCTTTCGCCAAAGTCCCGAAAGAAAGGTGACCAGGGGTCTGAAAGATAGATGAGAAGATCGCCAGTGGAGCATCCCTGACGGAACCCATATTAACGATCAGAAATCAGGTTGTGATAGGAAAAAAGCTTTAAAATTTTTATGTTAAGAATAGACTCAAAAACTTTTGAGACACAGGATGTTAAAGCAATTGGACGATAGTTAGAGGGTTGGAAATGGTCACCCTTCTTTGGGACTGGCTGAATGAGAGCAAACTTCCAGCAAGAAGGAAAGGTACAAGGTGACAGACAAAGGCGAAAGAGTTTACTTAGGCAGAGTGTAAGCACTGAGGCACAGTTCTTGATGACAACAGGAGGGACTACATCAGACCCATATGCCTTGTTAGTACTGAGGCCAGTGATGGCGGAAAATACATAAGCTGAAGTAATTTTAATGTCAGCCATGAGGAGGTCAGAGGGAGGAAGTCACGGACGAACAGCACCGGCATCGTCTAAGGTGGAATTGGAGGAGAAAGTCTGAGTGAAGAGATCTGCTTTATCAGTAGAACAAATAGCTACAGAGCCATCAGCGTAGAAAAGAAATGGGAAGGATGGTGAGATAGTTGTTAGAAAGGCTTTTGGCAAGGTGCCAGAAAGAGTGGGAAGAATTCGAGTTAGAGAGTTGAGAGCATTTAATGCAGATGAAATTATTTTTAGCAGAGCGAAGAACAGATTTAGCATGAATCCGGGCAGAAACATAAGCAAGATGTGATTCAGGGGTGAGTTGGCTCTGGTACCTTTTATAGGCCCTCTCCTTGTTGCAGACAGCATTAGAACAAGCGTGATTAAACCAAGGCTTTCTTGCATTAGTCAAAGGATATGAGAAAGAAATGCATGCTTCCATGCCCGAGAGAATAACCTCCGTAATGTGCAAGGCACACTCAGATGGCTCCCGGCCATTGAAGCAATAATCATTCCAGGGAAAATCAAAGAAGTATTGCCTGAGGGCCTCCCAATCTGCAGCTCCAAAGTGCCACAATCGCCGTTTCTTTGGAGGGTCCACTGGCTGTACTGGAGTGATAGGACAAGTTAAGGCAATAAGATTGTGACTGGAGGAGCCCAACAGAGAGAAAAGATTAAGTGTAAGCAGAAGGGTTAATTATTAGGAAGAGGTCAAGTATGTTGGAGCTCTCTCCAAGGCGGTCAGGGATATGAGTAGGGTGCTGTAAAAGCTGCTCTAGGTCATTAAGGAAAGAAAAGATGTAGGCTTGTTCACCAGGTGGATCAGTCAAAGGAGAGGAGAGCCAAAGGTGGTGGTGAACATTAAAATCTCCTAGAATGGAGATTTCAGAGAAAGCAGAAATGGATAGAATGTGTTCCATTGTAGAAGTAAGATAGTTGAAGACTTTTTGATAGTCAGTAGAATTAGGTGATAAGTAGACAGAACTGATATATTTAGTCAGAGAATGACAGGAAAGCCGAAGCCAGAGAGTAGAGAATTCAGAAGAATCAAGTTCAGGAACACGAGAGCAAGATAAGTCGTTGTGTACATATACACGACAGCCACCTTTGGTTTTGAAATGAGTATAGAGAATGTAGGAGGATACAGAAAAGGCTTTGCTGTCAGTTGCCTCAGACAGCTGAGTCTCGGTTATAAAGAGAAGGTGAGGTTTAGAGGAGGAGAGGTGATGTTCAACAGAGCGAAAGTTAGAGGAAAGGCCGCGAATGTTGCAAAAATGAAGAAGAAGTGAGTCAGATAGTGGTTCCAGGCAACTCATAGAGTCGTCACCGGGAGAGGGGCTGATGGTGCGGGCATTTGTGGTTCCCCCCCCCCCTCCCAAGGACTCCGAGGAAAGGTCTAAATGTGCCATTTTTCTTTTAATTTTGAAAAGGAAGCATAGTGTGTACTGTGGATGTAGTTTGGTGTAGATACTTAGAGAAACTTGTTTGGGAGAGCATGCTGGCCTACTCTCTGTGTTACTGAAACACTGAAAATGTTCAGCAAAGGGGGATGGTCGGGAACTAGTCCCGAGGGCTGATGAAACGGGAGCTCCAGCTCTCCCTCTCATCAGCTTTCCACCCACTTTGGGAGTACTGCCCTGCTCCACTGGTGCTACAGTCTACTCCTCATAGACATACATTGGCTGTATTGTTCCTACTTCGGTAGGGATAGGCCAGTCCTGCAGTGGACCTCAACGGCTGATGATGGTGATGATATATATATATATATATATATATATATATATATATATATATATATACTGGGAGCAGCAAGCTGAATGTTACATGCGATGCAGTCTCTCTAAGTGAGGTGGCCACTCTCAAGTGCTACAGGATGCTAAAGATTAAGCTTGTAAATAGCCTTAAGACCTTATGACCTTGGTCAGTAGGACCTTCAGAGAGCCCTTTCCACCTGCCTGTGTTGTTTTCATTGTGGCATGTTACTCAAGGTTGCTTATGGCATTATGTGCTTCAAGCATAACACTGACGTACCCAGGTGCATTAAGGCGATCCTTCTTCACTAGCCACGTCGCCACCATCACCGCATTCCCAGCAACGTTAATGACGGGCTTCCCCAAGAATCAAATCGCCATGATTACCACCTTGCTGACATCGTTAAGCCATGGTTACCCCGCCAGCCACGCCGCCTTCATTACCACATTCCCGGCAGTGTTAAGGCGGAACACCAACATTCTCATAGCCACCATTACTGCATTCCCGACAGCGATAAGGCTGGACTCCTCTACCAACCACACCGCAACCATTGCCACATCCCGGCAGTGTTAATGTTAGGCTTCTACGACAGCCACGTCACCACCATTACCACATTCCCGTCAGCGTTAAGGTGGAACCGAATGACACCGTCAGGTAAAAAGGGAACCTTACACAACAGCACAATCACGGTTGTTGTCTGTTATCCTTACTGCTCTTATAAATACCTGCTTATTGATTCTGACTGTATTTACTTCTGCACATATTACTTCATTCTGTCTACATGGCTACAAGGCTTTGTTAAGTCACACACACACACACACACACACACACACACACACACACACACACACAGATCAGTTCACTTAATAAAAAAAAATACTCGTTCTACAAGTAACGATATCCATAAAGGGCATTATGATCATGTTTGGATGCCTCCACCAAAGAAAGTCACTGCCTCATGCTGTGCTCGGACATGTCTTTAACCCATTAACAACGATGCTATTTTCCTGACATTTGATTATCAGGACAGACGTCTTATAGTAAAGACCGTTCGAAAAAAAAAATCCAGTATGCTTTTTACTTAAAAAAATTAACCAATACTTTATCGAACTGCAGAGGTTAGTTTGTGTTCGGTAACTCTGTCTCTGTCTGTCTGTCTGTCTGTCTGTCTGTCTCTGTCTCTCTCTCTCTCTCTCTCTCTCTCTCTCTCTCTCTCTCTCTCTCGTGTATCATAAACTTCCTCTCTGCCCATTTTTCTTCTTACTAAAGCTTTTTACCTTCCCCATATCTCTATACTCGCGATCGTGAAGTGAGAGCGGGTGTTTTATGTTGAACAGTGTGTGTGTGTGTGTGTGTGTGTGTGTGTGTGTGTGTGTGTGTGTGTGTGTGTGTGTGTGTGTGTGTGTGTGTGTGTGTGTTTGAAGCAAATTGTTCAAACTATTTATACTGTACCTAACTTTAACCGGTCTTTAGGGGTAGAGTATGGAGATAACCAGTGAGTACCCCTATTGTTTTCAGAACGTGTCAACGGCCAGGGTTACAGGTTTAAGTCAAACTTTGATGTTGCAACATAATCGTACACATTTTATCCACATTTAATTAGACTTCTGGGAAGAACGAATGGATTAATGTTTGAAACAGTCAGTAAAGGTGAAGGTCAGTCGACAAGGTGAAATATTGCCCCGTGTGTGTGTTTGTTAACAAAATGTCTCAAACAGTTTTGTGCTGATGTAAACCAAACTTTGTGGAAGGACTTCTATCAACTGCAAGACGCCTCAATCCCGTTTGGGGTGGCCACAAACATATCGCCTCCAAGTCGCCCTGTCCCCCGCCATTTCACTGCCCTGCTCCCAACTCACACCCCTCTCTCTCATATACCTCTCCACCCCATCTCTCCATCTCATCCTCGGCCTCCCCCTCTCCCTTCCCCCCTCCACCTCACTCACATACACTCTCTTCATCAGTCTTTCACCCTCCATCCTCTCCACATGGCCATACCACCTCAGTGTGTTCCTCATAACGCTTCCTATCACATCCACACCCACACCACAACGCTCCTTTATATCCTCATTCGTCAGCCTGTCTCTCCATGTGACTCCATAGGCTCCTCTTAAATAACTAATTTCCACTGCTCTCACTCTTGACTTGTGTCCTTCCAACAACGTCCAAGCTTCACTTCCATACGTTAGAGTTGGTATCACAATACTGTCATGTAGTAACTTTTTCACTTCCATGCTCACTTCCCTGTTTCTTATCACTGCTTTCAAAGAACCAGCAACCTTTCTTCCCTGCTGTACCCTTTCAAGCACTTCACCCTCCAAACCTCCATCCTTACTCATCACACTACCCAAGTACTTAAACGTACTCACATTTTCCAATTCCTCACCATTCAACCTCGCTGTACATTCACTGACTTCACCTCTATCAAAGACCATCACTTTACTCTTCCCTACATTCACCTTTAGATTCCGTTTCTTACACACTCTCCCAAACTCATCCACCAAGCCTTGCAGCTCCCCTTCGTCTTCACTCAACAACACAGTATCATCTGCAAACAACAGTACAGGGAGTTTCCAAACACTATCCTCTCTCACCAGGCCCACTCCAACATCCATAACCCTACCTTGTACCTCTTTTATTACCACATCCATGTACAGATTGAACAACCATGGAGACATGACACATCCCTGTTTCAACCCAACTTTCAAAGAGAAAAATTCACTTAGTTCACCATCCACACGCACTGCAGCCTTCGCACCATCGTACATACTCTTCACAGCATTCAGCAACTTTCCATCTACTCCATATATTCTTAATACTTTCCACAATCCTTGTCTATCCACACTGTCATATGCTTTCTCCAAATCCATGAAAGCCGCATGCAACTTCTTTCCCTTCTCTAGAAACTTTTCCACTAAAGATCTAAGAATGAATATCTGAGCTACACAACCTCTTCCCTTCCTAAAGCCTCCCTGTTCTTCTCCAACTAATTTCTCTGTTCTTTCTCTAACTCTGTCAATAAGCATCCTACCATACACTTTTCCTATTTTACTAAGAAGACAAATGCCCCTATGATTAACACACACTTCTTTTTCCCCTTTTCCTTTGTACAAGGGAATAATTATACCTGACTTCCAATCCTCCGGGACTCTACCTTCCTCCCAGGCCACTCTGCACATCTTCCACATCCATTCTACTACTATCTCTCCCCCATGCTTCAGCATTTCACCACACACTTCATCAATTCCTGGGGCTTTTCCCGATTTAACTTTCTTCATTGCTTCCACAACTTCTATCCTACTGATTTCTTCCTGTCTTCTCACCTCCCTCCTTCTCCCAGCCATTCCCCAGCCACTTATACTCGCATTACTTCAATCCTCTGTGTTCAACAATTCCTTAAAGTGTTCTCTCCATCTGCTCACTTTTTCTCCCTTCTCCACTAGTAATCTACCATTTTTATCTTTCACTCCCCTGCTAACTTCACTTCCACCCTGTCTTACGCTTTTCACCTCTTTCCAGAACATTTTCTTACAGTCCCTCCACTTTACACTCAAATTCCTTCCAAATTCCTCATCAACTCTCTTCTTACTCTCTCTTACTAATCTTTTCACCTCTCTCTTTCTTTCTACATATAACTCTCTCTTCCGCCTCTCAACTTCTTCCACGCCCCTATTTCTCATCCATTCATTGTATGCTTTCTTCTTTTGTTCCACAGCCTGTCTCATCTCTTCAGTCCACCACGCTGTTCCTTGCACCCCCGTCCGTCTTCTCTTCCTTCCACAAATCACATCACATGCTGCACATATTTCTTCTGTAAATATCCTACACACACCTTCCAGGTCTCCCATCTGCTCCAATTCATATTTGCCCAATCGTTCCTCCACATCTCTCTTATACTCTGCCTTTTTCTCATCCTCTTGTAACCTTTCCACTCTCCTTGCAACTACTCCTTCCTCTCGTCTTTCCCTTCTTCTATTGCTCCATCTTACTTGAATCCTAATTCTGGCCACCACCAAGTAGTGGTCAGAAAGTCCACTCCCCCAACCTCTATAAGCTCTTGCATCCATTACACATTTTCGCATTCCTTCATCCACACACACATAATCAATCATTGCCTTCCTTTCATTCAGTTCACCACCCACCCTTCTCATCACTCGCCATGTATACCTGTGGATCTTTTTATGCCTGAAGAGGGTATTGGCTATCACCAACCCCCTCCCAGCATAAATGTCCACTAACGCTCTCCCATTCTCATCTATCTCAGCATGCACACCCCACTCACCAACTATTCCATCCACCTTCACATTCCCAACTTTACAATTCATATCACCGATCAAAAACACTCTCTCATTTATTCCAGACTTTTCCATGCACACATCCACATTTGTCCAGAACTCTTCTCTCACTCTTCTAGCACGATCTTGCGTTGGCGCATACACACACACAATCGCCCACATTTGTATTGCAGCTTTCAACTTTACCCACACAATCCTTGACCCAACTGATCCATACTTAAAGTCATCAAAAGTAGAAGAGTATTTTTAACTGTAGGTTAATCGTCAAGGTCACAGAACAAGGTCATCATGAACTATTCTTTTTTTTTTTTTTTTTCGATTTAGATTGAGGATAAGGGAAATATAAATGGAGTCGATGTTGGGAGCAATCAGTGGAAGACCAAGATCACAAGGGAAGGTCAAAAGCCACGATCAGAGGATAAGGTCAACTCAAACAGTTTTCATCTGATTTAAACAATGCACGGTGGAGGTGTTAAGGATCAGGCAAGGCATAATGGAACTCGATTTGAGAACAATCTGTCAAAAGTCAGGGTCACAGGCCAAGGTCAAAGTTCTACCCATGAGTCTCCGTGTAAATAAAACAGCTACAGTAAAACAGTTTTGATCTAGTTTCCATCAGACAGGGTGGATGAGTTGAGGATTACCAAAGAAGCTGTTCAGTCGTTTTTGATAACAATAGGTCAAAGGTCTAGATTACATGTCGAGATGGACTTAAACATTTATTTTAATCTGATTTAAACAAATATGCATGATATGATTGTAGGTAAAATAAAGAAAAGGAATTCCTGTTCACAGAACAAGCAGTCAAAGGTCAAAGTCATAGGGAATTGGCAAATATCAAGGACACTTGGCAAAGTCAATTCAAACAGTTGAGATCTGATTTAAACAAATGTTCTTAGAAGAATTAAGGGTTACGCAAGAAAGAATAAGTTGATTCTAAGAGTAACGAAGGTCACGGTGATAGGACCTTAGACCAGCTGGTGGGCGCTAGTAATGCACTCGCTGGGACCGCCTTCTTGTTTTGAACTATATGTATTAAAATTATGGCATCAGTTTATTTGCTTTCTAATTTTCGTTTCCCCATCATACTTCATATATTATTCTCTTCATACTAATTGTATTTATTCATTGCTTATATTTTCTATTATTTTCTTCTCCACTCACAATACGAGTATGAAACAAAGATGTAGCGAGTGAGGAGACCTAAAGTAGAAAGGGTAACGGACTTGCATTAAACAAAGCATGAATGAAGAAAAATTATGTTTTTTTAAACAATAAGTTTCAGAGAAGTTGAAATAAAAAAAGAAAGCTATTATGACGAGGAAAACAAACAGAATGTAATATGTAGTTCAGGAATTCAGAATGTGAGGTGGAGCTATGATTTCAGGTATACAGCACAAGAAAGAAATTATGTAATGATGAAATGAATGAGCATATTAAGACTAAATGATGATGACAAGAATAATGTTGGAGACTGAAGCAAATGCTCTGTGAAAAGGACCAAACTATTTAATTTGAGTTACAATACGAAAAAGTTTTAAAATTTAGAACAAAAAATAAAGAGACGATTTTAGAGGCGAAAACTGAAAATAAAGAAATGAAAAATAACGGGAAACTGAAAAAGGCACGGGAATTTAAAGAAAATATCAAGAGAAGGAAAGACAGAACTGAGACACGACAGCACGGAGGAAAAAGTACTATAAATGAAACAGTGGCAAAAATGGGAGGAGTCAAAGGAAACATTACAAAGACGTGGTAAGGATTCCTGGTTAGATTACGTAACCACATATTAAAGTAATTAAAAGTTAATCTCGCTAATGAAATGATGTTCCACTGATAAACTGAGTAATTGTTTTCCTTCCCATCTGACTGCTTTTATTAATTGGAGACATAATGAGATGTGCTGAAGCATTAAATTACCTGAAGGTGCCAGCTTTTCGCTCACTTCAGTTTATCTATCTTTCTATATCTATATCTATCTATCTAACTTATATATATATATATATATATATATATATATCTATATATATATATATATATATATATATATATATATATATATTGTTACGTTGTCCGCCTTTCCGTTCCCACGGGTGCAGCCGTTACAGCTGGGCTAGGGGGATTATGCAGTATGTATCCGCGTCATTCGCGGAGTTTATATTAGCGAGTGTTACAAATTCTTTTGTTTCTTTCGTTCCCGCCACTGAGGGCAATTTTATTTTATACCATGCTGAATATGCATTTGATTATTTTGATTGTCTTGTGTGAGCTACCAGTATATTTAATGATGTTTTGCTTGCATTAGAAGTACCAATTCATTGTATAGAGAGAGAGAGGGGCACGAATATAAGTTCTTATTAATTAATTTGATTATGCGTTCGCGCTTGGCCGTGCACGAGCCTTGATCAGAGTCAGTCTCTTCCCAGCTAGCTTCCGTATCGTGCGTGTGTGCACACTCTCTCTCTCCCCAGTCATTTTTATGCCGAGCTGGCGTTTTCATTTAAGTTTATTTTTATTCTTTTTGTTGCTGACTGAGGGAAGTAGATATTTTATTTGTTTTTGTGACCTTGTTGTCTTTGGAGGGCCAGTCTAGCTCACCGTAGTCTCTCGCTGCCTTTGTTAACGTTCCCCAACACACGTACATACACACACACACACCCCTAACCCCTACACAGTTAATCCCATCTCTTTGCTCAAGGCTAGTGAGAACCATCGTGAGCTATTAACTGCGTTCCCCCTTGGACACGGGTTAAGTAGAAAGTCGTCACCACCGGAAGTAAGTGGGAGGTGTTCCTGTATACTGTCTCGGGCGGTATTACTTCCGGTAGTGACGATAGTAGGCTAGATCTATAGGTAGGCTGTTCCGTTTTATTATCAAAGTACAGAGTGTTGCGTTCTTAAGTAAGTACTTTTCCGTTGCGCAGTTTTTCTCTAGTTTGCGGAGTGTCAGTGCCGGGGTCTGCGTTATTTTTGCAACGCAGTGGAGGCCGATCATCTAAGGCTGACTTGTTGTCTTTTTGTAATAGCCCCGGGCTGGCGCTACCGTAACAGTGGCGACCTCGCATCAGGATATCCTAACAGTGCCTTTTTCTTGCTAGGATATCGTTACCTTGGCGTTCTCTGTGCTTTGAGGTGAAGTTGATGTGTTTGTAGTTTCTCAGTCAGCATTAGTATTTCATTATTCAGTACTGCCATTGATTTGTCGCCATGGAGTCACGCGTGTCTACACCAGATCGCGTACGTGCTGAGTCACCTGTGCATATGGAAAATATGGAACAACGAGAGGCACATAGCAAAGGTACTTCCCGTGTGAGCCCTGAGTTTGACTATGGTGCTGAGTTGCCTCGTTTCGCTACCCCACTATTACCATCTATGATGCCGCCGAGCCAGATTAGAGCAGTTCCCCCAGGTATGTCTAGTGCTTTCCCTGGAGTTGTTCATTCCACTCCCATATACCCTGGAGTCTTGTCACCGGAGGCTCAGTTGCAGTTGGAGTTGAAAAAGATGGAGATGCAGCGTGCAAAAGAAGAGAGGGAGATGGAGATGCAGCGTGCAAGAGAGGAGATGGAATTGCAGCATGAAAAAATGCGATTTGAGCTGGAGAAGACTCGCTTGGAGGTGACTGCTAATAGACCAACTTCAGATACCCAAACCTCAGGCCGTGCAGAGGATAGGGAGAGTTGGTTCTCAAGGAGTCTAAAATTAGTGCCAGCATTTGATGAGTTGAAGGTGACAGAATGGTTTGTCAGGTTTGAGAAGAAGGCTAGGGAGTTTGAGTGGCCCAGGCAGCGCTGGGTGGGGTTGGTATCTAATGTACTGAAGGGAAAAGCCTTGGAAGTGTATAATAGGTTGAGCCCTGAGGATGTAGATGATTATGATGAATTTAAAACAGCTATCCTGAAGGCATATGAACTTAGACCAGAGGCTTATCGGTTGTTGTTCCGTGGTGCTCGGAAAAGGCCTGCTGACACCTATATGGCCTACGCTAGGTATCTGGAGGAGAGGTTAGACGAGTGGTTGCTGAGTGAGAGCGCCACTTCGTATAACGAGGTGCGTGAACTGTTTTTGATGGAACATTTTACCAACATGGCTGACAAAGAAATTGGTGTTAAAATTAGGGAGAAGAGATTTAAGACCGTGAAGGAAGCAGCGACGTGGGCTGATGACCGGGTGTTTGCCTTGCGGAGTATGGGGGTCAAGTATGCTAATTTTCAGTATTCCAGGGAGAGGACTGTGAGTGGCCCTGCCTGGGATAAATCTCCCGTGAATCAGTCCAAGGGAAGTACAGAGGAGAAAAAGAATTCTGGGAGAAAGAGCCCTGTATCCAGTTCGAAGCTACTTTGTTACTTTTGCAAACAGAGTGGGCACATCAAGCCTAACTGCCCTAAGTGGAAGGCCTCCCAAAATGCCAAACCAGTGGCACTAGTTATAGGTTCGAGTCAGGTGAACGAGAGGAGTTGGGAGAGTGGTAACGGTGAGGGAGAAGTCTGTGGAAAGCTGGAGTGTAGCCGGCTGTGCTCGCTGCCAGCTCAGGCTGAAAAAGTTACCCAACATGCTACGCCACCTCCGGATGAACTGCCTCAGAAATCGTCCCTAGACTGGTGTAAACCTTTTATGTGTCACGGCACAGTGAAAATTCATGGGATCAGTTATCCAGTTACTGTGGCTCGTGATACCTGTGCACAACAGTCTGTGTGCAGAAACGTGACTGGAGGGCCTGTAAACTCAGGGAAGTATGTGCTGTGTAGAGGCATGAACTCAGATGAATACTATGATTATGTTCATGTGGAACTCGATTGCCCCATTGTTCAGGCTGCAGCTCAAGTAGCTGTTGCTGATGTAATGCCAGTAGAGGGGATTGATTTTCTGCTGGGGAACGACCTGGCTGGGGAGAAAGTATTTCCATCTCTTCCCCCACCAGTTGTTGTGGCAGAGAAGTGTTTTGACGCCCCAGAAATTGGTATTGAAGTTGATGCAGAAGTGGAAGCCATGTTCCCGGTCTGTGCAATTACAAGATTTATGGCACAGGTTGCAGCCCGGGAGGAAGAACTGAAGTCACAGGTTCTTGGGGTAGACTGTGATGAGGCAGGGCCACCAATGGAGGAACCTAGTGAGCAGAGTGTTGCTGTGGTGGGTGAGAAGAGTGGGAATGCGTGCATGGGTGCCGCCCCACTTCCCACTCAGGACACTAGAGGTGGTGTTGAGTGTGTCTGTGTGGAGACTGAACCCAGCCCATCGACTGAATTAGGAGAATTTCAGGACGCTGGGGTCGACTGCGGGGATGCAGGACCACCGTCAAACGCGCCTGAGGAACAGAGTGTCACTGTTGAGGGTAGAGGTGATGATGATGTCAGTGTGGAGTCTGACATTCCTCCCCCTGTCGAGTGTACTAGAGGTGACGCTGAGATTGATCGCCCTTCGCAATCCAGTGTCCCGACCAGTCCCTTATCTCAGTCCTCAGTAGAGCTGGCGGGTGTTGGGCCAGCAGAATTGAGGGTGAAGCAACAGGAGGATGTAACATTAAAGCCCTTGTTTGCTGGAGTAGGGGAAGAAAGAAGTATGGAGTGTGGTAAGGAGGAGTTCCTGATTAAAGACAATGTTTTACATCGCCGATGGACGCCCACTGGCGCCACGGTGGATGGAGGAGTGGGTGAGTTAGTGCAGGTGGTGGTTCCTGTGCAGTATAGGGTGCCGTTAATACAGTTAGCACATGAGGGACCTTTAGCAGGTCACTTGGGAAACAGAAAGACAGTGCAGCGCTTAAGATATAATTTTTGGTGGCCAAGTATGCCGGGACAAGTTGCTGCGTACATCAAGAGCTGTCACACGTGTCAGATAGTGGGCAAGCCTAATCAAGTTCTTCCTGTGGCCCCTTTGACTCCCATTCCTGCAGTTGAACCTCCGTTTACCCGGGTAATCGTTGATATCGTGGGCCCTTTACCTCCTACTTCTGCTGGAAACAAGTATTTGTTGACCATAATGGATGTTACAACGCGATACCCAGAGGCTATACCAATCAGAAGCATGCAGGCGAAGTCAGTAGTCAAGCAACTTATTTTGTTCTTTACTCATTTTGGCCTGCCTAAGGAGTTGCAGTCAGACCGTGGAGTAAATTTTACATCTAATTTGTTTAAGCAGACAATGACAGAGTTGGGCATCAAACACATTTTGTCCAGTGCCTACCATCCGCAGTCACAAGGTGCCCTGGAGAGGCATCATCAGACCTTAAAGACAATGCTGCGCACCTTTTGCTATGATAGTGGAAAGGATTGGGACCTAGAGGTACCCTTTGTTATGTTTGCAGTGAGAGAGGTACCAACTGAGTCGTTAGGGTTTTCACCCAATGAGTTAGTGTTTGGGCACAGAGTTCGTGGTCCCTTGGATGTGGTGCGAGAGGCCTGGAGTAACAACAAATCTGGCAACCAGGAATCCATGCTTGACTATGTCTGCAGCACTCGGGAGAGACTGCATTGCGCTTTAGAGCTTGCCCGTGACCATCTAATCGGGGCTCAAGCGAAAATGAAGGCTCATTACGATAAGAAGGTCAGAAGTCGTGAGTTTAAGCAAGGAGATGAAGTTTTGGCACTGCTGCCCATGCAAGGAAAACCTCTGGCGGCTAGATTCAGTGGTCCTTATATTGTGAAGAAGAGAGTTGGGGAACTTGACTATCTAATTGTTACCCCAGATAGGCGGAAGAGTACTCAGTTGTGCCACATTAATATGTTGAAGCCATACTACCGCCCAGTTGATTCTCATTGTGGGATGACTGCTGATGTCTCTCACCTGGGATGTGAAGGACGGGGAAGGGAGGACGTGGCATCAAGGGAACGTGCTGTGGAGGGAGCTGTTGGTGCCGGTGATGTGAGTAGTGGACCAGGGTTACAGCCACAGTCCCTGGAAGGTGATTTTGGAGTGGACGTTGAGGGAACCAGGGATAAGAGCGCTCCTGTAGTTTTGGCGGTTGGTAGTGAGTTGGAGGAGCAGGAGGAAGTGCTTAGTCGTGGTGAGATGTTACCAGCTGACCTGTGGGAGGGCAATGGTTATGCAGCTCTGGTGGAGAAATTGCGACACCTTGAGCCAGAAAAGCGAGAAGAGCTGTGCAACAGATTATGGAAACATCCGAAAGTTTTTGGAGATTCACCGGGATTGACAACTTGGGCTACTCATGACATTGACGTTGGGGATAGTAAGCCTGTAAAATTAGCTCCTTACCGCATCAACCCTATCAGACAGAAAGCTCTCGATAATGAGATCAAGTATATGTTGGACCATGGATTGATCAAGAGGAGTTTCAGTGAGTGGAGTTCACCAGTTACCTTGCAGCCGAAGCCAGATGGGAAGGTTAGGTTGTGTATGGACTTCCGGAAAGTTAATTCACTGTCTAAGACCGATGCTTATCCTTTACCTCGGGTCGATGATTCCGTGGACAAGATGGGTCTTGATTCGAAAATTTTGATCCAGGGCTCAAAATTTTCCCTTGGGGAAGGGCGTGTTACGTTGTCCGCCTTTCCGTTCCCACGGGTGCAGCCGTTACAGCTGGGCTAGGGGGATTATGCAGTATGTATCCGCGTCATTCGCGGAGTTTATATTAGCGAGTGCTACAAATTCTTTTGTTTCTTTCGTTCCCGCCACTGAGGGCAATTTTATTTTATACCATGCTGAATATGCATTTGATTATTTTGATTGTCTTGTGTGAGCTACCAGTATATTTAATGATGTTTTGCTTGTATTAGAAGTACCAATTCATTGTATAGAGAGAGAGAGGGGCACGAATATAAGTTCTTATTAATTAATTTGATTATGCGTTCGCGCTTGGCCGTGCACGAGCCTTGATCAGAGTCAGTCTCTTCCCAGCTAGCTTCCGTATCGTGCGTGTGTGCACACTCTCTCTCCCCAGTCATTTTTATGCCGAGCTGGCGTTTTCATTTAAGTTTATTTTTATTCTTTTTGTTGCTGACTGAGGGAAATAGATATTTTATTTGTTTTTGTGACCTTGTTGTCTTTGGAGGGCCAGTCTAGCACACCGTAGTCTCTCGCTGCCTTTGTTAACGTTCCCCAACACACGTACATACACACACACACACCCCTAACCCCTACACAGTTTAATCCCATCTCTTTGCTCAAGGCTAGTGAGAACCATCGTGAGCTATTAACTGCGTTCCCCCTTGGACACGGGTTAAGTAGAAAGTCGTCACCACCGGAAGTAAGTGGGAGGTGTTCCTGTATACTGTCTCGGGCGGTATTACTTCCGGTAGTGACGATAGTAGGCTAGATCTATAGGTAGGCTGTTCCGTTTTATTATCAAAGTACAGAGTGTTGCGTTCTTAAGTAAGTACTTTTCCGTTGCGCAGTTTTTCTCTAGTTTGCGGAGTGTCAGTGCCGGGGTCTGCGTTATTTTTGCAACGCAGTGGAGGCCGATCATCTAAGGCTGACTTGTCTTTTTGTAATAGCCCCGGGCTGGCGCCACCGTAACAATATATATATATATATATATATATATATATATCGTCTCGTCAGCCGTTTCAGTGTCCACGGCAGGACTGGCCTATCCCGACCGAGGTGGGGAAGATATAGCCAATGTATCTCTACCAAGTGGCTTAGGCTGTCTGGTAGAGACTATGTAGGGTGAGTAATCCTTGTAAGTATAATTGTTGTGTTGGAGTGGCTTTGGATGTGTGTGTAGTCTGTGAACCAAGTGTAATCGGCCCGCGCAAGCCGACAGGGTGCAAACATGCTTTACAGTATGCGACACTGGTTCAACCACAGCACCCGTTGTGTCCGCCAATGCAGTACGTGGCATGAAGAACGCTTCCAAAGTTTATTACCCTGGCGCGGCGCGAACCCTTGTTCTTCAGTGTTCGAAAACACACACTACCACTGTACCACAGAGGCTCCATATATATATATATATATATATATATATATATATATATATATATATATATATATCTATCTGGGGCACTGTAGGATTGGTTGATTATATATATATATATATATATATATATATATATATATATATATATATATATATATATATATATATATGGGGCAATGTAGGATTGGATGATTATATATATATATATATATATATATATCATATTTCACTTTGAGCGTGGTTGGTTTTACCAGAGTTGTTAATCTCTCTCTCTCTCTCTCTATCTATCTCCGTCTCTGTCTCTCTGTCTCTGTCTCTCTCATATTGTTCCACTCTACTTATCGGAGTAACTCTCTACATCCACTCAAACGATACATTCTAATATACTGCAGATGAGCAGCGTTTATGAAAAGTGTAAAATTGGCTCCCAGATCAAGTTACCTGTGCCACCGCTTCACCAAAATGCCATACAGGAAACTGATATAGATATGCTTCAAGGTGTTTACACAACAAGCCTATGTTACCGTGACATGGATCATATAGCAACCATACTGAAAAGTACTAGAAAAACAGGCGGTAAAGAAAGTAATCTGAATGGCTAAATTTGATTTGTATATGGGAGTGGCTTTTAAATCTTGCATTACTGAAAACATTTACTTATTTTGATTAACTGGCAAACCACTGAGTGCTGGAATTTCTCTTACGTAGAAGAAAATCGTCTGTATTAATTATTATAATCATTTAAATGAATCATCAGGATTGTTTTTATCTGTCGGGCTAATAGACATTCATGTAATTTTAACATGTTTAAAATAACCAAATGCATTATTCCCAGCAGAGGGGTCAAGGTAGGATGTGTAATATGAGGCTGTGGACAAGCGTTTGCTAATGAGCGAGTAATGCAGTCATTTGATATTGCAAGGATATGTGCTCGTTCCTTCAATACTCTCACATTGTGTTAATTTCTGCTGTAGTATGAGAGATATCCCTCTGATATGTTAAGTGACTGTATATTCACAGGTACAGTATTTGCATGAATTTATAAGCTTTCGTCATTGACCGCTTCCCCCTTCTGTTTTTTTTCCATCTTTTCCCTCATTCTTAGTTTTTCTCCGCTCTCTCCTCCTCATTGTTTATACCTCACACAACTCATTTTCTTTACTCCCTTTTGTTTACGTATCCACCTATCCATCCATCTTAACTCCACACCTCCCATTCACCCACCGATCTACATTGATTATACCTTCCATCCTTCCTATTTCATTTCTTCCCCTACTTTTTCGCACACGTCTGAGGATATGACTGAGTGACTGAGGACCAAAGAACTTTACCCACTCCACTGATCCAGAATGTGAAGTCTGAGTCAGCTGGTGTGTGTCTATGCGTGAGGATCACGTACAGAGTGTGGAAGAAGGCCAGGTGTGAAAGAGAGGAGTGAAGTGACTGGAGATGATGGCGGATAAGACGAGAGTCGTGGGAAGCGTGAAGTAGGTGAAGCGAGGGAAATATAAGGCACACGAGGAAGACAGATGAATATTAGATTTTGATAATGAGGATGATATGAGGATAACGTGATAGTATGAGGGTACCTATGTAAAAAGGAAGTAAAATATATATATATATATATATATATATATATATATATATATATATATATAAGAAATTACGAGCGACGAAGAATAGAAATACGAAGGGAAAATAGAAAAACACAGGGAAAGAGGAAGAACTGCCGATAAAAAAGCACGATAAAGAGGAAGAAAGTTAGACGACACGAGCAAAAGGCAAGTAATTGGACAATTAACTATAGAAAACTTAAGAGGTGTAATGGAAAGGAAAGAAACAGAGTAAATGGAGCAGAAGAAAGTCGAAAAAAAGGAAAATATGAACAGTGGTTCATAAATTTCTTGTTTTAGGAAAACAGGAAAGGGAAGTACAATGAAGGAAATAGAGGATACACAAGAGGAAGCAAAAATAATAAAGCAAAGTAGGAGATAGAGAAGACAAGTTGAAAGGAAAAGAAAGACTGTAATGACGGTATATACTCACCAAAAAGTTCTCAATGCTCGGGCCATGATGAGTGTGAAAATGAGCGGAACATAACTAGTCATCTCGGAATGGCTGGTATGCCTGATTCTGATGAAGTTCCAAGCCAGTACTGTGACGCCAAGTGCATTTCAATGTATTAACCCTTCGTGGGCCAGGGGTGACCAAGTTACACGGAAGTCCAATGGGGGTCCCGGTGGACCCCAAAACCTAATGGTGAATTTCTGCCATATGCATAAAGTTATATCTACTAAACTTTGTACACCTGTTGCCCAGGACACGGCACGTGGAGCCAACCCACCAACTGCCCCTTTCGTTATTTTTATTTTTTTTTTTGGTAAATTTTTACCTTAACTAAATTATGTCATTTTATCAGAATTTTGTTAAAGTTTGAGTATGGAAGTACTGATCCTACACTTATCTGAATGTCTAATTGTCAGTATTCTTAGAACAGGTTCTCAACATGATAACAAGTTCATGTATAAGGTATATTAGCATGATCATAAAATAAAACTATCCTTATAATGTTCAAATTTGATGCAAAAATATTTTGTTTTCACTGTTACACAAATGTAAAGAAAACTTAATTTTATCAGAAGAAAACAACTAAATGATCAGTACACATCTATAAAGAGAAAACAATAGAAAAACTATACTTTTAATGTTCATCATCAGCGTCGGATACAGATAAATCATCATCTGAATCATTTTCTTCTTCTTGGTCACCATCTGCCGCTGCCATTGAGGAATAAAACTTTGATGTTTGTATTGACATTGTCCTTAATGTTTATAATCTGAAATATTTGAAAAAAAAAAAAAAAAATAGTTATATGAAAGGCCAGGTGGGGTCCCGGTGGACCCCACTAACATTTATTGCAATGTCACTCCTAAATGGTGAGAGATTTTTTGCTCAGATTTTATGTGCATATAAAATAATCATCTACAATAAAAGTCATCAGAGGCAAGGTTGTGAAAATAAAAAATGGCTTGATGGCAACATTTTAAAAACATGCTGGGGTCGACAGGGACCCCATCGGCTTATGAAGGGTTAATGACGTCTGATGAAGTAAACTGTATTTCAGTAAACTCCTGTAACCAGAAGATGTATTTCAGTGACACAGTTAACTATTGATACTCTTAGTATTACTATTACTCTGAAAGTAAAGGGTGTTAAAAATGAGTGAAAAGAGGTGAGGTTCCATATGTGGATATCAGGCCTCCATGAAGCAGTCGCCCTATATGACAAATGTTCAAGACAATGCTGAAAGTTGCATCCGAGTAGATAAGGTACTTAAATGGACCCTGCGTTCACCTACGACATTAGTCATTCCCGTAAGTCAAAGTAATAATGTAATTTAAATATTGCAGTACATGTGTAACATTGCTTGGGTTAAAGCAACACTGTTTTATCTAGCTGAAGGCAAAGAACGTGCTGAGGTAATAAATTCTGGGCAAATACAAGCAACTAGTTTTGCCATAGTGGAATAATCTAAGTATTTATTACTCGTACTGCGACAATTCAACACTTCATGATAACTGCCATGAATTATAACTATCAGTGATAACGACGAAACAGTGCTATGATCACACAACAGGCATGGGATAAGAGTCACTGGCAACTCTTCCATTCACCTAATGTGTGGTTAAACAGGGCTGCCACCTGCCACACACACGCACAAACACACACACCCACACTAGCAGCTGTTTCTAAACTCGTCATTCCTATTTCTCAGAATGCAAGTTGCTTACAGGCTTCGAAAACTTTTTGGTGAGACCGTATCAATGACAAGATATGCATTAATCTTAGTTCGAACAACAGAAACTTAAGAGGGAAGAGGTAGATGTTTGCCCTTACATACTTACATATATACATCTCTCTCTCTCTCTCCCTCTCTCTCTGTATATATATATATATATATATATATATATATATATATATATATATATATATATATATATATGTATATATATATATATATATATATATATATATATATATATATATATATATATATATATATATATATATATATATATATATGGAGCCTCTGTGGTACAGTGGTAAAGTGTGCGATTTTCTACACTGAAGAACGAGGGTTCGCGCCCCACCTGGGTAATAAACTTTGGGAGCGTTCTTCAGGCCACGTACTGGACTGGCGAACGCAAGGGGTGCTGCGGTTGAGCCAGTGTCGCATACTGTAAAGTATGTTTGCACCCTGTCGGCTTGCGAGGGCCGATTACACTTAGTTCACAGACTACACACAAAGCCAAAGACATTCCAGCACAACAATTACATTTACAAGCACTTCTCACCCTACATACAATCTCTTCCAGACAGCCTAAGCCACTTGGTAGAGATACATTGGCTGTATTGTCCCCACTTCGGTCGGGATAGGCCGGTCCTGCAGTGAACACTCAAACGGCTGATGAGATGATACATATATATATATATATATATATATATATATATATATATATATATATACCTCATCAGCCATGTGCTGAACAAAGGCCTCCCCCAACGTCCTCCACGAATTACTTGACTTAACCAATCTCTGCCAAGTTTTTCCTGGAAATTTCTCAATTCATCCCTCCACCTAATGTCTCCTTTTTCTGCTAAGCTAACAATCTCTTGATATCCAGTCTGTCAGCCTCTGGCTCCATTGGATATCCCTTAATATTGCTACATGGCCTGCCCACCTCCGTTTCTGTTCTTTTACAGCTTCTTTAATGTTCTTGACTTTAGTCTGCTCTCTCACTCAAGTTGATCTTTTCCCGTCTTTTAATGATATTCCAATAATGAACTTTCTATTGCTCTCTGAGAACGAATTAGTTTTTATTCCATCGAGTTTTTTAGTTTCCAGGTCTCACAACTATATGTCATAGCTGGTATTATGCATCCGTTATGTGCTTTGTCGTTTCACACATATTGGCAAACTGCTTTTCATAATGTCTGTTTGCCAAAAGCTTTCCATCCAATTGTAATACGTCTTTCTATTTCGCCATCATGGTCTTTCGTTAATTTTAGTATTTGCCCCATGTAATTGTAATTGGTGGTGGGTTAGTGCCCCACCCCGTAAAAAGAACTAACTAAAAAAGTAAATAAAGCGCCTCGGACCCGGACGGACCATACGTTGACGACTAAGGAACGGACAAAGGACATTCTGAGGGTAGGAACGTGGAATGTGAGAGGAGTGAATGATGAAGTGAAAGAGAGAGAGATTGTCCAGGTGCTTGAGGATGCAAAAGTGGATATATGTGGATTGACTGAAACTAAATGGAAAGGTGAAAGGATGAGAGAATGGGAATACGGTGTAGGTATATGTGCGGGAGTCAGTGAGAATGAGAGGGCAAGAGAGGGAGTATGTCTGATGATAAGCAAGAAGTGGAAGGAGAATATAAGAGAGTATGGAACAGTGGGTGCAAGGATTGTATGGGTGAGGATGAAAGTAGGTATACAAGCATGGGCGATTGCATGTGTGTATGCTCCAACAGAGGATCGAGTGGCAAGAGTGCAAGATGAGTTTTGGGCGAGAGTAGAAGCATGTATGGACAAGTTTGAGAGGAGCGAGAGAGTGCTGTTGATTGGAGACATGAATGGCAAAGTTGGGAATGTACGAGTGGATGGAGTGGTTGGTCAGTGGGGTGTGCCAGCTGAAGTAGATGGGAATGGTAGTGCTTTGGTGGACATCTGTGCTGGTAAGGGGTTGGCAATAGCCAACACCTACTTTCGTCATAAGATGATCCACTGGTATACATGGAGAGTAATGAGGAGGATGGATGGTGAACTTGTTGAGCGAAAGGCAAGGATAGACTACGTGTGTGTGGATGAGCGAATGAGAAGACAAGTGTTGGATGCAAGGGTGTGGAGAGGGTGGGGGAATGGAGTCTCGGACCATCACTTAGTGATGGCCAAGGTAGAGCTGCAAAGAAAGTGGTTGAGGAGACGAAGGGGAAGAGAGGAGGAAGCAGCTCCTGTGAGAAGAGTGGAGAAATTGCAAGATAATGAGAAAAGGACAGAGTATAAGAGCACAGTGGAAGAAAGATTGGGAAAGTATGAGCTAGAGCAGATGGAAGGGGTGGAAGACGTATGTAAGATATTCACGGAAGAGATAAGCGCAGCGTGTGAGGCGGTTTGTGGAGTGAGGAGGAGGTGCAAGGGTGTGCAAGGGACAGCATGGTGGAATGATGAGGTGAAACGAGCTGTGGAACAAAAGAAGAAGGCATATGGTGAATGGTTGGCGAGTAGAGGTAGGGGAGAAGATGAGAAAGAGAAGAGAGAGGTAAATGTGAGCAGGAGAAGGGAGGTTAAGAGACTGGTGAAAGAGAGTAAGAAGAAAGTGGATGAAGAGTTTGGGAGGAATCTGAGTGTGAAATGGAGGGAAAGTAAGAAATTGTTTTGGAAGGAGGTAAAGAAAGTAAGGCAGTGTGACAGGGGAAATAGTAGGGGAGTGAAAGATAGGAATAATAGATTGTTGGTGGAGAAGAGAGAGAAATTGAGGAGATGGAAGGAGCACTTTGAGGATTTGTTGAATGTAGAGAGTGAGAGCAGTGTGAGTATAAGTGATTGGGGAATGGCTGGGAGAAGAAGAGATGAGAGGAGGGAGGAAGAGATCAGTAGGTCGGAAGTAGTGGAAGCGATGAAGAAGATTAAGCTGGGAAAGGCCCCAGGAATTGATGGAGTGTGTGGTGAAATGCTTAGGTATGGGGGTGAGATTGTTGTGGAGTGGATATGGAAGTTGTGTAGATTGGCTTGGGAAGAGGGAAGGGTTCCAGAGGACTGGAAATCAGGTATAATTGTTCCTCTGTACAAAGGAAAAGGGGAGAGAGAAGTATGTGGTAACCATAGGGGTATTTGCCTTCTTAGTGTGACTGGTAAAATATATGGTAGAATACTCATTGATAGGGTTAGGCATATGACAGAGGAGCTAGTTGGAGAAGAACAAGGGGGATTTAGGAAGGGAAAAGGGTGTGTAGATCAGATATTTGTTCTAAGATGTTTAGTGGAGAAGTATCTAGAGAAGGGAAGGAAAGTGTATGCTGCCTTCATGGACTTGGAGAAAGCTTATGACGGAATAGATAGGCAAGGTATGTGGAAGGTATTAAGAATATATGGAGTGGAGGGGAAATTGTTGAGTGCTGTGAAGAGTATGTACGAGGGAGCTAGGGCTACGGTGCGAGTGGATGGTGAGCTGAGTGAGTTCTTTGATCTCAATGTGGGACTGAAACAGGGGTGTGTGATGTCTCCATGGCTGTTTAATATATATATGGATGGGGTTGTAAAGGAGGTGCAAGGTAGGGCAGTGGATGTAGGGGTGGCCCTAATGAATGAGGGTGAGATTTGGAAGATTCCGGTGTTGCTGTTTGCTGATGATACAGTATTGTTGAGTGAAGATGAATGGGAGTTGCAAGGTTTGGTGAATGAATTTGGGACAGTGTGTAGGAGGAGGAAGCTGAAAGTTAATGTAAACAAAAGTAAAGTTATGGTGTTTGAGAGGAATGAAGTCACAGAGTGTGCAGTGAGGTTGGATGGTGAGGATATGGAGAATGTGAGTGCATTCAAGTACTTGGGTAGTGTGATGAGTAAGGATGGAACTTTGGGGGATTAAGTACATGAAAGGGTACAGCAGGGAAGAAAGGTTGTTGGTACACTGAAAGCAGTGATGAGAAATAGGGAGGTGAGTATGGAAGTTAAGAAGTCACTGCATGATGGTATTGTGATCCCTACCCTGACGTATGGAAGCGAGGCGTGGACCTTGCAAGAGGGGAACAAGTCAAGAGTGAGAGCAGTGGAAATGAGTTACTTGAGAGGAGCATGTGGAGTGACGTGGAGGGACAGGTTGACGAATGAAGAAGTGAAGGAACGTTGTGGGGTAGATGTGGATGTGGTTGAAAAGATTAGGAGAAATACACTGAGGTGGTTTGGACATGTGGAGAGAATGGAGAATGAGAGACTGACTAAGAGGGTGTATGTAGGTGAGGTGGAGGGAGGGAGAGGGAGGGGTAGACCGAGGATGAGGTGGAGGGATGGAGTTGAGAGGTATATGAGGGAGGGGGGGGTGAGTTGGGGGGAGGGGTGTCAAATGGTGGGTGACAGAGTGACTTGGAGGCGTTTTGTCTGCGGCCACCCTTTGCGGGATTAGGGCGTCGGGCTATAGATAGATAGATAGAATTGTACTCTTCGACTTCAAGAATTTCTTCGCCTATTCTGATGACACTCTTTGATGTATCTGGATTAAACATTACTTAGTAATAGTGCCTGACTTCTCTCTAGAAGTCTCGGGTTCAATTCCAGGTCAGGAGAGTATAAAACATATACCAGGTATATATATATATATATATATATATATATATATATATATATATATATATATATATATATATTGTATACGTGTGTGTGTGTGTGTGTGCGTGTGTGTGTGTGTGGTGTGTGTGTGTTTGTGTGTATGTATATCGAGGAATAGAAGAAGGGAAGGTCTGGAGGAAGTAGTTCTTACAAGGAGGGCGGAGTGGTTACAAGAGGATGAAAAAAAAAAAAAAAAAAGGCAGAATAAAAGAGAGAAGTGCAGCAGCGATTGGGTTAATATGATATGGAGCATATGGGGGACTTGGAAGGTGTGTGCAAGATATTCACAGAAGTAATCTGTGCAGCATGTGAGGTGGTCTAGGTGTGAAGAGAAGACGACAAGGGATGCAAGGAAAAATATGGTGAAATGAAGATGTGAGACAGGCTGTGACACAAAAGAAGAAAGCAAGTAGTCAGTGAATGAGGAATAGGGATGTGGAGGAAATTGAGAGACGGAAGAGAGAGTTATATGAAGAAAGGGAGAGAGAGGTGAAAAGATGAGTAAGAGAGAGAGTAAGAAGAGAGTGGATGAGGAATTTTAAAGGAATTAGGGTGGAAAGTGAAGGTAATGTAAGAAAATGTTCTGGAAAGAGGTAATGCTAGCTAGACAGGGCGTTAAACAAGTTAGTCGGCGAGTGAAAGATAAAAATGGTAGTTTGCTGATGTAGAAGGGAGAAAAAATGAGCAAATGGAGAAAACTATCTATCTATCTATCTATTGCCAGATGCCTCAAACCCGTTTGGGGTGGCCACAAACAAATCGCCTCCACGTCGTCCTGTCCGCCGCCATTTCACTGCCCTGCTCCCAACTCACACCCCCCTCTCTCACATACCTCTCCACCCCATCCCTCCATCTCATCCTCGGTCTCCCCCTCCCTCTTCCCCCCTCCACCTCACTCACATACACTCTCTTCGTCAGTCTTTTACCCTCCATCCTCTCCACATGGCCAAACCACCTCAGTGTGTTCCTCATAACACTTCCTATCACATCCACATCCACACCACAACGCTCCTTTATATCCTCATTCGTAAGCCTGTCTCTCCATGTGACTCCACAGGCTCCTCTCAAATAACTCATTTCCACTGCTCTCACTCTTGACTTGTGTCCTTCCAACAACGTCCAAGCTTCACTTCCATACGTTAGAGTTGGTATCACAATACTGTCATGTAGTAACTTTTTCACTTCCATGCTCACTTCCCTGTTTCTTATCACTGCTTTCAAAGAACCAGCAACCATTCTTCTCTGGTGTACCCTTTCAAGCACTTCACCCTCCAAATCTCACTCCTTACTCATCACACTACCCAAGTACTTAAACGTACTCACATTTTCCAATTCCTCACCATCCAACCTCGCTGTACATTCACTGACTTCACCTCTCTCAAAGACCATCACTTTACTCTTCCCTACATTCACCTTTAGATTCCGTTTCATACACACTCTCCCAAACTCATCCACCAAGCCTTGCAGCTCCCCTTCGTCTTCACTCAACAACACAGTATCATCTGCAAACAACAGTACAGGGAGTTTCCAAACACTATCCTCTCTCACCAAGTCCACTCCAACATCCACTACTCTACCTTGTACCTCTTTTATTACCCCATCCATGAACAGATTGAACAACCATGGAGACATGACACATCCCTGTTTCAACTCAACCTCCAAAGAGAAAAATTCACTTAGTTCACCATCCACACGTACTGCAGCCTTCGCACCATCGTACATGCTCTTCACAGCATTCAACAACTTTCCATCTACTCCATATATTCTTAATACTTTCCACAATCCTTGTCTATCCACACTGTCATATGCTTTCTCCAAATCCATGAAAGCCGTATACAACTTCTTTCCCTTCTCTAGAAACTCTTCCACTAAAGATCTAAGAATGAATATATGATCTACACAACCTCTTCCCTTCCTAAAGCCTCTCTGTTCTTCTCCAACTAATTCCCCTGTTCTTTCTCTAACTCTGTCAATAAGTATCCTACCATACACTTTTCCTATTATACTAAGAAGACAAATGCCCCTATGAATACCACACACTTCTTTTTCCCCTTTTCCTTTGTACAAGGGAATAATTATACCTGACTTCCAATCCTCCGGGACTCTACCTTCCTCCAAGGCCAATCTGCACATCTTCCACATCCATTCTACTACTATCTCTCCCCCATGCTTCAGCATTTCACCACATACTCCATCAATTCCTGGGGCTTTCCCCAATTTCACTTTCTTCATTGCTTCCACAACTTCTATCCTACTGATTTCTTCCTGTCTTCTCACCTCCCTCCTTCTCCCAGCCATTCCCCAGCCACTTATACTCACGTTACTTTTATCCTGTATATTCAACAAAAAGTGTTCTCTCTATCTGCTCACTTTTTCTCGCTTCTGCACTAGTAATCTACCATTTTTATCTTTCACTCCCCTGCTAACCTCACTTCCACCCTGTCTTACTCTCTTCACCTCTTTCCAGAACATTTTCTTACAGTCCCTGCACTTTACACTCAAATTCCTTCCAAATTCCTCATCCACTCTCTGCTTACTCTCTCTTAATAATCTTTTCACCTCTCTCTTTCTTTCTACAGTGGGGCACCAATTTTCGCGCCTAATTGGGTCCAAAAATAATGCGCGAAAGTGGAATTAGCGAAAGTTGGGGCATTGTCTTTATGGCAAAAAGGCTAATTGGTTCCTGGTTATCCTAAAGTAACATCAGATTTTCATTTTCACTTGCAATACAGTACATCAAATCACTATTGTACATTGCATTGTGAGATACAAACAATAAAAACTGTACAGTACACATTATATGAGGAGAAACATACCACAGAGACCAGGTTGAGGTGTTTAATGGATGTTGGGGGTAAGTATCCGAGGCGTTTCCTCCCGACTTTGAATGTCCCGGCCACTTTTTATCACCACCACTGCCTCCCGGCCCTCCCCCCACACCACCAGGCTCTCCCCCCACACCACCAGGCCCTTTCCCCACACTACCAGGTATAGTATAGGCCATTGAACCGTGAGAATCCAACACAATGGAGCTAGCACGCTCGTACACAATGGCGGGAATGGGTGGACAGAGTGTTGACATGACGTCATTCAAGATGGCGGTGGGTTGCAGGCGGGCGGTGCAGGAAATTCAAAGTTCAAAATATTGTCCCAAACCCAAAATTTGTGCGCGAAAATCGATTTTTTTCAAGCGAAAGTGGAAGTTAGGGAATATTTGGTGCATGCCGCGAAAGTGGATTCCTCAAATCCTGCTGTAGCGAAAGTTGGTGCACTACTGTACATATAACTCTCTTCCGCCTCTCAACTTCTTCCACGCTCCTATTTCTCATCCATTCATTGTATGCTTTCTTCTTTTGTGCCACAGCCTGTCACACCTCTTCAGTCCACCACGCTGTTCCTTGCACCCCCCTCCGTCTTCTCTTCCTTCCACACACCACATCACATGCTGCACATATTTCTTATGTAAATATCCTGCACACATCTTCCACGTTTCCCATCTGCTCCAATTCATATTTGCCCAGTCGTTCCTCCACTTCTCTCTTATAATCTGCCTTTTTCTCATCCTCTTGTAACCTTTCCACTCTCCTTGCAATTACTCCTTCCTCTCGTCTTTCCCTTCTTCTATTCTTCCATCTTACTTGTATCCTAATTCTGGCCACCACCAAGTAGTGGTCAGAAAGTCCACTCCCCCCACCTCTATAAGCTCTTGCATCCATTACACATCTTCGCATCCTTTCATCCACACACACATAATCAATCATTCCCTTCCTTTCATTCAGTTCACCACCCACCCTTCTCATCACTCGCCATGTATACCTGTGGATCATTTTATGCCTGAAGAGGGTATTGGCTATCACCAACCCCCTCCCAGCACAAATGTCCACTAACGCACTCCCATTCTCATCTATCTCAGCATGCACACCCCACTCACCAACTATTCCATCCACCTTCACATTCCCTACTTTACCATTCATATCACCGATCAAAAACACTCTCCCATTCCTTCCAAACTTTTCCATGCACACTTCCACATTTGTCCAGAACTCTTTTCTCACTCCGCTAGCACGATATTGCGTTGGCGCATACACACACACACAATCGCCCACATTTGTATTCCAACTTTCAACTTTACCCACACAATCCTTGACCTAACTGATCCATACTGTCTTATGCTCTTCTTCCATCTTTTATTCATAACTATACATACTCCTTCCTTTGCCCTCTCACTTCAAGAAATTGTTGAGGATAAAGAATGGAAGTAATGCAAATAGAAGTGGCTGGGGAATGGCTAAGAGAGGGAGAGATGTGAGAAAAAAGGAAGAAATCAGTAAAATGGAAGTTGTGGAAGCAATGAAGGAAGTCAAAATGGGGAAAGCCCCAGGAATTGATGGAACGTGTGGTGAAATGTTGAAGCATGGAGGAGATATAGTAGTAGAATGGATGTGGAAGACATGGAGATTGGCCTGTGAGGAAGGTAAAGTCCCGGAGAATTGGACGTCAGGTATAATTATTCCCCTGCACAAAGGAAAAAGGGAAAAAGAAGTGTGCGGTAATCATGGGAGCATTTGTCCTCTTAGTGTGCTAGGAAAAGTATAATGTAGGATACTTACTGACAGAGTTAGGGAAATAACAGAGGAATTAGTTGGAGAAGAACAGGGAGGTTTAAGGAAAGGAAGAGGTTGTGTAGATCAGATACTCATTCTTAGGTCTTTAGTGGAAAAGTTTTTAGGAAAGGAATGAAGTTGTATGTGACCTTCATGGATTTAGAGAAAGCATATGACAGGGTGGATAGACAAGGATTGTGGAAAGTATTAAGAATATATGAAGTAAATGGGAAGTTGCTGAATGCCATGAAGAATATGTATGAGGTTGCTACGGCTGTAGTGCATGTGGCTAGTGAACTGAGTTATTTTTCTTTTTGAAGGTTGGATTGAAACAGAGATGTGTCATGTCCCCATGGTTGTTCAATCGGTATATGAATGGGGTTATAAAAGTGATAGAAGGTAGGGCAGTGGATGCTGGAGCGCACCTAATGAGAGAGAAGAGTGTGTGGAAACTCACTTTGCTGTTATCCAGTATATTACCAATATGCCAGGAATCGAACCCGTGACTCTCAGGTGAGAGCCAGGCAGCATACGACTACACCACGACCAGGTAAAAGTTATCTCACATTGTTTCAGTCTTGTAATCAATGTCCATCCGCCCCCACTGTGGGCCTGAGGAGGATTAGATAACCTCCTGGCACTCGGGCAAGTAGATGCTTTTAATTTATCCCAAGCACTTTCGCAGGTCAAAATGAGAGAAACCTGTATTTAACAGAAAAAAATCATCCAGCATACTACCATTATGCCGGGAATAGAACCTGGAATTCTCAGGTGAGAGCCAGGCAGCATACCACTACACCACGAGCAGGTAAATAATACATGGGAGGCAACATTCCTTCTTACTTGTAGGGAAGGTAGCCTATCTGTAATAGGAAGGCTGATAATAATTGTATATATATATATATATATATATATATATATATATATATATATATATATATAATTTTAAATGATGCCAGTATTCCTATATCCATTACAATTGATATCCTAGGCGTTACACTAATCACCAGCCTAAGCTGCATGGCTTATGTTAAATAACTTGCTGAAAATGCTTCTAAAAAATTGGGACTTCTCTACAACGTTCTTGAATTCTTCAATGACGAGCAGTTGGCCACAATATATAAGTCATGTGCGTTTTCAGGTCGAATACTGTTCGCCACTGTGGAGTGGATGTGGAGCTGTTGCACTGAGGCAGTTGGACAAAATTCAAAACAAAGCCATTATATTAATCAATAATCTTGCCATTACGCAGGACCTTCCTCCATTATCAGTACGTCGAGATGTTGCTTCTTTAGCACTATTCTACCGATATTTTTACCGTAAGTGCTCTGACGAATTTGCTTCAATTGTGCCTCTCCTTCACATTTTCTCCCAATATACTCGGGCAGCTGAGAGCACCCATGAACTCACACTCTCTCCCCCGCAATGCAGAACCTCTGTTTATAAAAATTCATTTACCCCCAAAACTACTACTCTCTGGAATTCACTTCCTGGGAGTTGCTTCCCACAAACATTTAATCCACTTTTATCTTAATCCTGTTGTTATAAATATTTATGAACAAAAGGGGAGCCTGAATACACTATGACAAATGACCCTAGATATATTTCAAGATAACACACACAGGGGTTTACACAGAAAAAAGCCTAAGACACAGTACAGTATATTACAGTACGAATACACACGCATGACATGAATGCAATACTTTGTGAGATACAGTACGATATATCACTATATACCACAGGCGCATCACATGGACGGGATCTAGCACAGTATATCACAGCACAAAACATCTCTGTGGCATAAACAGAATACTTAGAACTAGACTGGGATATAGAGTCAGGTCGGGTGTGTATCATTTGGGGGGGTAGGAAGGGATCGACACACTTGAGGGCCTGGAAATAGTTACACTACACCAGGATGTACTGCTACAGTGCTGAATCACAGTATAATATCACTGCTAGGACCTAGGGTACACAGGGGGAATAAGGGTGTTGTACAGGGGTGTATAAGGAAGGGATGTCACTTGGGGTGACGGGGAACTTCTCACAAGGGCATACACTAGCACAACAAGGGGGAGGCTGGTGAAGGTAGGGGGGGGGCACACACAGGGGCACAATGTCTTAGGGACTGGGGAAAGGGAATAAACACAAAGTCTGTAGCACTACACTCATGGTATAGCTGGTCGTCGGTGGGTGCGAGGGGCTCACCTATGGCCATTATGCAGGTAGCTGTAGGTGGCGGCCAGGTGTGGGAGGAGGGCTGTTTGGGGTGTGTTCCCGGTGTGAGTCTCTGGTGGTGTAGCCTGGGATCCAGATCGAGCTGAAGGGCAGAGTGATGGGCGGCCCTTTCCTGGTGGGGGCCCTGGGAGCATGGTGGCCCTCTAGGCTAGGGCCAAACAGGGTTAGTAGGTGCTCAACACGGCGCCTGCCCTTTGTAGTGATAGGAGTTCTGGAAGCAGACCTGGGTTGGCCAAAGCCAAGGGTTAGCCGTTGGGCACTTGTTGCCCCCCTGGGGCTGTGGTCTCGCCTGGAGGAGATGGCTGTCAGAGGTTGGCTGTGGCCACCTGTACTGGGGGAGTCCAGCAGCATCTGGGGGCATCGAGGGTGGCTCACCATAGCCTGGGGGCTGCGATCTCACCTGGAGGAGGCTGTAAGGGGTGATCTGCAGCTGCTTGCTCTGGGGGAGTACATCAGCGGCTGCGGGTGTCGGGGGCTGTGCCACAGCAACAGGATACCTGGCTGCAGGGTAATCTCGTCCCAGGCACTGTCCGGCTGGGGTCCTGTGGGGGAGCAGTCTCCACTCTCTGTGCAGAAGGGGAGGTAGGAGAGACGCCTCACTCAGCCACAGGATGGGCAGGCTGAGCAAGAGGCGTCGCCCTCACAGGGAGCCTCCGGGGTTGCGGAGGGGGAACGACTGGTGGCCGGTTGCCTGGCTTGGCAGGCCTGGTGGTCCCTGCCGAAACTCCAGGCCAGAGTGTAAGAGGGAGGTCCAAAGGACACTTCCTTGGCCAGGCAGGTCCGGAGGACACTTCCTGGGCTCCCTCCTGGGGTGGTCGTGGGAGATCTAGTGGATACTCCATGACAGGTCTGGTGGATGCTGCCGGGGGACCACTCGTCCCGTTGACGGTTGGAGGAGAACCCGTAGGGCCTTCTGGCTGTTGCTGCAGGTCCGGTGGACTCTGCTGCCCTCCTGTCGTCAGAGGATGGTGCAGCTGGGGGATGACTCCTGGTCTCTCCCCTTGTGGCAGATCCAGTGGATACCACCATGGGGCCCACTGCCCTCCTGGGAGCCTTGGCGAAGGTCGTCTGTGAGATGGGCTGACACGCCGGCTCCAGGAGGTGGGTGGCAGAAGGAGATCCGGTGGACGCTCCTCCTACAGTAGATCCAGTAGATCCTACTGTGCTGCTGCTCCCCTGGGGTGAAGTAGGTGTCTGAGCTGCAGGAGAGGCTCATCGTCTTTTAGAGGCAGGTCCGGTGGATTCTGCATCCGAGGGCCTACTTGAGATTTTGCGAATGCAAGTCCCACCTCGATTCTGGCGAGTGCTCTCTCTGTCAGAAGGTAGTGCACTCAATCTGAGTACTGCCTAGTAGTCTGGCTGCGTGGAAGAGGGGCGTCTGGTCATGGGGAGATATGTCCCTCCCGCATGAAACACGGAAGTACATCCCCATCGTCACCTAGTGGGGTGAGGGCTACCTCCCTATGTCCTCCTCCTGGGGTGGTGGTGTCGGGCTTGCTTTGCTGGGTGTATATTTCAATGGACACCCTCAGTCACCCTTTAAGTACGACTGGCTAGTTTTTATCCCGCAATGCCGAATAGATTTTCTTTTTGTAAACCTGTGGAGCAATGATAATAATAATAATAATAATATGAACAAACTGGCAAATTTCAGAATGTACCAAACTTTCTTATAACACTTCTTTTTCCACATCATCAGTGCTTGGCTGACCGAAACTATTGAAAAGGAACCCTCTGGATGTTGTTTCAAGAATACGTTTGCTTTCTAAGATGTTTTTTAGGTGACTGTTCTGTTAGAGTTTTCAGCAAATTCCTGGGCGATCCCTGTTGTGAACCACTACCTTGGTTCATAATATATATATATATATATATATATATATATATATATATATATATATATATATATATATATATATATATATATATATATATATATATATATATATATATATATATATATATATATATATATATATATATATATATATATATATATATATATATATATTTTGATAACAGAACGGAAGAAGGAAAAACAAATGGAGAAAAAAAAACCATCCATACACCAGATTACTGGTGTCCTCCGTTCACAAAATATCTGTAACAGTTAGACTTGAACAGTTGTAGGTTGAAATTTGGAGGAAAACAACTCTGGGGAAGCGAGTTCCAGAGAGATGCAGTTCGGGGAATGAAAGAATTCTGATAGGCAGACGTTCTGCAAGATGGTTGAGTGACATTCCAGTCATGAGCGCTACCAGATGCCCGTGTAGCACGAGGGAAGGCATGGAGAGGTGGCACCATGGACGCAACTTCGTCTGAGCATTTGCCAAAAAAATGTCTGTAAAATAATGCAAGGGAGGCAACATTCCTTCTTACTTGCAGGGGAGGTAGTTTATATGTAATGGCAGGGTTGTTAATGATTCTAACAGCTTTATTCTGAATTTTGTCTAGTTGTCTTAATGCAACCTCTCCACAACCATTCCACAAGGGTGAGCAATATTCAAGCTGAGAGCGCACATGACTCTTATAAATTATAGCTAACTGCTCATCAGCGAAGAAGTTACGGACTCTGTACAATAATCCAAGTTTCTTTGAGGCGGTTTTAGCAAGTGATCTGACATGAGAGGTCCAGCTGAGGGCACTGTTAAGTGAGACACCAAGAATTTCAATACTTTTGGAGATGGGAATATTAGTAGCACTGAAGGTAATGTACGAATCTGGCAATATCTGTCTATTAGTAAACTGTATATATTTAGTTTTACTAGCATTAAAAGAGACAAGGTTGTTTTGTCCCCATTCACTGATTGTAGATAGATCTTGATTTATGGAGATGGCTGTACTGAGTTGAGAGGTAGAGATATTAGACTTTGTAAATGGATGTCTGAGTGTGAATGAACTATGTAGTGTTGAGTCATCTGCATATGAGTGAATGGGATTGTGAGTGACAGATAAGAGATCATTAATATGAACCAGAAACAGGGTCGGCGCCAGAACTGATCCCTGCGGCACGCCAGCGTTAACTGAGTGGAAATTCGAATATACATCATCTACTTTTACTCTTATTTTCCTGTCACTAAGATAAGAAGAAATCAAAGGAACAAAAGACGTTAGTCCATAGCAAGGGAGTTTGGACAGCAGGGAACGGTGCCATAGTCTATTTATATATATATATATATATATATATATATATATATATATATATATAGATATATATATATATAATATATACTGTTTATATATATATATATATATATATATATATATATATATATATATATGTATATATATAAATATATATATAATATATATATATATATATATATATATATATATATATATATATATATATATATATATATATATATATATATATAAATATATATATATATATATATATATATATATATATATATATATATATATATAAATATATATATATATATATATATATATATATATATATATATTCACAATCATCATAGTGAATAGGTTATGATGGTAGTGAAGCAAGTGTAAGGATTAATGGGCATCTAAGTGAATTGTTCACGATCGGTGTAGGTGTGCGACAAGGTTGTGTAATATCCTCATGGTTGTTTAGTATACTCCTATATATGGGTGGGGTGATGAGAGAAGTAAAAGCACGAGTAATGGAGAGGGGGATGGTGTTGGTAATGAATGGTGATTTATGGAAAATATCTCATTTTAGTTCTATGTTGATGATGCAGTACTGCTTGTAAATACCGGACAAGAACTTGGTTGGCTAGTGCAGAGTTTTGCCGATGTTTGTGAGCGTCGTACCTTGAGAGTAAATGTAGAAAAGAGTAAATTGGTGATTATTGAAAGAGAAAATCACTCCAAGTGCGATGTTACACTGAATGGAGAGAAACTGGAATTGGTGAGAAAGTTCAAATACCTGGGTACATTGATAGAAAAGAGAGGAAAATGTGCAAAAGAAGTGGAAAGTAGAGTGGCTCAAGGAAGAAAAGTAGCTGGTGCAATGAAAGCCTTGATAAGAAACAGAGGCTTGAGTGTTGCAGTTGCACGAGGCTAACATGAAGGAGTGTTAGTGCCAACTTTAACATATAGATGTGAGACTATGGTGTGAAATGAAAATGAAAAGTCAAGAGTAAGAGCAGTGGAGATGAGACTGCTGCGGAATGTATGTGGAGTACAGAGGGTGGACAGGATACGAAATAATGTGATTCGTGAAAGATGCCTATCTATTGCCAGACGCCTTAATCCCTTATACGGGGTGGCCACAAACAAAACGTCTCCACGTCACCTTGTTCCACGCCATTTCACTGCCCTACTCCCAATTCACACCCCCTTCTCTCATATACCTCTCCACTCCATCCCTCCATCTCATCCTTGCTCTTCTCCTCCCTCCTTCCCCCTCCACCTCACTCACATACTGTACACTCTCCTCGTCAGTCTCTCACTCTCCATCCTCTCCACATGGCCAAACCACCTCAGTGTGTTTCTCCTAATGCTTCCTATCACATCCACATCCACACCACAACACTCCTTCACATTCTCATTTGTCAGTCTGTCTCTCCATGTGACTCCACAGGCTCCTCTCAAATAACTCATTTCCAGTGCTCATACTCTTGACTTCTGTCCCTCCAACAACGTCCAGGCTTCACTTTCATACGTCAGAGTTGATATCACGATACTGTCATGTAATAAGTTTTTCACTTCCATGCTTACTTCGCTGTTTCTTATCACTGTCTTCAAGGAACCAGCAACCTTTCTTCCTTGTTGTACCCGTTCAAGCACTTCACCCTCCAAACTTCCATCCTTACTCATCACACTACCCAAGTACTTAAACCTACTCACTGTTTCCATTTCCTCATCATCCAACCTCACTGTACGTTCGCTGATTTTATTTTTCTCGAAGACCACAACTTTGCTCTTCCCTACATTCACCTTTGTTTTCCGTTTCTTACACCCTTTCCCAAACTCATCCACGAAGCCTTGCAGTTCCCCATCGTCTTCACTTAACAACACAGTATCATCTGCAAACAACAGTACAGGGAGTTTCCAAACACTGCCCTCTCTCATTAGGGCCACTCCAACATCCACTTCCCTACCTTGTATCTCTTTTATAATCCCATCCATATATAAATTGAACAACCATGGAGACATGACACAAAGCTGCTGGAATTATTAATAACCCTGCCTTTATGAATAAACTACCTCATCTACAAGTATGAAGGAATGTGGCCTCCCTTGCAGTATTTTACAGATATTTTCATGGCAAACGCTCAGACGACGTTGCATCCACTGTTCCACCTCTCCATGCCTTCCCTTGTGATACACGGGCATCTGGTATCGCTCATGACTGGAACGTCACTCGGCCATATTGCAGAACTTGTGCCTATCAGAATTCTTTCATTCCCCGACCTGCATCTCTCTGGAACTCGTTTCCCCAGAGTTGTGTCCCTCCAAACTTCAACCTACAGCTGTTCAAGTCCAACAGTCGAGCAGGGCAGTCGAGCAGGGCAGTCGAGCAGGGCAGTACTCCCGAGGCGGATGGAAAGCTGATGACAGGGAGTGCTGGAGCTCCCGTTTCATCAGCCCTCAGGACTAGTTCCTGACCATCCCCCTTTGCTGAACTTTTTCAGTGTCTCAGTTACACAGAGAGTAGGCCAGCATGCTCTCCAGTACAAATTTCTCTAACTATCTTCACCAAACTACATGCTCAGTACACACTACACTTCCTATTCAAAATTTACCAAAATGGCGTCATTTTATCAAGCCTCGGAGTCCCCAGGGGGGGGGGGCCATAAATGCCCCCTCCATCTGCCCCTCTTCCGGTGACGACTCAAGGTGCCTGGAACCACTGTCTGACTCTCTTCTTCTTCATTTCTGCAACATTCGCGGCCTTTCCTCTAACTTTCGCTCTGTTGATCACCACCTCTCCTCCTCTAAACCTCACCTTCTTTTTCTAACGGAGACTCAGCTGTCTGAGGCAACTGACAGCAAACCCTTTTCTGTATCCTCCTACTTTCTCTATACTCATTTCAAAGCCAAAGGTGGCTGTTGTGTATATATTACGCAACGACTTATCTTGCTCTCGTGTTCCTGAACTTGATTCTTCTGAATTCTCCACACTCTGGCTTCGGCTTTCCTGTCATTCTCTGACTAAATATATCTGTGCTGTTTACTTATCCCCTAATTCTACTGACTATCAAAAGTTCTTCGACTATCTTACTTCTACAATGGAACACATTCTATCCATTTCTCCTTTCTCTGAAATCTCCATTCTTGGAGATTTCAATGTTCACCACCACCTCTGGCTCTCCTCTCCTTTCACGGATCCACCTGGTGAACAAGCCTACATCTTTTCTATCCTTAATGACCTAGAGCAGCTTGTACAGCACCCTACCCGTATCCCTGACCGCCTTGGAGAGAGCTCCACCATACTTGACCTCTTCCTCACAACTAATCCTTCTGCTTACTCTGTTAATCTTTTCTCTCCGTTGGGCTCCTCCGATCACAACCTTATTACCTTAACCTGTCCTATCACTCCGGTACGGCCTGTGGACCCCCCAGGGAAATGTCGTCTGTGGCATTTTGGAGCCGCAGACTGGGAGGCCCTCAGGCAGTACTTCTTTGATTTTCCCTGGAATGATTATTGCTTCCATGGCCGTGAGCCATCTGAGTGTGCCTTGCACATTACGGAGGTTATTCTCTCGGGCATGGAAGCAATCATTCCTTTCTCATATCCTTTGACTAATGCAAGAAAGCCTTGGTTTAATCACGCTTGTTCTAATGCTGTCCGCAACAAGGAGAGGGCCTACAAAAGGTACCGGAGCCAACCCACCCCTGAATCACATCATCTTTACGTTTATGCCCGGAATCGTGCTAAGTCTGTTCTTCACTCTACTAAAAATAATTTCATCCATACTAAATGCTCTCAACTCTCCAACTCGAATTCTTCCCGCTCCTTCTGGCATCTTGCCAAAAATCTTTCTAACAACTTTACCTCATCATCCTTCCCTCCTCTTTTCTACTCTGATGGTTCTGTAGCTATTTCTTCTACTGATAAAGCAGATCTCTTCGCACAGACTTTCTCCTCCAATTCTACCTTAGACGATTCCGGTGCTGTTCCTCCATCACTTCCCCTCTCTGACTTCCTCATGGCTGACATTAAAATTTCTTCAGTTGATGTATTTTCTGCCATCACTGGCCTCAGTACTAACAAGGCATATGGGCCTGATGGGGTCCCTCCTGTTGTTCTCAAGAACTGTGCTTCTGTGCTTACACCCTGCCTAGGCAAACTCTTTCGTCTTTGTCTGTCAACTTGTACCTTTCCTTCTTGCTGGAAGTTTGCTCTTATTCAGCCAGTCCCAAAGAAGGGTGACCACTCCCAACCCTCCAACTATCGTCCAATTGCTTTAACGTCCTGTATCTCAATAGTTTTCGAGTCAATTCTTAATAGAAAAATTTTAAGGCATCTTTCCTATCACAACCTTCTTTCCGATCGTCAGTATGGGTTCCGTCAGGGACGCTCCACTAGCGATCTTCTCACCTACCTTTCAGACTCCTGGTCATCCTCCTTTCGGGACTTTGGCGAAAGCCTTGCCATTGCACTTGGCATCTCAAAGGCTTTCGATCGAATCTGGCATAAATCTTTAATTTCCAAACTGCCCTCCTACGGTTTCTATCCTTCTATCTGTGCCTTCATCGCTAGCTTCCTTTCTGGTCGTTCTATAGCCGCTGTTGTAGACGGCCATCGTTCTTCTCCTAGATCTATCAACAGTGGTGTTCCTCAGGGCTCTGTCCTATCACCAACTCTCTTCCTTTTATTCATCAATGATCTTCTAAGCTGTACATCTAACCCTATCCACTCATACGCTGATGACTCCACCCTTCACCTTTCCATTCGGTTCCCACAACACCCATCTCAACAGTTACTTCAACAAACAAGGGATGAGGCTATGGCACACCTAATGTCTGACTTGGCTCGTATCTCTGACTGGGATAAAAATAATATGGTTGTCTTTAATGCATCTAAGACTCAGTTCTTACACCTATCAACCCGACAAAATCTTCCACAGGTATACCCACTAATGTTTAATAATATTCAGCTTAATCCTGCATCATCCTTGAACATGCTTGGGGTTTCATTTACTCGGGACTTATCTTGGAAAGAACATATTACATCTCTTGTAAAATCTGCTTCCAAGAGATTGGGTGTGCTAAGCCGGCTCCGGTCTTTCTTTCCCCCTGCGCAATTGTTGACTCTATACAGGGGTTTTATCCGCCCCTGTGTGGAGTACAACTCTCATGTGTGGGGAGGCTCCCCACATACAGCTCTTCTCAATAGGGTGGAGTCAAAGGCTTTTCGTCTCATTAACTCTCCTCCTCTTACTGACTCCCTTCAACCTCTGTCTCTTCGCCGCACTGTTGCATCTTTATCTCTTTTTTATCGCTACCTTAATGGTCACTGCTCCTCTGAACTATCTGCTTGCATTCCTCCACCTCTACGACGGGCGCGTAGCACCCGTCTGGCTGCAAACTCTCATCCTTTTTCTGTCCAACTCTCTAATGCAAGAGTTAACCGTTACTCCCAGTCTTTCATTTATGCAACAGGTCAGCTCTGGAACTGTCTCCCTCTGTCTGTATTTCCTGCTGCCTATGATCTCCAGTCTTTCAAACGCAGTGTGTCCAGGCATCTCAAAATGATCGGATCTTGAATTTGGCTCTATATTGTATTTTGTTTTTCTCTTGGAGGGAACTGTTACTGCGGGCTCATGGCCTTTGGTTCCTTCTTCCTCGCATTAAAAAAAAAAAAAACTTCATATATTTTACGACTGAATTTGTAATCTGGTGTATGGATTTTTTTTTTTTTATTATTTTATTTTTCCTTCCTCTGTTCTGTTATAAAGAAAAAAAATGACAAGAGATCAAGCTGGCTGGATAAATGTTGTGAGGGAAAGTATATGATTAGGGATTTGGCACCCCTTTTTAACGTGGCAGTGTCCGGACTGACTCTATCGGATACGTTTATGTGAAGCTACAGAACATGGTGAATGTTTCTGGCGTATCCGATAGAGCCAGGATTCCGGGGGCTTGAATGGTGAGTGAATGGAAGCGTGGCCCATTGGATTGGGCAATTTTGGGTTGTCTGGACATTGCTACTCCTCATCCTGCACTAGGGTGGGAAAGGAGGTCCGGATGATGATGATGATACATAATTATTTATTAACAACAAAACGGTGGGAGGATAAATAAAAGAACTAAATAAAACTAACCCCTATACCAGATTACTGGTGTCCTGTATTCATAAAAATCTGTAACAGTTGGACTTGAAATCTGTACGATGAAGTTTGGGAGGAAGCAATTCTGTGGAAGTGAGTGAGAGAGAGAGAGAGAGAGAGAGAGAGAGAGAGAGAGAGAGAGAGAGAGAGAGAGAGAGAATTCTGATAGGCAAAAGGTCTGCAATATGGCTGTGTGACATTCCAGTCATGAGCGGTACCAGATGCCAATGTAGTGCGGGAGATGGCATGGAGAGGTGGTACAATGGACGAAAATTCGTTGAGCATTTGCCATGAAAGTATCTCTCAAATAATGCATGGGAGGCAATATTCTTTCTTACCTGTAGGGAAGGTAGCTTATTTGTAACAGCAGGGTTGTTAATAATTCTAACAGCTATGTTCTGAACCATGTCTAGTTGTTTTAGTGCCACCTTCCCACATCCGTTCCACAAGGGTGAGCAATATTCCAGCTGAGAGAGCACATAACTCTTATAAGGTTTAGCTAACTGCTCGTCAGTGAGGAAGTTACTTACTCTGTACAATAAATCAAGTTTCTATGAGGTGGTGTAAAAAGTTATCTTACATGAGAGGTCCAGCTGAGGGCACTGTTACGTGAAGCATCGATAATATCAATACTTCTACAGAGAGGAATGTTAGTAGCATTTTAGGAAATATATATATATATATATATATATATATACATATATATATATATATATATATATATATATATATATATATATATATATATATATATGTGTATGTGTGTGTGTGTGTGTGTGTGTGTGTGTGTGTGTGTGTGTGTATGTATATATAACGGGAGTTTTAGAGTAGGAACGGGGTGACTAGGCACATGAAGTCGCAAGCTCAAAAAGGGCAAATGGTAATAAACTATAAAACAAATAGCAATAACAAAAAGTGGGGAACAAAATATGTAAATAAAAGGTATACTTTACTTAACACTAAGCTATAAAGAGAAAAATATCAAACAGGCTCGAAAAGGATTGTCACACTAAGACTTGCAAAATTATCATAAATAATAATAAAGGTAAACCAGTACAATGAAACTAGCCCCTGGGTTGTGAAACCGCTGGAGCCGCAATGAAAGATTCAGACTCCTGACACTCGAATAAAAGTGGTGACATTAGCATGAACAATTAGAATGACTCTGATTTAGCACTTCCTATATATAACTGCAATATCATTAATTTATCTATCTATCAATCTATTGCCCGATGCCTTAATCCCGTAAGGGGTGGCTATAAACAAATCGCATCCATTTCACCCTGTCACCCGCCATTTCACTGCCTCGCTCCCAGCTCACTCCCCCTTCTCTCATATGCCTCCCCACTCCATCCCTTCATCTCATGCTTTTTGTGTGTGTGTGTGTGTGTGTGTGTGTGTGTGTGTGTGTGTGTGTCCGACTCTGGGCATAGGCTTCACAGCCTGCTATCAAGGCCCAGCAGTCCTCCTACATACCATACACCTCTACATGTCACCACTTCGGCGCTAACACCCACCGTCCATTTTGAATACATGCTAGGGCTGTCTCATACAGGACTGGTGTATTGGTATTAGCGGGAGTATTTTTACTACATGTCGGCGGGTCACCTGGTAGATCAGTAAAGCCTGATTTAATGAAATTCAAATCCTTAAACTGTTCCCTGCCCCAGCGAAGATTTGGACCCGGGTCCGTTAAGACTTCAGGCCACCTCTCTACCGATTGAGCCACCGCCTCCCCCTATTGGTCTCCCCCTCACTCTCTCTCCCTCCACCTCACTCACATACACTCTCCTCGTCATTCTTTCACTCTCCATCCTCTCCACAAGGTCAAACCACCTCAGTGTGTTTCTCCTAACGCCTCCTATCACATCCACATCCACACCACAACGCTCCTTCACTTCCTCATTTGTCAGTCTGTCTCTCCGTGTGACTCAACAGAACAGAGGAAGGAAAACAAATGAATAAAAAAAAATAATCCGTACACCAGATTACTGGTGTCCTCTGTTCATAAAATATCTATAACAGTTAGACTTGAACAGCGGTGGGCTGAAATTTGGAGGGAAACACTCTGGGGAAGAGAGTTCCAGAGAGATGCAGTTCGGGGAATGAAAGAATTCTGATAGGCAGAAGTTCTGCAATATGGCTGAGTGACATTCCAGTCATGAGAGCTACCAGATGCCCGAGTAGCACGAGTGAAGGCATGGAGAGGTGGCACCATGGATGCAACTTCGTTTGAGCATTTGCCAAATGAGGAAGTGAAGGAGCGTTGTGGTGTGGATGTGGATGTGATAGGAGGCGTTAGGAGAAACACACTGAGGTGGTTTGACCTTGTGGAGAGGATGGAGAGTGAAAGATGACGAGGAGAGTGTATGTGAGTGAGGTGGAGGGAGAGAGAGCAAGGGAGGCAACATTCCTTCTTCCTTGCAAGGGAGGTAGTTTATTTGTAATGGCAGGGTTGTTAATAACTCTAACAGCTTTGCTCTGAATTTTATCTAGTTGTTTTAATGCAACCTCTCCACATCCATTCCACAAGGGTGAGCAATATTAAGGCTGAGAGCGCACATGACGCTTGTAAATTATAGCTAACTGCTCATCAGCGAAGAAGTTACGGATTCTGTACCATAATCCAAGTTTCTTTGGGGCGGTTTTAGCAAGTGATCTAACATGAGAGGTCCAGCTGAGGGCATTGTTAAGTGAGACGCCAAGAATTTCAATACTTTTGGAGATGGGAATATTAGTAGTACTGAAGGTGAGATGGGAATATTAGTAGTACTGAAGGTGATGTACGAATTTGGCAATATCTGCCTATTAGTAAATTGTATATATTTAGTTTTACTAACATTAAAAAAGACAAGGTTGCTTTGTCCCCATTCACTGATCGTACATAGGTCTTGATTTATGGAGATGGCTGTACTGAGTTGAGAGGTAGAGATATTAGACTTTATAAATGGGTGTCTGAGTGTGAATGAACTATGTAGTGTTGAGTCATCTGCGTATGAATGGATGGGATTGTGGGTGACAGATAAGAGATCATTAATATGAACCAGGAATAGGGTTGGTGCCAGAACTGACCCCTGCAGCACGCTGGCGTTAATTGAGTGGAAATTGGAATATACATCATCTACTTTTACTCTTATTTTCCTGTCACTAAGATATGAAGAAATCAAAGGAACAAAAGACGTTTGTCCATAGCAAGGGAGTTTGGACAGCAGGGAACGGTGCCATACTCTGTCAAAAGCTTTAGAAATATCAAGAGCTACTGGATCAATTTCTCCATGTAGATCAATTGATTGATGGATGGTATGAGTCAGGAGATTGAGTATGTCAGTGGTGGATCTTTCATGGCGAAAACCATATTGTCTATCACTAATTAAGTTGTTGGATTCAAGATGTTTAACAATGTACTTATTAATTAAAGTTTCAAATACCTTACCAAGAGAAGATGTGACAGCTATTGGTCTGTAATCAGAGGGGTCAGAGGAACTTCCTTTCTTCGGAACAGGGTGGATATTGGCTTCTTTCCATGAATTTGGGAATAAAATAGTACGTATGCATAGTCTGAATAATTTAGCTAGAACAGAGGCAAGTTCAGGGGAACACTTTTTCAAAACCACTGGCGGCATTCCATCTGGGCCTGGAGCTTTGTTGGTTGGTAAATTGTCTAGGATGGATTTTACGTATCGTGTCTGTATTTTAAGTGAGACAATTTCAGGAGAGTCAAGTTCTAGTACTGGGACATTCTGGCTGGTATCGTCTATGGTAGAGTGTCTGGCAAATGTACTGGCAAAAATATCTGCTTTCCCACGTGGGTCATTTGTAATGTTGCCATCTGAAGATTTTAGAGAGGGAATGGAAGATGACTTGTTAAAGTTATTATTGAAAGAATTAAGAGTTGACCAGAATATTCTATCGTCATTAGGGTTGTTAAGTAGTTCTGATGCTTGCTTTTGAAGAAAGTTTGATTTAGCTAGATTTAATACAGCTTTTGCATGATTTCTAGCAATTTTAAATTGAGAGAGTGATTCAGATGTTTTTTATTTTAAGTAAGAGTTATATGCCAATGACTTTTGTGCTGTTGCTCTGGCACAGTTGCCATCAAACCATTTTGGAGAGTTCGATCTTTTAGTGAACTGCTGACTTGGTATGAATAAATCCATACCAGCCAGTATTAAGTCGCAAATGTTGGACTGGGTGGAATTGGAATCACTAGAGAAGAAAGACTACCATAGAATGTCAGCAAGATAATTTCTAAATCCATCCCAGTTTGTCTTATGAAAGTGCCATCAGGTCACCCCGACAGGTTCAGAACGGGGAGGGGTGGGGGGGTTAACTAATGAGGCTTTGATGAGATTGTGGTCAGTGGATCCAAGTGGTGACAGTACCTCTATCCTGTATTAATCTGAAGTATTTGTCAAGAATAAATCCATGAGATGGGCATTATGGTCAGGATTATCAGGTATTCTGGTTGGTTGCTTTACCAGCTGGGTGAGATTAAACGATTCTGCAAACAGCTCACACTCTAGACCAGCGTCATCAGTCCTGGTAGAATGCAATAACCATTCAACATTATGTATGTTAAAATCACCCAAAATGATTATTTCGGTGCTAAGGGAAAGGTTAAGGTTATTCAACTGTGTGGATATGGAATCAAATATACTGGGTTCAGAAGCATGGGGGGAACGATAAACTACACAAATATATTTGGTAATATTTTGACAATTTAGTTTATACAATGAGTAATCAAAACTGGATGAAGTGAAGTTTAAAACAGTATCAACTTCATATTGGGATTTGATATAACAACAGGTGCAGCCCTTGTTATAGAAGTTTGGAAGGAGATGGTAACCGAGACAAGAAAAATAGGGATATATCACTGGAGGGTGAGATCTGTGGCTCTGTGAGGAAAAGGGCCAGAGGGGATATGGACTGAAGGAAAAAATGAACTGAGTTTAAATTTGTGGTAAGGCCGCGGATGTTGGTGAAGAATAAGGCCGCACTTTCGCCTCTTCGCTGATGAGCATTAGCGGAAACAGCAACAGTCGCTGCCGGCACAGTCGCTTGATGGCGACCGGGAGGGCCCTGTGCCGCCAGCCCTACCCTGCCGGTGGTGGCAATCCAAGGTACCACCTCATTTGACTGTAACACTGCAGCGGCCATTAAAAAGAAAGTGAAAAGAAGGTGCGATATGTTATGCGCATGTAGTGTGGTGTTGACAGTTGAGGGTAGAGGTATTATGAGAGAAAGCTGGCTTACTCTCTGTGTAAATGAATGCACTGAAAATGTTCAGCAAAGGGAGATGTTCAGGATCAAGTCCTGAGGGCTGGTGAAACGGGAGGTCCAGTTCTCCTTATCACCAGCTTGCCATCCACCTCGGGAGTACTGCCCTGTTCGACTGGTGCTACAGTCTACTCCATTAAACACACTCATATTTTCCATTTCCTCCTCACTTCACTTCTCTCGAAGATCATACCTTTACTCTTTCATACATTCACCTGTAGATTCCTTTTCTTTCACACTCCCCCAAACTCATCCACCAAGCCTTACAGCTCCCCTTCGTCTTCACCTAACAACACAGTTTCATCGGCAAACAACAGAACAGGGAGTTTCCAAACACTGCCCTTTCTCATTAGGGTAGCTCTAACATCCAGTGTTCTAGCTTGCATCTCTTTTATAACCCCATCCATATACAGACTGAACAACCAGAGACATGACACATCCCTGTTTCTATCCAAGTTTCAAACAGAAATAGAAAAATTCACTCAGTTCCCTATGCACACGCACTACGGCCTCAGCACCCTCATATATACTCTTAACGGCATACTCTACATCTTGCCCGTCTAACATTTTTTCTTTGTTGACTGGGTTTGGAGAAGGGGAAGGGACAGAGACAAATAAGAGGAAATTAAAGGAGGTAAATGAACAGGGAGACAAATGAGAAGATAAGAAGGGTTATAAAAGAGGGCTGGACAGGAAGGGAGAAACAGAGGGATTTAGAGGTACAATTTGGAAGGGGAAGGGATGAACATAGAAGGGAATGGGACAAAAGCGGCTCTGTAAAATTATTTCGATTCATGAAGGACAGGTGTTTAAAAATGAAGATAACAGATGAACGATAAAAAAATAAAAATAAATAACTAATCAATATGAGATGAAGAAGAACTAGATATAACGCTCTTTTTCCACACATCATTTTTCAATACATCGTCGTACCATTCTATTATGTATTAGACTGTCTCGCTTTACCAGATAATGATATTATTGAATTCTGTACGTCTAGTCATACCCTATCATGAAATTATTTCCAACACAAGACCATTGCACTGTACCATTACATCATAACATATAAAAAAAAGTTTCACACTCTCATAATTTTATTTTGTCCAAGCAGTACAATACGACAATACCATACCGTTTTACTCTGTTATACCATTTCACCAGATTTCAGGTTGTAGCACTAACACATCACTTATCTCTGTGACATAATGATTTACCGTATGACATGCTACCATTCCAGGCTGTTTCACCATGTCGAAGAATTTAACAGTATTGCACGTTTCTCCACACCAGTATTGCGTAATAGCTTATTGATCTATGCAGAGTCACAACATACAAATATATTTTGAGATTTTACCCTGCAATGTCACCGTACGTGTGTTATATTAACGTGCAATGCAATTTTACTGTTCAGCATGATATTACCTATTATAAATTTTCATCAGACATGCTGATTAACATCGGGTATATGGCCATTACACTCTGTTCCAATCTGCTCCACGATACCGTGTTTTTTTTTTTCCACAGCTTCATTCAGGCTAATATCAATACCTAAGTTATTAATGCTGTTAGGAGTTGGTTTGGGGGCGAGAGGTTTGTTTTACCTATCGTAATCTATGAAATCTTAGTATAATCCGTGGCTAATCCAAGAATGATTGGTTTCCATAAATTTTATTCACGTATGGTTTTATGCAGGGACAAAAAAAATCATAGCCTTCCTATACAATAATGAATAATCACCACTACTTCAGTCCAGTATGTCATGGTTCTCACAGAACAGTCAGTAGCACTCTGTTCATTACAATTTATCATATGTTCATATACCTATGCGTCTATTGCCTTCCCATTCTTCATCCTGTTCATAGACATCTTCAATTCAGCCACTGATATTTTTGAGTACCAGGATCTTTGCCTTACGTATTACCCGGCCGAATCATGCATTAACACACGTTAAATCTTGCCAGTATTAATGGTGCAGTTCTTCCTCTTCGCCTTGAGTCCTTCATGCTGGGTATTCATCTCAATCTTCCTGTTAGAAGTATTTACAACATGGGCGTATTCGCCCCAACTGTCGTCTTAGACATAGTTTCAGTATTTACAGGACAGTCCAATACCTATCTAACTATCTTGCCTCAATCCCGAAAGGGGTGGCCACAAAGAAATCACCTCCATGTCCCCCTGTCCAATGCCAATTCACTGCCTTCCTCCCAGCTCACACACCTCTCTCTCATATACCTCTCCACTTCACCTTTCCATCTCATCCTTGGCCTCTCCCTCCCTCTCTCCCCCTCCACCTTACTCGCATACGCTCTCCTCTTTAGTCTTTCGCTCTCCATCCTCTCCACATGGCCAAACCACCTCAGAGTATTTCTCCTATCGCTTTCCATCACATCCACACCACCTCTCTCCTTCACTTCCTCATATGTCAGTCTGTCTCTCCATGTACCTCCGCATGCTCATCCCAATAACCCATTTCCACTGCTGTCACTCTTGCCTTGTGTCCTTCCAACAAGGTCCAAGTTCACTTCCATATGTTAGAGGTGGTATCACAATACTGTCATGCAGTAGCTTCAACCTAGGACACCACAGATTTAGTCAAAGCACCTTGGCTTTGCTGTAACGACAGACGATAGCATTACTATAAGTATGTTACAGCTGCTACAATTATGTGACTACAAACGATTGCATTACCTTGCATTGCTGCAATTATATTTCAGTTGCTACAATTATGTAACTACACACAATAGCATTACTACAATTATATTACAGTTGCTATGACTATGTAACTACAAACGATAGCATTACTACAATTATGTTACAGCTGCTACAATTATGTAACTACAATTTTATGGCCAACACATTTATGTAAGTTTCATTAAGAAGATGTAACTAAAATTTTAAGGCAAACACAATTATGTAGCAGGTACAGTAACACAATGTTATGTTACACTTGTGTAACAGTTGCATTAAAATGATGTAATTACAACAGCATTAACACGATGTAACTGCAATTATGCAATATTAATACAATTATGTAACTTTTATAATTTTATGTATTTGATTTAATTAGCTTACAAGTAGATTGTAATGTTATGACATTATTCACTGTCGATGGTACGCCAGTTTCGCGTGACCGAGCGATATGTAGACTATATAGGCATTAGGATATATCTCATAGACACAATGTACAGGATGTAATGTCTGCTGGGGACACACAGTTTCTCACTAGAAATGTCAATTCGCGTAATGTACAGTATGTTCACAGTCTTGTTGTCCCAGACCATCAAGAATGCTTAACATATGATGTATCTCAAACAATATCTTTGTAGTCCACGTGAGTAACTAGACACCACATCCCGCACACACATCCTCTCCAAGCTGTAAATAATGTCGGAGAGCTTCCCTTCAAATCAGAAGGGGTAGAGAGGGCCCGAGAATACCATCAAGGGCGGAGGCAAGAGATAGGGTCAACTAGGAGGCTTGGCCTCACGCTACGTTACTCTGTAAATCACACTCAATATAACTGAGTGCAATAGAAAGTCAGTAACCCAAGAGTGCTGTAACTCACCTCGGTGACACTACGTCTCATATTATTGAATTCTGTACGTGCTTAACGATCCATAATCGATTTCCCTATCTCCCTACATGTACCTAAGACCACACTATCGAGATTGCGACTGCATTATCAGAAGTGAGAGAGCGTGCAGACACATCTTGAGTCTACGACATCCACAGAGCTGAGCCAGATATTGTGTTGGACCAGATATTGTGACAACGGATAATTGAGAGTTCAGTATATATTCTTCCTATCCATCCACAGGAAGGATGCACTAGTTACTTATACTCGTACACAATATGGTAAGATTTTTAAAATACATAAATCAAATATTTCCAGTGAGACATAGTGGAGAAGGCTTGGGAGAAGGACTCTAAGGTGTTTATGGCATTTATGGATCTGGGAAAAGCATACTACAAAGTAGACAGAGAAGGATTGTGGAAGGCTTTGTGCATGTGCGGTTTAGATGGTAACCTGCTAGGAGCCGACAAAAGATTTTATGATGGTAGTGAGGCATGTGTAGGGGTAAATGGGCATCTAACTGAATGGTTCATGATCAGTGTGGGCGTGCAACAAGGTTGTGTGATGTCCCCATGGTTATTCTAAATATATATATATATATTTATATATATATATATATATATATATATATATATATATATATTGTTACATAGCCTATGATTTCATCATCCTTTGTGTAATTTTTACGCACAGTATGCTGCATGTTTGATCACGAGCGTGTTCTGCCTCAGTCCCCCCCTTCTACCGTTATAGTAGAGTAAGTCGTCCTTTCTGTTGTTCAGAGCGGGATTGTCAGCTTTTTGTCCCCATGGCTTCATTTGCGCGTCCTTCTTACAAGTTGTATCAAGCTCTGCTGGCCCCTATATAATGAGCTCAATCTCTGCATCATTGCCACTTAGATCTACTCCTCATTTTGTTCACATCTCTGTCCTCCCCTGTACAATTATTATTATTGTGAGTGCTCAGAAAGTCTCCAACCATCTAGCAGCTGTGTAATTTGAGTATAACTGTTGTTGCATTTTTTCTTGTGCTGTATAGCATAGGGTTAATTCTTAGGCCTAGTGAGTTTTTTTTGTGATTTATGTAAAAGTTCTTTTTGTCAGCCAGATTTAATATTATTTTGTATCTGTAATAATTTATCTTGCATTAACTGAGCATTACCCAGTGTATTTTCATTTTATCAGGGCTGACTTAGATAAATTTACTCTTGCTAATTTCGTGTTAATAGAGGCTATTGCAGTTAACCATATATTTAACCTGTTTTTGCCATTACATTATCCTTATGAGTCCTGAATGTTTTGTTGTTAGTTTGAGCATTAAACTTTAACTTGTAATTTTACCTAACTCTTTTGTTTTGAACCTGGAACTTTACGGGACAGTAGTGATTTTTAGTATTCTCACTTAAAGTGTACATTATCTTTCTCTGTTCCGTAACAATATATATATATATATATATATATATATATATATATATATATATATATATATATATATATATATATATATATGGATGGGGTTATGAGGGAAGTAAAAACACTAGTAATGGAGAGACAGATGACGTTGGTAATGAATGGTGAATATGGAAGGTTTCGCTCATGTACATTGTAGATGATAAGCTGCTAGGTGCCAACAAGAGTTTTTATGATGGTAGTGAGGCATGTGTAAACGGTCATCTAAGTGAATGGTTCACGATCAATGTGGGCGTACGACAAGGTTGTGTGATGTCCCCATGGTTGTCCAAAATATATACATGGATGGGGTTATGGGGGAAGTAAAAACACTATTAATGGAGAGACAGATGGCGTTGGTAATGAATGGTGATGGATGGAATATCTCAAATTTGTTGTATGCTGATGATGCAGTGCTACTTGCAAATTCCAGACAAGAACTTGGTAGACTAGAGCAGAGTTTTACTGATGTCTTTGAGTGTCGTGCCTTGAAAGTAAATGTAGAAAAGAGTAAAGTGATGGTAATCGAGAGAGAAGGTGACTTCCAGTGTGATGTTAGAGTGAATGGAGAAAGACTGATGCTGGTGAGAGAGTTCAAATACCTGGGTACAGTGACAGAAAAGAGTAGAGAATGTGCAAAAGAAGTGGAAAGTAGAGTGACACAAGGAAAGAAAGTAACTGGTGCAAAAAAGGCCTTGATGAGAAACAGAGGCTTGAGTGCTGCAGCTTCGCTAGACTTACAAGAAGGAGTGTCAGTGCCAACTTTAACATAATTATGGATGTGAGACTATGGTGTGCCATAAATGGAAAGTCAAGGGTGACAGCAGTGGAGGTGGGACTGCTGAGGAACTACAGAGAGTGGATAGGTTAGGAAATAATGTGATTCGTGAAAGATGCGGAGTGAGGAAGTCTATGATCACCAGAATCGAAGAGAGTGTACTGAGATGGTATGATCATGTGGAGAGAATGGATAACAACATAATGGTGAAAAAGGTATATCTCAGCGAACTGAAGGAGGGAGGAGGCGAGGCAGGCCAAGAAGAAGGTGGAGGGATAGGGTGGATGAGTGTGTGAGGAAGAAAGGTATGGAAGTTGGTGAGGCTAAGAGACTGACCAAAGATCGAGCTGGTTGGATGAATGTTGTGAGAAGAAGCTCATGATCAGGGATTTGGCATCCTTTTTTAACGTGACAGTGATCGGACTGACTCTATCGGATACATTTATGTGAAGTTTTTGGGGTATCATACAGAGCCAGGATTCTAGGGGTTTGAATAATGAGTGAATGGAAAAGTGGCTCATTGGATTGGGCAAACTTGGGCTGTCTGGACGTTGCTACTCTTCACCCTGCCGTAGGGTGGGAAAGGAGGTCCGGACGATGATGATAAATTACCAAGGAAGAAGGCGTTTCGTAAGGAGAGATGATTGGTGAGAATCATCATTAGAATTCACCCACTTTGGTGTTGTCATTAGGGTTACTAGAGGAATTAAGGGAAAAAAATCACTGAAATCTTACACCGGCAATGTAACTAATTAGTGAGAAGTAGGAGTCATACAATAAAAACAGATATAGCTTGTTAAAGCAGAGGTAAAGTGATTGTTAGAAACTTCATAAGAGAACATTAAGAGTCCAATCACCGTGTTATTCCAAGTATGGGACGATTTTATCTAGGAGTATCTTGAGATGTGATAAAAATAAAAGCACAAAATCGTCACAGAAACAAATAATACTGTATACAACTGGTTGAACATCACACAACTGAAAACACTGGAATCGAAATCCTGCAGACACAGAAGGTGCTTACCTTAAATTTATTCGGAGAATGGAAAGAAGTTGAATGTTGCTTTCATGGTGGCATATGACAGCGTCGATTGGTAAGAAAGATGAAAGGCATGAAAATGTATATAGAAAGTGGATGGGAAATTGCTGAATGCTGTGGAGTATGTATGAGGCGCTATGGCTGCAGTGTTTGTGGATCGTGAATAATGTGCATTCTTTGATCTGAATGTTGCATTGAAGCAGGGGTGTGTTATTCCTCTGCTGGTGTTCAGTCTGCGTATGGATGGAGTTATAAGAGATACTAGGCAGGACGATGGATGATGAAGTCTGTAAAGAGGGAGCGTATTGTGTGGAAACTTTGCGTAGTGTTGTTTGCCGACGATATGGTATTGTTTAGTGAAGATGAATGTGAGCAGCAACACTTGGTGGGTGGGTTTGGGAATGTATGTAAGAAACGAAACCTAAAAGAAAATGTAGATAAGGAAACACTGTGGTCTTTCAGAGAAACGAAAACACTGAATGCACAATGAGGTTGGTGAAGAAATGGAGAATATGAGCGCATTCAAATACTCAGGCCTCCCCGAGTCCCATGCCCAATACCGCCTTGGGGGAGGGGGGGATCAGAGACGGTGGTAGGGGCTCGATGCGCCTTGGGCCTAAGCCCGTGGCTAAACCAATTTGCATGGGCTGTCTCTCTTTCCATCCCGTTTTCCTTTTGCTCTACTAACTCCTAACTCTCTCCTCCATCTCCCCATACATCATTAACGGAGGCCCACTAGTGATGTAGATCATCCCTGTGCATACCAACAAGGACAGAATTTATGCCTCTCCATGTCTTTGTCGTGTGTGATGCTCCCCATACTCGCCACACGCTCTCATCTGCGAGTTGAGTCTGCTGCAAGGCGTGGTGTTGTTTTCTAAGCTGACAATACACTTCTTTAGTATGGGGTTGGGGTAAGACCGGTGGTCCAGTGTGACCCTGCTGGATCAGTTGGCTATCCATACACTGGCTAGGGTTTAGCAGCTGCTGTCTATAGTGGCCGCCACATTGGTCCCGGGGCCATCACACATCAGGCAGTAGCTACATATACTTCCCCTCAAACCACTGCGGCTGTTGGGTGTCGTCAAGCCCCATTGTCCGCATCTGTGTCAAGTGTATTGGGCCTCATAATGTGTTCCATACAGGCTGCCCAATTTATTGCTTTCAAACTGAAGTCACAGCAGTCAAGTTCAAACAAGGTCGTATCCTTTGAGAAGCTCGCGAAGAAACCCGTCGCTTTGGCGTCCTCTTCACTCAATACTCGATTCATGTTCAACCAGTCACCTCAACCCTTATATCCATCCCTTCATCATCCCCTAATTTTCCATGTTCTTCTCCCTGTTGCTCTTACCCATCCAATCCTACCACTCCAGTATCCGCCACTCGGGGACTTGCTTGGCAGGTGTGGCATCCTGCCCCTGACATTATCTATCTATCTATCTATCTATTTATCTATCTATCTATCTATCTATATATATAAAGCGAGAGAGACAGAGAGAGAGAGAAAGGTACACACATACATATGTATAGGTATATAGGTATAAAGATATATATAGTTATATATTTAAATGTCTCCTACGCTCCTCATGGGACAACACTGAATTAGATGATGATGATGATGATATCTATCTATCTATCTATCTGTCTATTTATCTATCTGTCTATCTATCTATTTATTTATTGCCAGATGCCATAATCCCGTAAGGGGTGGCAACAAACATATCGCCTCCATGTCGCCCTGTCCTCCTCCATTTCACTGTTCTGCCGCCAACTCACACCCCCATCACTCACAGACCTCTCTGCTCCATCCCTCCATCCCACCCTTGGCCTCCCCCTCCCTCTCCCCCCCTCCACCTCACTCACATTCACTCTCCTCATCAGTCTCTCACTCTCCATTCTCTCAACTTGGCCAAACCACCTAAACGTGTTTCTTCTAACACTTCTCACATCCACACCACAGAGCTCCTTCACTTCCTCATTTGTCAGTCTGTCTCTGTGTGACTCACATGCTTCTCTCAAAAACTCATTTCCACTCCTCTTACTCTTGACTTGTGTCACTCCAACAAGACCCAAGCTTCACTTCCATAAATTAGAGTTGGTATCACAATATTGTCATGCAGTAACTTTTTAACTTCCATGCTTACTTCCCCGTTCCTTATCACTGCTTTCAAAGAACCAGCAACCTTTCTTCCTGGTTGTAGGCTTTCAATCACTTCACCCTCGAAATTTCCATTTTTAATCATCACATTACCCAAGCAGTTAAATGCACTCATAATTTTCATTTCCTTCTTATCCAACCTCACTATACTTTCAGTAACTTAATTTCTCTCTCTTCGATATATATATATATATATATATATATATATATATATATATATATATATATATATATATATGTTTCTGTGATGATGTAGGGCTTTTTTTTTTAATCACATCTCAAGATACTCCTTGATAAATTCGTTTAATACTTTGTATAACAGGGTGATTGGAAACTTAATGTTCTCTTACGAATCACTTTACCTTTGCTTTAAGAAGCTATCTCTGTTTTTATTGTATGACTCCTACTTCTCACGGATTAGTTACTTTGCCGGTCAAGATTTCAATGATTTTTTTCTCCCCTCATTCCTCTAGTAAGCCTAAAGACAACACCAAAATGGGTGAATTCTAATGATAATTTTCATTATTCATCTCTCCCTACGAAACTCCTTCTTTCTTGGTAATTTATCACCATCATCCGGATCTCGTTTCCCACCCTTGGGCAGGTTGAAGAGTAGCGACAGCCCAAGTTTGCCTAATCCGATGGGCCACGCTTCCAGTCACTCATCACTGGAGCCCCCAGGATCCTGGCTCTATTTGATACTCCAAAAACTTTCACCATATTCTGTAACTTCATATAAACTTATCCGACGAATCAATCCAAACACTGTCACGTTAAAAAGGGGTGCCAAATCCCTGATCATGCGCTTCTTCTCACAACATTCATCCAACTTCTCGATCTTTTGTTAGTCCCCTAGTCCCGCCAACTTCCATACCTCTCTTCCTCACACACTCATCCACCATATCCCTCCACCTTCTCCTTGGTGTACCTCGCCTCGTCCCTCCTTCAGTTCGCTCAGATATGCCTTTTTCACCAATCTATTGTTACCCATTCTCTCCAAATGACCATACTTTTATGCTAGGTGTTTTTAGGTTGCCTTCTTGTCCTAGAAACACTAGCTGTGAACCGGGGTTATCTTTCGAGACTGGAGATAGAGTACACCACGAGAGGAACAGGGCATAAAAGCTCTGGGCAACAACCTTATACGTGTATTATCTTAACCAGCCCCGTCCCGTCGACGTATGGGTAAGTTGCAATGATTTGCATTTGCCAGTCCCGGCGACGTACTGGTACGTCGTGCAATTACAAGGTCCCTAATTTGCACAATTTTCAATTTTCGCGCGTGATTTTTCGTATGTATACATGGGACACCTTCCTCTATTCCTCTACAGGATGCCAAGCAGGGACAATGCCTTACACGCATAACCTCCCCCCTCCCCCCCTCATGCCATTGTCTCAGCAATTCACCTGTTACCAGTGACCTGGCCAGTAAAGATATTCAGGGCCAGAGTGATTCCCCAATCGATGACAATGTGGAGGACAATGTTTACATAGCATTAGAAGAAGAAACAGCCAGAAATAATGATCAGGTAATGTGGCAAAAAAAGGTCAGGTATGGTGATTAGTTAGTGAGTGAAACAATGCTTATAATGTCTTTATTACCGCTTGAACACCAATATACTCTCATACTATATATACATTCGTACCAAGTAAATAAATAAATACCATTTATGAGTGGATAAAATAGTTACCCTCCCATAGAACTCGTTTTCTTTGGTGCCAGCATGTAAGAAAATCCAGTCAGGTAAGGAGGAGCTCCTACCTGGATTGGGTATTTTAAACCTCATGTGAGCAATTTCTCAATGAATTTTCGATGTTTCTCACCAAAGCGAAGGTTTTACCCCCCAAAAAAAATTCTAAAATACCTCGGGACTGGGGGATGTCGGAGGTGCGGAAAACCTCGGGACGTGACGGGTTAATTTATACCACTGTATGCATTATGAATACAAATACAACACAGTACGCTATTCAGTCACAAAGGCACTAGGTAGACTAGAGGGCTCCAACTAGGCTGCTGAGGTCTTGAACTCTACAGGTGTCAGCCAGGTGCAGGAGGAGTCCCGTCAGGTGTTCCTTCTTTCAAGGGACACGGGACAACCCTCCGGGGCGACGTCATCTTCTGTGGGGTGCTGGGTGGCGTGGTGAGAGGTCCTCCTCTCATGCGGCCTCAATGAGGGGTCTGGTCTTTGGGACTAGGGCCAAACAGGGAGAGTAGGCACGCTTGCCTGCGCCCACCCTGGGGAGGAGGACGATGTCATCTGGGACTGGGGAGGTCGTGTCCCGGGGTCACAGGGGAACCTCTGGGAGTCGAGTGGCTGTGGTCTCCCTTCCATCAGGTCGCCGTCAGGGGTAATTTTTGGCATCGCCTCCAGCGGCAGTCCATCAGCTAGTAGTCTTGCCCGGGTGCTGGCTGGACTGCACACACTCCTGGGGTCACTACAGGGCCTCATCAAACCTCCTACAGACAGGGAAGTTCCTCCTGGGGGCTGCCTCTGTGGGGAGAAACGGAGGGGCATCCCACTCGGCCACAGGAGGTTGAGCTAAGCAAGGGACGTCCTCCAAAAGGGAAGTCACAGGGGGTGAGAGACGATTGGTGGGGTGTCTCTCCCTGGTGCGGCCGATGACCATCGCCGAGGTCCCGTGGGCAACAGGAGGAGGGTGGCTGATGGCCATCCCTTTCTTGTAGGTGCAGCTGATGGTCGTCACCGGGGCCTGACTTCCAGACAGGACCATGGGCGAGGTGCGGCTGATGGCCGTCACCGGTGGTCTGTGAGAGGAGTGGATGGAAGTTGAGGTGTGGCTGATGGCTGTCATCTGCCTGTTGGTGTGGCTGATGGCCGTCACTGGAGTCCAACTCCTGTAGGCAGTTGCAGAAGGAGAGGGGGCAGTACCATCTCTCCCCGAGTGCGGCTGATGGCTGTCACCGGTTTCTGCAGAGGAGGAGGGGGTTGCAGTGGTTGAGTGGCTGATGGCCATGTCGGGGTTTGTGCAGTTGATGTACGTCAGGGGTTTTGTGTGGCTGATAGCTGTCACGAGTTTTGTGTGGCTGATGGCTGTCACGGGTTTTGTGCAGCTGATGGCCATCACTTGTGTGCTGTTGGGACTGAAGTATCAGCCCCACCCCGAACCTGGTGAGGGCTGGTCCGGCTGGAGGGTAATGCACCCAGACTGCATAGTCCTCACGGGGTCTGTTCCGGGGAATAAGGGTGCAAGAGTTGGGGACAATGGCCCGTATTGCCTGGGTAACATGTGCGTCCTCAAAGCCTCTCTGTGGTCTCCCGGGCCGGGGTGGTGCTATGCCTTAGTGGTGCTCTGCTGCAACGGTTTGTATTTCACGTACCATCTCAGTACACTCTCCTTGAAACTGGTGGTAACAGACCTCCTCACCCTGCATCTTTCACGAATCACATTATTTCCTATTATATCCACTCTCTGTAGGCTACTCCATATACATTCCTCAGCAGTTCCACCTCCACTGCTGTCACCCTTCACATTTCATTCATGCCACACCATAGTCTTACATCCATAATTATGTAAAAGTTGGCACTGACACTCCTTCTTGTAAGTCTCATGCGGTTGCAACACTCAAGCTTCTGCTTCCTATCAAGGCCGTGCTAGCATCGGTTACTTTCATTTGTAACCATTTGTAATAATATGTAGCGTGTAAGTATAGCATGTAAGTAGGCTCCAAGTAGGGCGCCAATGATCGCTTACTAATGTCTGGCTTCATTCAAATTTTGCTGAACCATGAGTTTGTGGCGCCGGTGAGAGTCGAGCAGTTAGCAATGGTCTGGGAATGGATATGGGTGGTGTTCACGGCTGCTGTGTGAGGATATAAGGCAGTGCTTAACCCCCCCTATTCCGACGTTTTCTGGGCAGTGGTACGCCCCAGTCCCGACATTTTTGGACTTTTTTTTTTTTTGGCTCAAACATCCGCTTTGGTAAGAAACATCGAAAATTCATAGAGAAATCGCTCACCTGAGGTTTAAAATACTCGATCCAGGTGGGAGTACCTCCTTACCTTACAGGGTTTTCTATCAGGCTGGCTGCAAAGAAAACGAGTTCTATGGGAGGATAACTATTTCACACCACTCATAAACGGTGTTTATTTATTTGGTACGAATTTATATGTAGTACGAGAGTATATTGGTTTTCAAAAGGTAATATAGGCATTATAAGCATTGTTTCACTCACTAACTCATCACCATTCCTGACCTTTTTTTGCCACATTACCTGATCATCATTTCTGACTGTTTCTTCCTCTACTGTAATGTTTGTCCTCCACATTGTCATCGATTGGGGAATCACTCTGGCCCTAAATTTCGTATCGTGGCATGACATGGCTTTACTGGCCAGGGGGCAGATGCACTAACGTGTCTCCGTAAGGTTCCCGTAAGGGCGCCGCCGCTACGGTCCCCGTACGATGGTCGATGTTTTGCTATGTACTAACATTTCTCCCACCCTTGTACGGTGACCGTAAGGCTAAGGAGGTTGGAGAACTCGCTGTGTTTGGGGGAATTTTCCCCCGCTCAGCTGATGGTCGCTTTGACCAATCATAACGCAGGATGCTTCTCTGTCTAGACGCTTCAGCCAATCATCGTGTTTGGTGACACGACTCTCGGCTGAGAAGAACTCAAAAACAATACAGAGGACAGGCTTGAACGAAATATGATGTGTTTGTCAGTTTGGGAAGTGCAGTGAGCAGAAAGCATTACTCACATTATTACCAACATACCTACTGTTGTGCAGCAGTACTGTACATTACTATTACACGATAATGTACGAGTACATTAAAATACCTTCAGTATACTGTACAGACTGAATTCCTCTTATATTTAACATTTCAGCTGTACAGCACTATTACGACATTAATGTGCGTTGTGCAAAACTAAACTGACACTCCTGTGCACTGTACAGAACTGTACCTGACATTTTATGTCGAACAAAAGCACCCTAGGAAAAGCACCCTTGGATAAAAGCTCCAGCAAAGAAAATAAATTTGTGTAGTTTTTTATTTTTATTTTTTTTGCTTAACAGTAACCTATCCTGACCTAACAACCTAAAGTATCCTGACCTAAGGTAACTGAACAGCCTATGCTAAGCCAACCAGCCTAACCTAACCAAACCTTAACCAAAGAACTTGACCTTACCTAATAACATAACCTTAACTAACAACCTAACCATATCTAACTAAATAACCTAACCTAACAGAACTTAGCTGAACAAACATAAGAACCACATAGAACAAGCTAAACTAAGCCAGCAAAAATAAAAATAATAATCTTAACCTGACCTAACAAGCTAAATTTATCTAACCTTAACTTTGGTCTGAGATTCACATATATACTGTTCTCAGTCATTCCCCACTTTTGCCAGAATATACTGAATAATTCCTTTCTAATTCCCAAGAGGGGATTCCATCCCTCCTTGGAAGTTTTGAATAAATATATACTCGAGTTAATCTTAAATTTTTATGGCATGGAATTTAGTGGTTTTAGGGAAACTTTTGGTATATTCAGTTTATATAACGATTTTGTACTTTTATGTGGGCATAACAGTTATGTGAGGATCCAAATGTTGTCCTTACTCTTAGAAAGCACAAATCAAAAGCCAAAAACCATCAAATCTAACCAACATAACAGACTTTTATGACCGTTTTGGCTTTTTTTTTTTTTAAATTAATTGCCCCCTTGAAATGTCAAAATTCTCCTTGCCCTCCGCACCCAACTATCATATGCTAACTCAACGTAACCCTAAACTTAAATTAGCCTAGCCTAATAAATTAAGCTAATTTTAACTCACCCCATTCCAGTAATAAACTACCCTAACTTAAATAACCTAAATTTAAAATAATCAAGTTTAAGCTATAAGTAACCAAAGCTAAACCCAATTCTTAAACTAACCTAATCACCTAACCTTAAATTAGCCTAGCCTAAGTTTAACATCGCTGACCTTATCATTACTCAGTCCAAAAATAAACAAATCTTACCTAACAAAAATAAACCTAATCTAACCAACATTTAACCTAACCTAACCTAATTCTTAAATTAACCTAACCTAACCCAGTACTAACCTAACCTTACATGAGCCAAAATTAAGCTAAGCTAACCTTACAATAATCAAATCCACAAATAAACAAACCTAACCTAACGAAAAATAACCTAGTCAAAAATAACCTAACCTTGATTTTAAATTAACCTAACCTATCTTGAAACTATGAAACTGGATTTTGTTCTAGGGGCTTGACCTATTAGGCTATTCTCCTAGAGGATCTTTCCTGACGGTGTACATTACTGCACAACAGAACATATTATACTACTCTACAGCATTACACCTTACACTATTTCACACTAACATTGCTGTACACTACTATAGACTACATTAAAGCACACTATAATTTTCTACCAACCTAAAGCATACGTTAATACTGTAAAACACTAATTTATAGTACTACACAACACTGATGAGCATATAATACAGTAGAACACTAATGAACACTAATACTGAAACCACTAATTTACACTAATGTACAATTCAGCGCACTGTATATTGTTGTACAGCACCTCTATTGACTACCCAGTAAAGTGAAGTAATTCATTTACACGAGAGAATGCTTAATTCAGTTCATTTTCTGGTGGCTGAAAGATACGGGAGACGTTAAGGTTGGTCGGGCCCACCCTTAGCGGCGATCGTAACTCTGGCTCCCATAAGGTCTCCGAAAGTGTTTAGTGCATGTCAACATCCGACGCCGCTCCCTTTTCCCCCGCCCGTAGTGAGTTACGGGACCGCAACTGCGTTAGTGCATCCGGCCCCAGGTCACTGATAATAGGTGAGTTGCTGAGAAAAGGGCATGCAGGGGGGGAAGGAGGTCATGCTGGGTAAGGCATTGTCCCTGCCTGGCATCTTGTAGAGGAAGGTGTCCCGTGTATACGTGCCAAAAATCACTCGCGAAAAATGAAAATTGTGCAAATTAAATTGAAAATTGTGCAAATTAGGGACCTTGCATTGTTGCCACATTAATTTACGTCTCCGGGATATGAGTGCACATCATGTGAGGACGTGAATTCACGTCTCCGGGACAGGGTGGGTTAATATATTATCAGAAAACTACTCCGAGACTTTGAATTCACCCACGACTGGCATCAAGGGGAATCAACAACTTTAACATTTAGTGGAAAGCAAGTGGGCTTATAGTGATTTCATGTCTTCTGTGGGCAATCCTGGCTGTGTCTATTTTCCCACACTGCTGCTCTTCCCACAACAACACACAGTCTATCTCCGTTCCAGTCACCAGCCCTTTTGGCAGTCTTTGTGTGGTTTTTCCATGGTTACGGAATCATCCTTGCAGCTTTGGTGTGGTTTTTGGACTTTGCTCCACACCAACACCCCACCTACCACCACACCACCACAGCCTCATAAGCCTCTACCATTACCCTCATTACCTGCCTTCGCCTGCCAGTCCTGTGTGACCTGTTATATTATCACATTGCACCGGGTTAGTTTTAGATCCACAAACTCCAACCCAGACCCCACTCCAGGAAGTAGCCCCCAGTCGCTGCCCAACGTTGGTACGTCATCGTCCCCCGACCTACCACACAGACCAATGTCACTTAGGGAGCGTGACCACTCACAACGAGCTACATCGCAGTCTCCTGCTCCTATCAGCTTCTCGTTCCGCTCAATCCTTGGTTGCTGCCGCCCAGTGACGTCACGAACATCTCAGCCCAATCAACGCTGACGGGGGGACACACTACTGCACGAGAGCTTCACTCAACATCAAGCTATTGCACGGAACACATCTTACTACAATTATTTTTCTATCCGCATTTTCATGCATTTTCTCATCCTATCACATTACTAAATTCCTTTCTACAGAGATGCCAAGCTGTCTCTATAGATTGTGATATTTTCATAATTTACTCTTATCCATTCTTTGCATTGTCGTCCGTCATTTTTCATTCATTCAGAATTTTTGGTTCACTCACTCCTGCTTCATCCCATTTTCTCCCAATTATACTCATACTCAGCTGTAAATAACGCATTCATTTTCACTCATATTCTATCTATCTATCTATCTATTGCCAGACGCCTCAATCCCGTTTGGGGTGGCCACAAACAAATCGCCTCCAAGTCGCCCTGTCCCCAGTCATTTCACTGCCCTGCTCCCAACTCACACCCCCCTTTCTCATATACCTCTCCACCCCATCCCTCCATCTCATCCTCGGCCTCCCCCTCCCTCTCCCCCCTCCACCTCACTCACATACACTCTCTTCGTCAGTCTTTCACCCTCCATCCTCTCCACATGGCCAAACCACCTCAGTGTGTTCCTCATAACGCTTCCTATCACATCCTCATCAACACCACAACGCTCCTTTATATCCGCATTCGTCAGCCTGTCTCTCCATGTGACTCCACAGGCTCCTTTTAAATAACTCATTTCCACTGCTCTCACTCTTGACTTGTGTCCTTCCAACAACGTCCAAGCTTCACTTCCGTACGTTAGAGTTGGTATCACAATACTGTCATGTAGTAACTTTTTCACTTCCATGCTCACTTCCCTGTTACTTATCACTGCTTTCAAAGAACCAGCAACCTTTTTTCCCTGCTGTACCCTTTCAAGCACTTCACCCTCCAAACCTCCACCCTTACTCATGACACTACCCAAGTACTTAAACGTACTCACATTTTCCAATTCCTCACCATCCAACCTCGCTATACATTCACTGACTTCACCTCTCTCAAAGACCATCACTTTACTCTTCCCTACATTCACATTTAGATTCCGTTTCTTACACACTCTCCCAAACTCATCCACCAAGCCTTGCAGCTCCCCTTCGTCTTCACTCAACGACACAGTCTCATCTGCAAACAACAGTACAGGGAGTTTCCAAACACTACCCTCTCTCACCAGGGCCACTCCAACATCCACTACCCTACCTTGTACCTCTTTTATTACCCCATCCATGTACAGATTGAACAACCATGGAGACATGACACATCCCTGTTTCAACCCAACTTTCAAAGAGAAAAATTCACTTTGTTCACCATCCATACTCACTGCAGCCTTCACACCATCTTACATACTCTTCACAGCATTCAACAACTTCCCATCTACTCCATATATTCTTAACACTTTCCACAATCCTTGTCTATCCACCCTGTCATATGCTTTCTCCAAATCCATGAAAGCCACATACAACTTCTTTCCCTTCTCTAGAAACTTTTCCCCTAAAGATCTAAGAATGAATATCTGATCTACACAACCTCTTCCCTTCCTAAAGCCTCCCTGTTCTTCTCCAACTAATTTCTCTGTTCTTTCTCTAACTCTGCCAATAAGTATCCTACCATACACTTTTCCTATTATACTAAGAAGACAAATGCCCTTATGATTACCACACACTTCTTTTTCCCCTTTTCCTTTGTACAAGGGAATAATTATACCTGACTTCCAATCCTCCGGGACTCTACCTTCCTCCCAGGAAAATCTGCACATCTTCCACATCCATTCTACTACTATCTCTCCCCCATGCTTCAGCATTTAACCACACACTCCATCAATTCCTGGGGCTTTCCCTGATTTAACTTTCTTCATTGCTTCCACAACTTCTATCCTACTGATTTCTTCCTGTCTTCTCACCTCCCTCCTTCTCCCAGCCATTCCCCAGCCACTTATACTCGCATTACTTCCATCCTCTACGTTCAACAAATCCTTAAAGTGTTCTCTCCATCTGCTCACTTTTTCTCCCTTCTCCACTAGTAATCTACCATTTTTATCTTTCACTCCCCTGCTAACTTCACTTCCACCCTGCCTTACTCTTTTCACCTCTTTCCAGAACATTTTCTTACAGTCCCTCCACTTTACACTCAAATTCCTTCCAAATTCCTCATCCACCCTCTTCTTACTCTCTCTTACTAATCTTTTCACCTCTCTCTTTCTTTCTATATATAACTCTCTCTTCCGCCTCTCAACTTCTTCCACGCTCCTATTTCTCATCCATTCATTGTATGCTTTCTTCTTTTGTGCCACAGCCTGTTTCACCTCTGCAGTCCACCACGCTGTTCCTTGCACCCCCCTCCGTCTTCTCTTCCTTCCACACACCACATCACATGCTGCACATATTTCTTCTGTAAATATCATACACACACCTTCCACGTCTCCCATCTGCTCCAATTCATAATTGCCCAATCGTTCCTCCACTTCTCTCTTATACTCTGCCTTTTTCTCATCCTCTTGTAACCTTTCCACTCTCCTTGCAACTACTCCTACCTCTCGTCTTTCCCTTCTTCTATTCCTCCATCTTACTTGCATTTTAATTCTGGCCACCACCAAGTAGTGGTCAGAAAGTCCACTCCCCCAGCCTCTATAAACTCTTGCATCCATTACACATCTTCGCATCCTTTCATCCACACACACATAATCAATCATTCCCTTCCTTTCATACAGTTCACCACCCACCCTTCTCATCACTTGCCATGTATACCTGTGGATCATTTTATGCCTGAAGAGGGTATTGGCTATCACCAACCCTCTCCCAGCACAAATGTCCACTAACGCACTCCCATTCTCATCTATCTCAGCATGCACACCCCACTCACCAACTATTCCATCCACCTTCACATTCCCAACTTTACCATTCATCTCACCAATCAAAAACACTCTCTCATTCCTTCCAAACTTTTCCATGCACACTTTCACATTTGTCCAGAACTCTTCTCTCACTCTTCTAGCACGATCTTGCGTTGGCGCATACACACACACAATCGCCCACATTTGTATCCCAACTTTCAACTTTACCCACACAATCCTTGACCCAACTGATCCATACTGTCTTATGCTCCTCTTCCATCTTTTACTCAACTATACATACTCCTTCCTTTGCCCTCTCATTCTCACCTACTCCTGCACTCATATTCATTGTATATAAATCATTTCTTCATATATTATAAATATTTTCATTTATTCACTCTTTCATTTATTCATCCATTTGTTCATTTATTTTCATTTCCTTGCTTTCTATTCTATTAATGTCCTTTTTTAAAAGGGTAGATCTCTCCCCTATTGAATCTGATAGTGAAACAGATGATCCTTTATGTGGTGATAGTGTAACATATCTTCGTAGTGGCAGATCTTATAGTAAATAAACCGTAAGTTCCCTGCCTGCTTCTACTACAACCACTCTTGTTACTCCTCCCACACCTACTACCACCTGTATTAACTCGACTACTCCTACCATAAATCCAGATACATCAACACCAGATTCTCTATCATCTTCCCCAACTGATTCTCTTGAAGTCACTCAGCCTTTTCCACAGCCTTTGTCTTTACCTTCTACTACACAAGCACCACCACTAACCACGACATACACCACTACCGCCACGACACATCCTTCTCGCGCACCGTCTCAGTTTACTACTGTGCCTACTTCCTCACCTTCGCGGTCTCACCCTCTTCCTATAATGGCGAACCAGAACCCCCCACCTCCCCAGTCCATATATTTGGACGATGTTAACAGACCCAAATTTACAGGAGAGGATAGTACAGTTTCCATTTACGACTTCCTCAGAGAGGTCGGAAATGACATTCGTAATCGGCAAATCACAACTGAACCCTTGAAAATTTCTTATCTGATGGGTCGACTGCATCAGGGCAGGTCATTAATAGGAGCCGCTATTCGTGCGGAACACTTCGAAAATTGCCAAACATTTGACGCTTGTCGCCAACAGTTAATTGAGGCCCCCCCTGCTGAAGTGATGCAAGTGACACAAACAAAAAGTCAAGAAAACAGCTTTTGAAAGTTGGCGGGCTGGCTCACTCCTGCTTTCCCTTGCCTCACTTCATCTCTAGAGTGGAAGTGAAGCAAGGAGTAAATCGGTGCCGCTAACCTCATATCCATCTCTCATACGCTATTTTCTCGGGTTATTATTTATCTACTGATAATACATGACCTCTTGAAGCACATGGCGCTTTTGTACCTTATATTTTAGGTATCTCCATACGATCTCATTCAACATACGAAGATTTGTTGGAGTTCCATGGATACAAAAAAATGGCATCCTTTACCTGTTAATAATCCTGTTGTTTTAAACTGTCTGAATAAGTGGCTGATGAAGAATGAAGGCCTACCCATGCCATTGCGAGACAATGACCCTGATAATATTATTGAATGTAATTGTGCTTTCTATTATTACCTTACTACTTCGTCAGTTAATATGTTCTTGATGTCAGTAATTAATAATTTCCTCTTCATAATACAGTGAATATTATTTTCTTGTAAATTAAAAAGAAATAGGTAATATAAAACTCGTAAGGACTTTTCAAAATAATATTTTTCTTTAATGTAGCCACGTACACACAACTTGCTTTTTACTAAAAAAAAAAAAAAAAAAAAAAAAGACTTTTCTTTCATGATATTATTCTTATTATTTTTTTCATAACACTAACTTAACACTAAGGCTTTCTCTTGGGTACTTCACTTAATCATAGCCGTAGGAACCCCTTTGGCACGGTCAATGCTGAATATTTTCTTAAAAAAAAAAAAAGTAGGTAATGTAACACTCGTAAGGACCTCTCAAAATATTATTTTTCTTTTATGTAGGCACGTACACACACCTTGATTGTTACTAAAAAAAACAATGACTTTCCTTTCATAATATTTTTTTTTTTCCTTAACACTACCTTAACACAACGAACAGTACAGGTCAGAACACCACACACAAAAAAGAAAGAAAGGAAAAAAAGGTAAACCAGCTGATACAAGGCGGGAGCTATGACTGACGGCCCTGCTGCGTTCCCATTGGCTGGTGGCCACCATGATGTTAGTGTGCTGATTGGTTGGGCACCTCTCCCGGGCTCTTGCCATACTACAGATTGGAAAAAAGTAACCTAATAGCGAAAGATCCGCCGGTGTCTGAAAATAAGGTAACAGAAAATCAACTCCCCATTCGCCAGGTAGGACCTATAACATCTTTAGGCCTAGTCATTCCAGAATGGAGCAAAGGGGTACAAAGCTCTTTCTTTATGGACACTGGATCTATGGTAAACCTGATCTCAGATACCTCTCTACACAACATTAGGGAAACAACTAAAACAGTTGGGCTCCTCAAACCACCTGACATTCGCCTATGCGGTGTGGATGGCTCAGAATTTCAGGTCGAAGGAAAGATCACACAAGAAGTACAACTTGATAAAGCCTTAAGACCTTTTGAAGTAGAGTTTCATGTCACTAATGATCTTAAATATCCAGCGGACACTCTCATTGGCTTTTCGACAATGGCTCAACAAGCAATTGCTCTCCTCCCGGCTTCTCGTAGCATAGATATCAATGGGTTCCTGATATCTAGCATGGAATATCCACGTCCGGTACTTTCCCAAACAAACTCAGTTATTCACTCTCATGTGATTCCACCATTACTCGGGACTAAACAGGTACACACACCGTTACCTTAACAGCCAAATTCACTACCATCTAGTACTACACCCTCTGAGCATTTACCTGTGGATACACCCTCTGAGCATTCAACTGTGGATCGTATCAACCCCTCTAGCAGTGGCACATTTGCCGACTCAGACACGTCTCATTTAACTACCTCACATAGTGTGAATGATGTTTTACAACACGCAGAGACAAGGCGTGCAGTAACAAATCAGTGCACAATTTTGTTGCTGCATGAATTTACCGAAGTCTCTGTTCGTGTTGTGGGTGCAAAAGCAGGAATGGATGTACTAACCTTACCTGAGATGTGTTGTGTGAATGGCTTAGCTTATGAGTCGGCATTGTGTACGGTGCTGGAGGATGGTTTATACTACTTGTACTTAGCCAACACTACTAATGCCCTACTTAAGTTACGAATGGGAACACAGATTGGTGACTTCTTGGTATACCCAACGGCCGTACATGTGTGCCAAGATTTCCCACTTTCTGTTGCAGATGTGTGCTCAGTTACTCAGTCCACCGACATTCCACCTAATCTTGAATCTCATGTGAAACAGAGTGATTATGCAGAATACAGAAGTCACTTATTTAATCTCTTGTGAGACCATTGTGAAGTCGTAGCCCTACCCGGTGAGAATGTGGGTAAGTTGGAATTAGTAAAATGTCAAATTACGTTACAGCCTGGAGCTCAGCCAGTATATATACCTGCCTACCGTTTACCACAAAGCCAACGTCAACAAGCTGATCGTCTTATTCAGGACATGTTGGATAACGAGGTCATTGAACACTCTGATAGTCCATGGAACTATTTCTGGTTCCAAAGAAAGATGGTGAGTTACGACCAGAGATAGATTACACATGTGTGAATGCGCTAACTCTTCCGGACAGATTTCCAATTCCTGTACTCACTAATTTGCTGGAATCCTTAGGCGAAAACAATTGTGCTTTCTCCTCCCTAGATCTTTTGAGTGGCTACTGGCAAGTAGAAATGGAGGAATCATCTCGTCCTGTCACTACTTCAGTACCCCATCCGGGCATTACCAATTCTGTAGACTTTATTTTGGTTTGAGAAATGCACCATCAGCATTCATGTGGGTAATTCATACAGTTTTCACCGGCATGATTGGTCACTCAGTTTTTGCTTATCCCCTTAACCGCGGGGCGTCAATTTGTGATGCTCGGGAGCAAGGGATCATACCTCGGGGCATCACTTTTGTGATTCTGTGTTATTTTGAATTCGCTCGGGTTTTCAAGTGGTGGTTTGTATCATCTGTCAGTACTACCAGTGTTCAGCTATACTCAGTTCTGCTGATGTCACCTTTACTCCCATCCACTGTTGACAATTTAGCCATTTTTCTCCTGCCTTGACTCCCCCCTCCTTACCTCCCCTCCATTACCCTCTTCTCCTGCCCGACCAGCTGCGCTGCGCTACACAAATGCTGGATGGATTTTTCCACTCATTTTATCCATTGAAATGTACCTTTTGCCCTATTCTTATACAAAATAATATATAAAAGAAAGAGAAAAGGTAATTGATACTGCCATACATCTGGAATGGGCTAATTATCACCTGGCAACACCTCACATGTACTCATTCGCTAATTTTCCCTGTTTATTTCCCCTTGAAATATGCCGTATGACCTGTTTTCATAATAAAAATATATATAAGAAAGGAAGGAAGAAGCCTAAGTGATATTTACATTCACCTGGAACTACCTAATTTATTATGTATTGTCTAGATTTCCTGCTAATAATCTCATAGCGTATATATTAGCAGCTGTCACCAAGCTGAAATTGGCAGCCTTCACTGCCCCTAGACCACAGCACTGAGTTTACTGTCGTCTTTCAATGTGAAACCACATCAGATTCGCGCCTGTCCAATTCCTCCGCTTTTTAGCCCCATGCAAGGGGCCCTGTGACCTCTACCCCTACTAAACCTCGTGTGGAAAGGAGTAAAGGGCTAAGTGACTGCTGTGGAACGTGAACTGGCTAATTTATCAATGAAAATGATGGACAGTGACTACGATCTTTCTGGTGACTCTAAAACAGTGCAAGTGGAAATGTAAATAAGGTGTAAATAATATGTTAACAGCAAGTGAAAGCAATGAATGTAAATATAAGTGAACAGTAGGAAATAGTTTTATAAGTTACTGCAAGTGACAGTGCAAAACATAGTGTAAATAAAATAGAAATGTAAATAATGTAAATAAAATAGAAATGTAAATAATGTAAATAAAATAGAGAATGTAAATAGAAATGTAAATGAGTAATAATATAAGAATATGAGAATATATACAAGGAGTAATGAAAGTGAAAGTTTCACTCTAGCATGGATGAATACTGGGAGTTATGAGAGTGAAAGTATACAGGACGAGAAAGTGAATGCCTGGAGTGAAAATAAACTACTAGTGCTGAAAGAAACTTATAGATAAATATTGTATATATAAATAAGTGTAATAAAGTACTAGGAATATAAAGTGCGAGTGTGTTTATAAATAATAAATGACAGCTCCGCCTCAGAATACCATCGGGGAACCAGCACAGGAGGAAAGCTCGTATGCGCTCGTAATTTACATTACTTTCACAGTGTTTTTTTTTTGGAATATGGATTCCAAACCACTTGAAATTCATAGAATAGTGTTTGTAGTTATAGTATCAGGCAGTGGTAACCATATTACCGGGTATCGGGAAGTGTAAAGTGGAGATTTCCTTACCCAAATTCAGAAGTCTCAACAAGTCATACGGTAGACGATGAAGGCTCAACAAACATCCCAGGGGAAAGCTGAAGGTGTGTGCCATATAGATATTTAATTTTAATATTCTAGGACTAATAACTGATTTTTGGCAAATATTTTTAAAAAGTCAGTCGGAACGCGAATACCCTCACAAGGAGTGCAAAAACAACCCTGCAGTGTAGGGGTTATCTCGACGATGTAATAATCGCTAATCAATCAGTAGAGGAACACTTAGAAAAATTGGCCGAAGTGTTCACTAGACTCAAACAAGCTGGACTTACGATCAAACTATCAAAGTGTGATTATTTACTTAAGAAACTCCAATTCCTAGGACATGTTGTTGACGCTCACGGAATTCATACATCAGATGACAAGGTCAAAGCCGTAACAAACTTCCCAATTCCAACCAACACCGATGCTGTATGCAGTTTCCTCGGTATTAGTGGCTATTACCACATATTTACTAAAGGATACACCCAGATAGTTGCGCCGTTAACAAAACTGCTAAAGAAGGATGTGTCTTTTGTGTGGGCTGATGAACAAGCAACTGCATTTAAAACACTGAAAAATGCCCTAGCACAATCCCCAGTTTTGGCATTCCCTGATTATTCAAAAACATTTCTTCTCTGTACTGATGATTCTGGAGTAGGCCTAGGTGCCGTTCTCATGCAAAATGACTCCAAAGGGAAGAAACGTGTCATTGCCTATGCCAGCCGTGTGTTAAACTCTGCAGAAAAGAATTACAGTGTAACACACTGGGAAGCCCTTGCCGTGGTCTGGTCTCTAAAACAATTCCACGACATCATCTACGGTTATCCTGTTCACATCCAAACAGACCATCTTCCCTTATGTGACCTGTTTCAGGGACGTAACATTACAGGTCGACTTGCACGTTGGGCAGCCCTTGTGAATGACTATAATCCAACATTTGAATACGTTCCTGGGAAGTCCAATGTCATAGCCGATGCCCTCTCGCGGCTTGTAGCCACAGTCTCAACCGGTTGCGATGTTAACTTGGCTTCCAGTTATGACACACTATATGGGTTCCAGGATGTGGACCCCATATGGTCACAGGTCATATATTTTCTACAGTCAGGCGATGATTCTTCCTTGCCAAAGTTACAAGTCCCTATATCTGATTTCTTCCTTACCGAATTGCTCTATAAACACTCAGTACTGAAAGGTAACAACGTACCTCATCGTGAAGTTAAGCAACTATTCATTCCATCAGACCTAATTCCTGCCGCCCTTTATTTAATACATGACTCCCCTCATGCATCACACCCTGGCAAAGACAGAAGCTTATGGCAAGCACGTTTGTCATATTACTGGCCTACTATGTGAAAGGATATAGAGGCACACTGCGATGCATGTTTATCATGTGCCCGTCATAAGGGGACAACCTGTCAACCTGCTCCTATATTGCAGTACCCAGTACCATCAAAACCTTGGCAAACTGTCTCTCTTGATCTTCTGAAGCTGCCTCGTACAGAATCTGGCTTCGTCTGTCTATTAGTGGTAGTCGATCATTTCTCTAGATTTGTTATCTAAGCTCCATTGCATGAAAAATCTGCTAACACAGTGGCACATGCCTTTATTAATTCAGTAATTTGCCCTTTCACAACACCAGAAGTAATTTTAACTGATAACTGGTCAGTGTTCAATTATTCAGTACTGGAAGAAATTTGTCTTCGATATGGAATTAAGAAATGCAATATAGTGGCCCATCATCTTGCCTCGAATGGCCTAGTAGAGTGCCAGAATAGGAAGATATTGGAGAGTCTGCATCACATAGTGGGAGATCAGACGTCCACTTGGGATGAGTGGATTCCGCAGGTGGCTGCTTCAATTAATTCATCCATCAATAAGTCAATTGGTGAAACACCATTCTTTGTCATCTATGGCTTTGACAAAAGACTGCCTTATTCATTGTTGCAATCCAAACTTGATCCGATCTACAACTACAATGACTACGTGCGAGTTCACTTGTCCAACTTCCAGAAAATTCAAAAACATGTTCAGGATAATCTGGCCCTTACAAATGAGGAGATGGTAATTAACCAACATGCTGCTGCCACAGCTGTTACCATCCAAGTAGGTGACTTTGTTTTTGCCCTAGATCATGACAGAGATTCAAAACTAAAAAGTAAATTCTTGGGTTCCTTCCGTGTCATATCTCGTAAGGGTAATAAATTCGAATTAAGAGATCCATACAAGGCAGAAAACGACATGGGTGCATGCAGATGATCTCAAACGTGCATCAAAGCGCATAGTCTTGGAGGAGCCACTGGGAGAGACCACATCTCCACAAGAAACTCCTACTCAATCTTCTCCCTCTTCTCTAACTCAACCTTCTTCCTCTTCTCTAAGTCCTTCTTCTGACACTCTTACTCAGCCTTCTCCTACTGTTAATAACCATCATGCCAAATTGCATTCTGCCACTGAGTCACTTGCATAAAGCTATCATCTGACACTCTCGTCACCATCTGCATTAACATCATCTCTAAAATCAACCCATTTTATAGGAAAGATGCTGTGGGTCTATGTCTAAAATCAACCCATTTTATAGGAAAGATGCTGTGGGTCTATGTCTAAAATCAACCCATTTTATAGGAAAGATGCTGTGGGTCTATGTCTAAAATCAACCATTTTATAGGAAAGATGCTGTGGGTCTATGTCTAAAATCAACCCATTTTATAGGAAAGATGCTGTGGGTCTATGTGCTGGGAGTGCTGACTCTGGTCGGGTCTGAATCGGGTGAGGACGATGGCGTCGTACGGCCCAGGGCCTTGGTTGGCGCAGGAGGCAAGGTAAAGGTGGTGAAGGATGTAGTCTCCTTGTGCTACAACCTAGAGCCGCTGGCCGCCGTGGCCATCACCCTACCTGACTGCACGTCAGCTAGAGGACCTGCAGGGACTCCTGTCAGGTATTAAAAATCAACATCCCACAGACACATTTTGGTACTCACTCTACCTACCCATCTGCTGGAAGTTGGATTATATTCATAATCAGTTCAACCATCTCCAAGATTCCTTCCCTAACCAAACGCCTGTGGGCCGCTCACGAGTGAAACGTGGACTTTTTGATCTTGGAGGAGAAATTCTGAGCGGATTATTTGGTGTACCGACTGCCCGTGACCTATCTGGATTTAAGCTGCCCGTGACGTATCTGGATTTAAGCTGCCCGTGACCTATCTGGATTTAAGGAAGACTTGTTTCAATTAGCAAATGATCTAGAGTCCCAGGAAAAGGTGTTAAGTGTTCAACATTCTGTGCTACAAGAGATCACACACCATTTAAATGATGTTACAAATACCTTTAAAAATTTTACGTCAGTTCTTAAGCATGAAGTATCGAAGGCAAATATTGTATCAGAGTTAATGTATGTAAAATTACATGTAGATAATTCGCAAGTTTCTCTGGACACTCTTGTCTCCCAAGTTTCTAATCTAATTCGTATTTTAGTCAATGCTGTCGATGGCTGTGTCACCCTAGATTTACCTCTCTCTGACCTTCACTCTACCTTGGAATGGGATCACTCAACCTTCGATTTGTCTCCTGTGATATCATTTTCCTCTTTAGAACACTACTACCCAATTCTAGAGGCCACATTCCTTACTAAAGATATAATTGTTCATATCCCTCTTCGTTCTTCTATCACATTCGATCTCTTCCACATCGTTCCTTTTCCCTTCTGGTACAATAATACCCTGGTATAAGCCTCTGTCTCTTCAGAGTACTTCCTTCTTTCCCATGATCATCTTTATATTGCCTTCATCTCCTCAAGTGACCTCGACAGATGTGTCTCTCTCACACCCAACTCTCGAGTTTGTGCTCCGTACCTCCTAACAATTTTTCCTGGCAGCATTGCTCCTAGCGAATCTGCCTTAGTCCGTAACTTCTCAGTACAACCTGTGTGTACCTTTGTTCCGGCCCCCAAACGCCAAGAGCACCATGTCCGTTTAAATCATATTCGCTATTTCTTCATCAGTGTCTCAACTCCGGTCAGTCTTATTTGTCCAGGAACCCCTGTCCGCTCGCTATCCGCAGATGGGTTGTATAAGGCCCCTGATTACTGTACAGTAAAGTCTGAGTCTGTAATAGCCCATGCTACATCACTTCGCACTTCGCTTCCACAAATATGACATTTTCAAACCCATTAATACTATCTTTCATCTACCAACAGACAATCTTTCCATCACATCAGACAACCTACATATGTTGAACATTCTGAATCAGTCTAATTTCCTTATGAACCAGTTCTCTTCAGCCATTAACCGCTCCTGGGTACATCCAGTCTTTGTATTTCCTCCAGTGGTACTCTGTCTCCTAGCTTTTCTTGCAACTGTATGTATCCTATACTGTTGTGTCAAGCGAATGGGCAAAAGGTTGCATGAGATCCGTGTAGCAACAAGGTTAGTGCGACAACCAAAAGACCTGGAAACTGTTAGTTCTAAGTAACACTCATTATGATTGGTGAAGATGTGAAGATCGTACTGAAGAAAAAAGAAAAAGGAAATCTCTGTGCAAAACTGAGAGTTGAACTACTTGAAACAAAATGTAATAATATCCCTGTAATTATTACACAGTGAGTGAAAAAATGAAAACTACTGAAATAAAAATGAGATAAGGGAAATGATTATCGGAGCACCCTCAGACAATGCCTTCTATGTAAGATAAACTGTAGTGTATAAAGTGGTGCATTCCATTGCTATATTTCTCATAGAGGTATCATTGTAATTACTAGTACTTACCATATACAGTATATATATATATATATATATATATATATATATATATATATATATGATGGGGACATCACACAACCTTGTCGCACGCCCACACTGTTCGTAAACCATCATGGTAGATGCCCATTTATCCTTACACAGGCCTCACTACCATCATAAAAACTTTTGACCGCACCTAGCAGCGTACCACCCACACCGTACATATCTACTTTGTCTACTTTGTCGTGTGCTTTTCCCAGATCCATAAATGCCATAAACACCTTATAGTTTTTCTTACAAGCCTTCTTCACTTTCTCACTGCACATATTTGATTTATATATTTAAAAAATATCTTACCATATTGTGTATAAGTAAGTACTGCATCCTTCCTGTGGATGGATTGGAAGAATATATACTGAACTGTCAGTTGTCCGTTGTCACAATATCCGGCCCAACACAATACCTGGCGCAGCTCCGTGGATGTCGTAGACTCAAGATGTATCTGCGTGCTACCGCACTTTTGATAATGCAGTCGCAAAGCCATAGTACTTTGATTAACTCTGTGGTGTCCTAGGTTGAAGCTACTGCATGACAGTATTGTGATACCAAATCTAACATATGGAAGTGAAACTTGGACCTTGTTGAAGGACACAAGTCAAGAGTGACAGCAGTGGAAATGAGTTGAGAGAAGCCTGTGGAGTTATATGGAGAGACAGACTGACAAATGAGCAAGTGAACGAGCGTTATGGTGTGGATGTGACAGGAAAGCGTTAGGAGAAATACGCTGAGGTGGTTTGGCCATGTGGAGCGGATGGAGAGCGAGAACCTAACGAAGAGAGTGTATGCAACTGAGGTGAAGGGTGAGAGAGGGAGGGAGAAGCCAAGGATGAGATGGAAAGATGGAGTTGAAATGTATATGAGAGAGGGGTGTGTGAGTTGGGAGGAAAGCAGTGAAGTGGCATTGGACAGGGCGACTTGGAGGTGATTTCTTTGTGGCCACCCCTTTCGGGATTGAGGCAAGATAGTTAGATAGGTATTGCACTGCCCTGTAAAAACTGAAGCTATGTTTAAGACGACAGTTGGGGCGAATACTCCCATATTGTAAATACTTCTAACAGGAAGATTGAGATGAATACCCAATATGAAGGACTCAAGGCAAAGAGGAAGAACTGCACCATTAATACTGGCAAGATTTAACGTGTGTTAATGCATGATTCGGCCGGGTGATACGTAAGGCAAAGATCCTGGTAATCAAAAATATCAGTGGCTAAATTGAAGATGTCTATGAACAGGATGAAGAATGGGAAGGCAATAGACGCATAGGTATATGAACATATGATAAATTGTAATGAACAGAGTGCTACTGACTGTTCTGTGAGAACCATGACGTACTGGACTGAAGTAGTGGTGATTATTCATTATTGTATAGGAAGGCTATGATTTTTTTTCCCTGTATAAAACCATAGGTGAATAAAATTTATGGAAACCAATCATTCTTGGATTAGCCACGGACTATACTAAGATTTCACAGATTACGATAAGTAAAGCAAACCTCTCGCCCCCAAACCAACTCCTAATAGCATTAATGACTTAGGTATTGATATTAGCCTGAATGAAGCTGTGGGAAAAAAAAAAAAAACACGGTATCGTGGAGCAGAGTGGAACAGAGTGTAATGGCGACATACCCGATGTTAATTAGCAAGTCTGATGAAAATTTTTAATAGGTAATATCATGCTGAACAATTAGATTGCATTGCGCTTTAATATAACACACGTACGGTGACATTGCAGGGTAAAATCTCAAAATAATATTTGTATGTTGTGACTCTGCATAGATCAATAAGCTATTACGCAATACTGGTGTGGAGAAACGTGCAATACTGTTAAATTCTTCGACATGGTGAAACAGCCTGGAATGGTAGCATGTCATACGGTAAATCATTATGTCACAGAGATAAGTGATGTGTTAGTGCTACAACCTGGAATCTGGTGAAATGGTATAACAGAGTAAAACGGTATGGTATTGTCGTATTGTACTGCTTAGACAAAATGAATAAAGTGATGACAGTGTGAAACTTTTTTTTTTTTTTTTTATGTTATGATGTAATGGTACAGTGCAATAGTTTTGTGTTGGAAGTAATTTCATGATAGGTTATGGCTAGACGTCTACCTATCTAGCTATTGCCAGACGCCCCAATCCCGTGAGAGGTGGCCACAAACAAATCGCCTCCATGTCGCTCTGTCCCCCGCCATTTCACTGCCCTGCTCCCAGCTCACACCCTCCTCTCTCATATACCTCTCCACTCCATCCCTCCATCTCATCCTTGGCCTCCCCCTCCCTCTCCCCCCCACCACCTCACTCAAATACACTCTCCTCGTCGGTCTCTCACTCTCCATCCTCTCCACATGACCAAACCACCGTAATGTGTTTCTCCTAACGCTTTCTATCACATCCACATCCACACCACAACACTCCTTCACTTCCTCATTTATCAGTCTGTGTCTCCATGTGACTGCACACGCTCCTCTCAAATAACGTACAGAATACAATAACATCATTATCTGGTTAAACGAGACAGTCTAATTCATAATAGAATGGTATGACGATGTATTAAGAAGTGATGTGTGGAATTATACTTAGTTCTTCTTCATCTCATATTGATTAGTTATCTTTTTTTGTATCGTTCATCTGTTATCTTCATTTTTAAACATGGAGAGAGCATTATAACCGGTTGTTGAATGAGGAGTTTGACTGGGACAGGGAAGGTTTGGAGCCAGCAGATCCAGTGTCTGGCCCTTGGCCTTTGATTGATACTGCTACTGTGAGTGAGGCAATAGGCAGGATGAGGATGGGGAAGGCAGCAGGTGTGTCTGGGTTGACTGCCGAAATGTTGAAGGCCTCAGGCGATATAGGGGTGAGTTTAGTCACTGACCTGATAAATAGGATTATTTATGAGTGTGTTGTCCCAGATGATTGGCTGAAGAGTATAATTGTAAATGTGTACAAAGGGAAGGGTGATGCCCTGGAAAGAGGAAATTATAGAGGTATAAAGCTTTTAGATCAGATAATGAAGGTAATGGAGAGAGTTTTAGAAGGTATGATTAGAGAAAGAGTGAATATTGATGAGATGCAGTTTTGGTTTATGCCAGGTAGGGGGACCACTGATGCCATATTCATTGTTCGACAGCTTCAGGAAAAATATATTGGTAGGAGAAAGGATCTTTATTTTGTGTTTGTTGATTTGGAAAAGGCCTTTGACAGAGTCCCTAGAGAGGTGGTGAAGTGGGCAATGAGAAAGCTTGGCTTGGAGGAGTGGCTGGTTTGGGTGGTTATGGCCATGTATGTGGGTGCTCACACCCAGGTGAGAGTGAATGGAGATTTGGCTGATGAGTTTTCCGTGAATGTTGGTGTGCATCAGGGGTCAGTCTTGAGTCCCATGTTGTTTATCATGGTACTTGAAGCCCTTTCACGTGACTTTAGAAACGGACTCCCGTGGGAGTTGTTGTATGCTGATGATTTGATGTTGATTGCAGAGAATGAAAGGGAGGCGGAGGAAAGGTTTAGGAAGTGGAGAGATGGTATGGGGCAAAAGGGTTTAAGGGTAAATGCAGATAAAACAAAAGTGATGATATCTAGGGCTGGTGGCGGTACTGTCAAAGACGAGGGAGAGTGGCCATGTGCAGTTTGCCACAAGGGCGTGGGAAGTAATTCCATCTTGTGCGGTGTGTGTGATAAATGGGTGCATAAGAGATGTAGTGGTATCAGAGGTAGACTGCAAGATAATGCTGATTTTATGTGTACGGCGTGCCGGGGTGAGCAGGTGGAGATCGTCAGACGTGAAAGGATTGAACTTGCTGGTGAATCTCTTGAGTGTGTGGAAGAGTTTTGTTATTTGGGAGACATGTTGTGTGCTGGAGGTGGGGCTGGAGTTGGCTCTGTGGCTAGGGTGAGAAGTGGTTGGAAGAAGTTCAGGGTGCTCTTGCCTCTCCTGACATTGAGAGGGCTCTCCCCACGTGCTAAGGGGTCTTTGTATGCAGCATGTGTTAGGAGTGTAATGCTGTATGGCAGTGAGACCTGGGCAGTGAAGGAGGAAGACATTCGCCGGCTCAGACGTACAGAAATGACAATGATTAGGTGGATGTGCAGTGCGTCCCTGCGTCCAAGGCCTGGAGGGGCTGGGTTTACAATGGAAGAGTTGAGAGGTAGGATGGGACTGGAGTGTATTGGTGTTGTGATGAGGAGAGGTAGATTGAGGTGGTTTGGACATGTGGAGGGGATGGGGGATGATAATTGGGTGAGGAAGGTGAGAAGTGTTAATATTGGGGGTGGGGTTATGAGGGGCAGACCGAGAAAGACATGGGACGAGGTCATTAAGTGTGACCTTAGGGTTAAGGGACTGAACAGGGAGGCTGCAATGGATCGTGCAGCGTGGAGAGCCGCCATTAGGTGACCAAGGCCGACACATGCAAGCATGTTGGAGCCTTTAAAAACGAAAACGAAAACTATCCTTCATGAATCAAAATCATTTTACAGAGCCGCTTTTGTCCCATTCCCTTCTATGTTCATCCCTTCCCCTTCCAAATTGTACCTCTAAATCACTCTGTTTCTTCCTCCCTGTCCAGCCCTCTTTTGTAACCCTACTTATCCCATCATTTGTCTCCCTGTTCATTTACCTCCTTTAATCTCCTTTTATTTGTCTCTGTCCCCTCCCCTTCTCTAAAGCCACAGTCAACAAGGAAAAAAATGTTAGACAGGGAAGATGCAGAGAATGCTTAATAGATGAGGGATATTAATCGACAACCTATATTCGGCTTCCCTTCAATGATTTAATGGTTTCGTGGCTGGATCTGACAACATGATCCTGGAATTTTATCTTTTTATTTATTTTATTTTATTTTTTTTAGCATCTGTACAGGAAGCGATGACAGTGTGGAGAGTAAGCAGGTGTAGAGAATATCATGAAGTATTTGTTAACCATTAATCTAACTACTAAGTTCAGGCTTTAGAATACTTGACTCTGTCTGTCTGTGTGTCTGTCTGTCTATCTGTCTCTCTTTTAGTCTCTTTGTCAGTCTCTTTGTCTGTCAGTCTCTAAGTTTCTGTCAGTCTTTCTTCCTTAGTCGCTATTTGTTAGCCTCTCTGTCTGTCAGTCTTTGTTTCTGCGTCCGCCAGTCTATCTGTCAGTCTTTGCGTCCGCCAGTCTCTCTGTCTGTCAGTCTCTGTTTCTGCGTCCGCCATTCTCCCTGTCTCTGACTATATTAGTCTCTCTGTCTCAGTTTCTGTCAACCTTTCTGTCTCTGTCTCTGTCAGTCTCTCTGTTTCTGTCACTGTCAGTCTCTGTGTTTTGTCAGACTTTTCGTCTTTGTCTATCAGTCTGTCTGTCTCTGTGTCATTGTCAGTTTCTCTGTCTGTGTTGCTGTCAGTCTGTCTTTGTCTCTGTCAGTTTCTCTGTCTGTGTTGCTGTCAGTCTCTCTGTCTTTGTCTCTGTCAGTTTCTGTCTCTGTCAGCCTTTCTGTCTCTGTCAAGCTCTTTGCCTCTGTCAGTCTTTCTGTGTCTTACTGTTAGTTTTATAGTCTCTGTTTCTGTCAGCCTCTCTGTTGCTGCCTCTTGTCAGTCTCTCTGTCGCTCTCTTTCTCAGTCTCTCCATCAGTCTCTTTGTTGCTGTCTCTCTGTCTGTCTGTCTGTCTCTGTCTGTCTGTCTGTTTCTCTCTCTCTCTCTCTCTCTCTCTTTCTCTCTCTCTCTCTCTCTCTCAATACTTGGCAGCGTCCCCTATGTCGGCCTGCCATGACCAGATATTTGTAGTGTGGAGTCAGCGGATTGCGAAGGGTCAGCTTCCCTTGGTTCCATTTCCATACATATATGTGGACCCCCAACCGTATAATGTTTGTGGACGCTTACTGACTGTTTGTGCAGGTATTATCAAACCCATTGATCGGGATGATCACAGAAGAAAAGAAAAATAGAGGGAATAAAGGAGGAAGGTACGGGAAATTGCAGTTGATTGTAAGAGGGAAGAATGGTGCGACGGAGAGGATGGGATGAATATAGGAATGGTGTGAAGAAATGAAGAATGAAAAGGAAGACGTCAGTGTCGAATAAGAAAACGGCATGAAGATAAATGTGTGAGTGATCAGAGAGAGAGAGAGAGAGAGAGAGAGAGAGAGAGAGAGTGAGAAAGAGAGAGTGAGGGAGGGAGAGGCGGAGAAGGAGGAGGAAAAAAATAATGGGGATAATTTGGAATGGTGACACAGACTAAGGAAGCCAGAAAATATAAGATTCTAGTTACTGTTGTAATGGACAGAGGCCAAAATTTGTTGTGGTATAAGAAGGAAACTTAGCTCATTAAGAGTGAATAAGGGGGGGGAAGGATGGGATGGAAATGAAAATCGGGGTATTGGGAGATGTACAGTAGGGAATGCCGGATACAGGAATCAGAAGAAGAAAAGTCAGAGAAAAGTGTTAGAAGGAGGGAAGGTACTTGTTATCGCAGACGGCAGAAACGAAAAGCTATTAATTTCGTTGATAAAGAAAGCATCGAAATATAATACGAGGGGCAGAAGAGGGTATTTTATTACGGTATCTATTCTATGATCTGCTTCAATCTTTAATTAAAAACAAGTACCCCTTCAAAAAGTATACCCATATCATCTGGCAATTGACTGCGTACGTCGAGATCTAGAAAAAACAAACAAGCAGGGTTTGGTTGAGGCTTTTATCATCACAATAGTTTTCTAATCTTCTTATAAATATATATGTTATTTTAACATGAAAGTATGGTAATACTCACACAGTTTATTTCAGCGCTCCTCTGTGCACATATTAAAAGCAGTTTAGTTTTTCAAGCTTCATCAGATAAGATTTACTTGCAGTGTCATTTTGCATTTAAAAAAAAAAAAAAAAAAACTTTCTTGATGTCAGCGGATGTATATAATGGTAAATGTCTGAACAAGGTCACTCATGTAACATCACTTTCTCACAGACATGATTCCTAACATGTGAACTGCATAATTTTGTACAAATATCTTTCCGAACACATGTTCATCGACGAAGATTGTTGTTTTTACTTAGCACAACAAAACAACCGTACTATCGCTGCTAAAAAAAAAAAAAAAAAAAAAAATCCGTAGCTATTTGGTATGATGTCTATCGCTCTGCCCAAACAGCTTCAGTTTCTTGCTCTCTCTTTCTCACATTTATTTTGACATCACAATGTGCATGGGCAATAACGAGAGGTACTTTCACCGTAGCAAAATTATGGCTACCATGTTGTACTGTATATACATGTATTTAATATACATATACTGCAATATTTTATGACATCTGTGTAAAACATCGATTGTATTCTCTCCCATTCAACTGACAGAAGACAAGAATGTGTGTTACCTCTTCACTTCTGTTCCGCTCCTAAGCTCCACGCTCTCTCCAACCCCATCTTTCCGCCTCCTTTTGGCTTACCTTACCGAAGTTCAGCAGACGAGGTCACAACACAATATGTGCACTTTTTGCCAGCACGACAGATAGGCAAATATTATTTGCAATCATATATATATTTTTTTTTATGTGAGGAGATCAGTAGGATGGCAGTAACCTAGTGGAAGCAATGAATAAAGTCAAACTGGGGAAGGCCCCAGAAATTCATAGAGTGTGTGGTAAAATGCTGAAGCACGGGGGAGAGATAGTAGTAGAACTGATATGGAAGATGTGCAGAATGACCTGGGAGGGAGGTAGAGTCCTGGAGGATTGGAATTCAGGAATAATTATTCCCGTGCACAAAGGAAAAAAGGAAAAAGAAGTGTGTGGTAATTATTGGGACATTTGTCTTCTTAGTGTATGTAGAAAAGTATATGGCAAAATACTGACTGACAGAGTTAGAAAAAATAACAGGAATTAATTGGAAAAGAACTGGAAGGTTTTAGGAAGGGAGGGGGTTGTGTGGATCAGACATTCATCCTAATGTCTTTAGTGGAAAACTTTCTAGAGGGGGGAATGAAGTTGTATGTGGCCTTCATGGATTTGGGGAAAGCATTTGACGGAGTGGATAGACAAGGAATAAGGTAAAATAATAATATATGGAGTAAATGGGAAGCTGGTAAATACTGTGAAGTATATGTGCGAGGGTGCTAAGGCTGCAGTGTGTGTGGATGGTGAACTGGGTGAATTTTTCCAGCTGAATATTGGACTGAAAAAGTGATGTGCCATGTCTCCATGGTTGTTCAGTCTGCATATGGATGGAGTTATAAAACAAATACAAAGTAGGGCAGTGGATACTGGAGCGGCCCTAGTGATAGAGGGCAGAGTGTGGACACTTCTTGTTCTACTGTTTGCAGATGATACTGTAAATAATGAAGATATAGGAGAACTGTTGAATCAGCTTTGGAAAGTTTGTAAGGGACGGAGTCTAAAGGTGAATGTAGGGAAGAATAATGTTGTTGTCTTCGAGGGAAATGAAGTCACTGAATGCACAGTTAGTTTGGATGGTTAGAAAATGGAATATGCGAGTATATTTAAGAACTTGGGTAGTGTGATGAGTAAGGATAGAAATTTACGGGATGAAATGTTTGAAAGGGTACATCGGGGAACGAAGGTTGCTGGTTCTTTGCAAGCAGTGACAAGGAATGGTAGTGGTAGGTGGTGGCGACCATCATCCGCTCACTTGATGTAGTGCTGCCTACTTCTTCCTTAGCTTGTATCATTCTTTTTCTGTGCTTGCTCTCCTCTTTTACTATTTCTCCCATCCTTCCTGTCACTGCTTATTGCTTTTTTTTTTTCCTTTACAGGTGGCTTTACATTGAGTGGCAAGCCAAATGGTTTCCTGTAACCCAAGAAACCATTTACGACGCTGGGTGGTAACCATATAACCAAACCATACGTGCTCCCTACGTGTCAGCAAGTAGGTTGCTGGAAGGTTAGTGCCCCTCCCCGTAAAACAAATAACTCAAAGTCAAATGGCCACCCCTTACGGGATTATGGCGTCTGGCAATAAATAGATAGATAGACAAGGAGTAGGGAAGTGAGCATGGAAATAAAGAAGTTGCTGCATGATAGGATTGTGATATCAACTCTGACGAATGGAAGCGAAGCTTGTACCTTATTGGAAGGACACAAGTCAAGAGCGAGAGCAGTGGAAACAACTTATCTGAGAGGACTGTGTGGAGCTACACAGAGAGACAGACTGACAAATGAAGAAGTGAAAGAGCATTGTGGAGTGGCTGTGGATGTCATAGAGCAAGTTAGGAGAAATACACTGAGGTGGTTTGACCATGGGGAAAGCGAGAGACTAACTAGGAGAGTGTAGGTGAGTGAAGTGGAGGAGGGAGAGGATGAGATGTAGGGATGGAAAGGAGAGGTATATGACAGTGGGGGATGTGTGCTGGTGGGAAGGCAGCGATTTTGCGACATGGAGGCGATTTGTTTGTGACCACGCCTTATGGGATTACGGTGTATTACTGTCGATAGACAGACTTATTTTAAGTAATTAGACTGTTGCTGTACGGTTGTTTTTGTTTAGTTTAATTGTTTTTAAATCTTTTAATAAACACAATGGTTCAACATACTCCAAAAACCTGGTCCGTCCCTATGAATGTGGAAGCAGACTGCTCATCGATGAGTCTTCACCACCAATAGCACCACAAAAGTTAATACAGTAATGTATCTCCCTTTCATGGTAAAAAAGAATGAGGCTGTTGAACTGTAGAATCTATGGTATGTTTGTCCATGTGTTGCAATGAATGAAGCGGCTGATTATGATATGGACAGATATTTTCATTGATTTATTTTCCTGAAAAAGTTTATTGAATTATTTATGGCGATACGTATTGAAAGCTCCCTGCCGCGTAAATGCAAAATAGTTCAGTGAATAGTCCGAAGCTGATTACCCTGTTGACCACACTTGGCTGGCTATGAAGGGTGAAGATATATTCGTTTACGGTGAATGGTTACTATTACTAGGTGGAAGTATAAAGTGAAGATGTGACTGGTGAATTGAACCGATTTTAGTTTCATTGACCAACGATAAACTTTGTCTTCAACACCTGTCAAGTAATATACACATACCTTATTTAGTTAACACTTTCTGTAACTGAAAAAAAATAACAAAAACAAAAACAAAGGTATGGGAATCGCTTGGTTTGAGAGACGCAAATGAGGTGTCCTCCTGGGAACCAATCCTTCACACTTTTCCCCATGGATTGCTGTAGTAAGATGCTGTTTGTCACAAGGAATCCTCGGTTCACTGCACGGAACGGCCCTGCAGAGGCGGTTGCTTGTTTGTGGTTGATGGGTCTGTTCAGCTAGACAGACCGCTGTGCCTTAACAACAACAACTAGTATCCTCACTCCGAAATTTTTGAGCTGTTTTATACATAGTAATACATTGCCGATATCTGAAATTAATATAATGTATAAAATATCTGTGGCTGATTGAGATACTTTTTTTCCACATTCATACCCATATGCAGCTGAATATAAAATCACTCTCTATGAAAGCGAGTAAGGGATTTCCTGCTGTGTAATTTCACCAACTCACAAAGACAACGTTAATAAAAAGGATGGAAAAATAACAACACATAAAACTTGCAAAAAATGAAAAATGTAAGTCTACCTACTAACAGGTACATAAAGCCATGGGAAAAGAAAATATGAAATGTCTGTTAAAATGTAGGGATTGAAATTGTACAGGGGAAGGAGTAAACACACACACACACACACACACACACACACACACATATATATATATATATATATATATATATATATATATATATATATATATATCATCAGTCGTTTGAGTATCCACTGCAGGACATGCCTATCCCGACCGAAGTCGGGACGATACAGCCAATGTATCTCTACCAAGTGGCTTAGGCTGTCTAGTAGAGATTGTATGTAGGGTGAGAAGTGCTTGTTATTGTAATTGTTGTGTTGGAGTGGCTTTGGATGTGTGTGTAGTCTGTGAACCAAGTGTAATCGGCCCACATAAGCCGACTGGATGCAAGTGTTAGGACTCCAGATTATAAATACAATTCATTATAGAAAACATGATAGATAGATAGATAGATAAATAGACAGAGCACCAGGCAAGCCTGGGAACGGGAGATGAGCTTGCAACTTTAAGGGAAGAATTGTTGACAATACACCTGAAGCAACAAGTCAGGGGATGAGATAGGTAGTGTTTCAGAGGTATAAAAATGGAGTTCCCCTGAGCTAAGCCCTGTATTGGACTATATAGTCCCGCTAGGGTTACAGGAGCGAGCTACCACTCCAAGCACGGCAGCCCGGGCGAGGCTCGAACTCGCAATCCCCCGATTACGAGTCCAGCGCGCTACCACTGTGCTACCGCGCCCCCCCCCCCCCCGATGTCAGAGATATAGGCACACGAACAATGCTCATGACCATACACACACATACACACATACTCACACACAGGATTCTAGAACATTCCAACGACAGTGTAACACACGTGACACGACCCCTGCTACACCAGAAATTAGGAAGCAGAGCTCAGAAGAAGGCTAGCTATTGAACCGGCAGGTAGTAGGGAGAAGGAGCCTAGCAACATGGGCGAGAGGGTGGACGAGAGAGAGAAAGAGAGCGAGATCGTAGATCTTGTAAGAGAGCACACTACAAACCATGTGCTCAGCGAAATAACTGCTGATGTCTCCACAATCAAAAGAACATTATTAGTTACTTTGGAAAACTCAAACTGGATAACAGATGATGGAAAGATGTCCCCAGACCTCATCGTGGACATCATTGGTTATGTAGCTGCCTTGTGTAAATTACCTGATAGGACCCTTAAGATTGCCAAGACGATCGCGTACACCCCAGGCATATGCTTACTAGACTTAATGAACGAGGTAGAGATGCAGTGCAGTAAAGCAGGGATGATCGACGCACACGCACATTCTAGTAGAATGAGAGTACCTGAGACAGTATCATCTGTGAAAACATCTACAACGACCCCAAACAGAGAACAAAATCGATCGCGACCCGAAAGCAGGCAGAGCAAACAACTAAACGTGTCGAGGGTTCGATCACAAACACCAGGCTACAGGCAGTTTCATAAGCTTTCATGCAGCCCGAACAGATCTCACGCCATAAACAACACTACATATGGGAAGTCACCTCGTAGGTCACAGTCAAGAGATAGGTCCATTCTATATCATTATTGTGCAAAACCAGGACACACAAGGAATGAATGCTTTATCAAAACAAAAGAAGATAGACAAAAGACACAAGGATTTGGTCCTTACTGTAGGCATCATAGATGTCAAGGGCACTGGACCAATAAGTGCAAAACAGTAGAAAAAATTGTGTCTATTTTCAAATCGGGGGAAGACCAAGTCATGACAAAAAACGAACAAAAAGTAAAGGAAAGCAAGTCAGGGGATGAGATAGGTAGTGTGTCAGCGATACAGGCACACGAACAACGCTCGTGACCATACACACATATACACACATACTCACACACAGGCTTCTAGAACATTCCAACAACAGTGTAACACACGTGACACGACCCCTACACCAGAATTTAGGAAGCAGAGCTCAGAAGGAGGCTAGCTATAGAACCGGCAGGTAGTAGGGAGAAGGAGCCTAGCAACATGGGCAAGAGGGTGGAAGAGAGAGAGAGAGAGCGAGTGAGACAGGGAGGTTAGCTTGCGGGACTCTATACTTCACTCGTGTGTGAGAGACTTTGTTAATATTTCGAAGACAAATAAAAATAGACCCATACTCATCTATACCTCTCCTGTCATTGCATGACAAAAGGGAACGAAGATTATCTACTTACAAAGGTACTCACATATAACAACCGCTCGTCCACGAGTCTAATATATGTATAACTGATCTACAAAACTTCACTACAACAAACTACAAAGTTATTATGAGATATGGCGGCAGCGAATGTACGAACCTCGTCTACGAATCTACAGTGAATTTCTACAAAAGCAGGCGAGACTCTAACCAAGACTAGCTACAGTTCTACAGTGAATTCCTACAAAATAGTAGCTACAAGCCTACGAGTCTACAAACCTACGAGCCTACGAGCCTACGAGTCTACGAGCCCACGAGCCTACTAGTCTACGAGTGTACAGTTGATTCTGCATTATCAAGAGTGAAAACAAAAAATACTTCTTACAACCAACAACTCACAACCAGCTCCTGACAGTATTCTCTCCAACCCCCTCTCCGTCTCCCCGATCATCACGCTGATTTAGAAGTGATCACACGATGTCTTGCCAGTAGTTTAATAATGTACTGATACAAACAGTCTTGCAATTTCTACAACGAACCAACGAACTACAACCATCTACAATCAACTACAAGTAACAACTCTACGAGTCGTCTGTATAATCTTCTACACGCACCTACAAGTAGCGGCAGTCTTCATCCCACAACGAGTAAATCACAAGAGAAAAGGACCGAGAATACATCGAGAAAGAAAAACAAAACAAACAAACGAAGAGTGAGACACGACTCACAACTCACAACCACCAGACCTCACCCTCCTCTCTCTCCTACCGTCCCCCAACCTCCACTGCTGACGCAGGAGTGAAGAGGTCAAGACGACGAAGCAAATACCAAGTCCATATTCACAACCCATCTTACTCACTTTTCTTCACTGAAGTTACTCATCGCTACTCATTTACTCACCACAGCTACCAGTGTTGGAAGTCGACGTTACCATACGTGTTTGCTGACACGACGCCACGCCTATCAACGTGTGTCTGACACCCCACAACACGTCAATCAACCCGTGAAGAACAACGTTATCACCACGTGCAACACCACTCACACCATTCCCACCACGGTAAAAATTAGTGAGTTACTTCAATTATACAATACACAGTGAGAGACAAAAAAATTCTGCACAAACAAATAAAACCTGCTGTATAATTACAACATAAATACATATACCTACTTCAATTATCTTCATAATTCAGTCATTCAGTACTTGCACCAACAATAAATATTCTACACTGTATATATTCATTCATTTACTATAGCATTTATTTACTACCAATGAGTGTTACCATTTATACCTACATAAAATACGTGTTTCATACATACAGCTATACATTATTACATCTACAAAGTAATAAAGAAAATATACCATCACAGTTACTCAGTGAGCGATTAAAAGAACTGTATTAAACATTTATTAATTAAAGCTACCTTGTGGAAACAGATAAATTAAGTTACAAGGAAAACCAGGAAAAAAAATGGCCAACACAAATAACATTAGCAAGAATGAACATCTTCCACACAATCGTGAAGACAAAGATTTCCACACAGTGCTGACACATATATTGCCCACGATAGGTACAAGTGAACAACAAGTCAGTGTATATAGTTAATACTGTATATAGTGTATATATTTTTTATATAAAATAACAAAATATGGGGCTATATATTATCATTTTCAGTAATATCTGTGCAATATAAACTAAACCTTAAAAAAGGGTTCCAAGGGAATTAGCCAGCAATTATGCAACCTCGAACAACACCGAAAAAGCGTAGACAAACGAAGAAAAACAAACTATAGAAAATCAATGCATACAAAAAAAAAAAAGAAAGAAAGAAAGAAATACAATACGATCACATAACAAACAAATGAAAATAAGCGTAACTGTTACTATAAATGCCAAAATACCACAAAAACTCCTTCTATAAGTGAAACAAAAAGCAAATTAGTGTTCTCCACAAGCAAGTGGCATGGCACATCATCACATAATCTCCTTCTATAAGTGAAATAAAAAAAAATTGTTGTCTCCACAAGCCAGTGGCATGGCACATCATCACTGTCATCGACACAGCATGACCGGATTCAGTGCCAGGACTGCAATTATTACAATTATGCAACTACAAACGATATGTAACTGCAAACAATATGTAACAATTATGTAACAGATGCATTAACAAGATGTAACTTTAATGTAAATTTAACTACATTTATAAGGCCAACACAATTATGTAACAGTTGCATTAACAAAATGTAACTACAATTATAAGGCCAACACAATTATGCATTACCACAATATTATGTAACAATTCATAAAATGTTACAATTATGTATTACTAAAATGTTACTACAATGTAACAATTATAATACAATTATGTAACAATTCACAATGTTACAATTATGTATTACCACAATGTTACTACAATATTATGTAAAGTCATACAATTTTACCACAATTCTGAATTACCAGAATCATCATACAAGTTAGGTGAAATATTAGACATTACTAAAGGGATAACTCAATATGTATTGCAATAACCTAGCAGTATTACCATTGCACAATTATATGCGTATGTCTGTTATACATACACATCTTACAAAATGTCATACAACAACCATTGCATTTATTCAAATATGTATACAACTTGTTTAAAATGTAAAATTACAAGATCATTGCAATTTAACATGAGTATTATATGTATACAATATTATAATCAATATTATGTACTAATAGATTAACATATGTCAATGATAATTACTATCGGAGGACCTCCAGCGTGTGACCGAGCAGTGTCAGGACTCCATATTATAAATACAATTCATTATAGAAAACATGATAGATAGATAGATAGAGAGATAGACAGAGCACCAGGCAAGCCTGGGAATGTGAGATGAGCTTGCAACTTTAAGGGAAGAAATGTTGACAATACACCAGAAGCAGCAAGTCAGGGGATGAGATAGGTAGTGTGTCAGCGATATAGGCACGCGAACAACGCTCGTGACCATACACACACATACACACATACTCACACACAGGCTTCTAGAACATTCCAACAAGAGTGTAACACACGTGACACGACCCCTGCTACACCAGAATTTAGGAAGCAGAGCTCAGAAAGAGGCTAGCTATAGAACCGGCAGGTAGTAGGGAGAAGGAGCCTAGCAACATGGGCAAGAGGGTGGAAGAGAGAGAGAGCGAGTGAGACAGGGAGGTTAGGTCGTGGGACTCTATACTTCACTCGTATGTGAGAGACTTTGTTAATATTTCCAAGACAAATAAAAATAGTCCCATACTCATCTTTACCTCTCCTGTCATTGCATGACAAAGGGGAACGAAGATTATCTACTTACAAAGGTACTCATGTATAACAACCGCTCGTCCACGAGTCTAATATATGTATAACTGATCTACAAAACTTCACTACAACAAACTACAAAGTTATTATGAGACAAGCATACTTTATAGTAAGCGACACTGGTTCAACCACAGCCCCCCTGGTGTCTGCCAATGTAGTACGTGGCTGGGTGAACACTCCCAAAGTTTATTACGCTGGTGGGGCACGAACCCTGGCTCACCCGTGTACGAAACGCACACTCTACCATATATATATATATATATATATATATATATATATATATATATATATATATATTGTTACATAGCCTATGATTTCATCATCCTTTGTGTAATTTTAACGCACAGTATGCTGCATGTTTGATCACGAGCGTGTTCTGCCTCAGTCCCCCCCTTCTACCGTTATAGTAGAGTAAGTCGTTCTTTCTGTTGTTCAGTACGGGATTGTCAACTCTTTGTCCCCATGGCTTCATTTGTGCGTCCTTCTTACAAGTTGTGTCAAGCTCTGCTGGCCCTTATATAATGAGCTCAGTCTCTGCATCATGGCCACTTAGATCTGCTCCTCATTTTGTTCACATCTCTGTCCTCCCCTGTACAGTTATTATTGAGTGCTCAGGAAGTCTCCAACCATCTAGCAGCTGTGTAATTTGAGTATAAGTGTTCCTGCATTTTGTTCTTGTACTGTATAGCATAAGTTTAATTTGTGGGCCTAGTGAGGTTTTTGTAATTTAAGTAGGATTCATTTTGTCAGCCAGTTTTAATATTATTTTGTATCTGTAATAATTTATCTTGTATTAACTGAGCATTACCCAGTGTATTTGTATTTTATCAGGGCTGACTTAGGTAAATTTACTCTTGCTAATTTCGTGTTAATAGAGGCTATTGCAGTTAACCATATGTTTAACCTGTTTTTGCCATTACATTATCTTTATGAGTCCTGAATGTTTTGTTGTTAGTTTGAGCATTAAACTTTAACTTGTAATTTTACCTAACTCTTTTGTTTTGAACCTGGAACTTTACGGGACAGTAGTGATTTTTAGTATTCTCACTTAAAGTGTACATTATCTTTCTCTGTTCTGTAACATAAATTTGGCGACCTCATATCAGGATATTCAGGACATTATCATAAGGATATTGATTGATATTTTGTGACTGTTACTTATTCATGATGTCTACTATTACTACACTTGATGAAGCCAAAGATTTTTGTCAAATGTGCAAACAGTGTGTGATGTAGAAAACAGAACAAAGAATGAACTTAAGCTTGTTGCTCAACAATTGGGAATTGCTGTTCGCTCCCATCATTCTAAAGATCAAATTGTTGACATGATTAATGAAAGCTTGTTTAATGTAACTCCTCCAAATGAGCAAACGCAGATTGAATTAGCTAAGTTACAGCTAGCCCTGCAGGAGGCTCGTGTGAAGGAAGCTGAATTTCAAGCACAGGCTAAGGAGGCTGAATTTCAGGCAAAAAGCTAAGGAGGCTGAGGAACAAGTTGAAATTGCTAGGATTCAGGCAGACCATGAGTATCGCATGAAACAAGGTGGAACTGGATCATCTAGCTCTGATGATTTTGATGTGGCTAAAAATGTTAAACTTGTCCCTCCTTTTAGTGAATCTGATTTAACAAAGTATTTTCAGTTGTTTGAGAGGGTAGCTACAGGTTTTAATTGGCCCAAAGAGTATTGGCCAGTACTCCTTCAAACTGTTCTCACCGGTAAAGCTCAAGTAACTTATGCATCTTTGCCTCAGGATCAATCTGATATTTATGATGTAGTTAAGAGCTTGATTCTTAAGGCCTATGAGCTTGTTCCTGAAGCCTATAGAGTAAAATTTAGGACAACTTACAAGCAAGATAAGCAATCCCATGTTGAGTATGCAAAAATCAAAGAAGATCTGTTAGAGCAGTGGTTAAATTCTAAGAATGTGGATTCTGATTTTGGTAAATTTAAGCAGATGATTTTGCTGGAGGACTTCAAGAGGTGTATTAGTAAAGATGTAAGCCTATATCTTGATGAGAAAAGAATAGATAATTTGTCTGATGCTGCAGTTTTAGCTGATGAATATGTTCTCACTCACAAGAGATATTCTAAAGAAAAAGGGAAAGCTGAGAGTAAGTACGTTGCCTCTACTCAGAGTACAGGTAACAGGAAAGAGAATAAAGATGATGTTTCTCAGGAAGTAAATACCAGCTTCACCTCTAGATTTCAGAAAAGTAAATGTACTTATTGTAGTAAGCTTGGTCATACTACGGAGAAATGTTTCAGGAGACAGCGTGATGTGAACAAAAAGGAGTCTTTAAATATTCAGTCAATTGGTCTAGTGTCCACTGTTGAGAGTTCCCAGAAATCTTTAACTGAGGTAACTGAACCTGCTTTGAGGGGTAACTTAAATTCTCATGATGAAGCTCCTCTTTTGAGCAGTAACGTGGGTGACACTCTCAAGAGTTCATGTGCTAATTTCCTGTCTGATGGTTTTGTCAGTCCTCTGGACAGTAATGACAGGAAATCAGTTAAAATATATCGTGATACAGGTGCTTGCCAATCCCTTATGCTGACCAGTGTTCTAGGCTCTAATGTTAATTCCTCTGATGAAACTGTAATCTTACAAGGTGTAGGGAATAATTACTTCTCTGTCCCTCTGTGCAGAGTGAATTTAGAGTCTGGTTTTGTTAATGGTTCCGTTATGGTTGGGTTGGTTGAGACACTCCCAATGTCAGGTGTAACTTTCTTACTTGGAAATGATATTGGTGGAAGTCAAGTGTGTCCAGCTCCTCAGTTGTCTAGTGAACCAGTGACTGCGACCCAGGATTGTGATGTCCCTGATGTGTTCCCTGCATGTGCTGTCACTAGGGCTAAGTCTAAAGTTACTGGTGATTTAGGGGATAATGATGATGATGATGTTATCCTAGCTGACACTTTTCTTGCTAATTTGGACCACTCACCAGATGAGGCAGTACCCCGTAGTGTTGATAATTTGTCTCGTCAAGAGTTGGTTGAGTTGCAGGTTGCTGACCCTGAGTTGAAAGGTCTAGCTAACTCTGCTTACAGTGAAGAAGAGTCAGCCGGTGCTTCTACTTGTTATTATGTAAAGTCAGGAGTACTTATGAGGAAGTGGAGACCCCCAACAGCATCAGCCGACTGTGAATGGGAGGTTGTACATCAAGTTGTCATCCCTCGTGTTGGTAGGCAGGATATCACTAGAGTGGCTCATGATTCCAGTTTGGCAGGACACCTTGGAGTGAGGAAGACTGTGGCACGCATTTTGAAACACTTCTACTGGCCAGGTATCTTCAGGGATGTTTCCTGGTATTGTAAGTCTTGTCACACCTGTCAAGTTGTGGGGAAGTGTAATCAGACCGAAAAGGTTGCACCTCTAGTTCCCATTCCTCCTTTTGAGGCGCCTTTCACCCGTGTGTTGGTGGATATTGTGGGCCCTCTTCCTAAGACTTCTTCAGGATTTTCTTATGTGTTGACCCTGATTGATATGGCTACTTGTTATCCTGAAGCCATTCCACTTAGAAATATCTCAGCAAAGAACGTGGTTAAGGAAATGCTAGGGTTCTTCACAAAGTTTCGTCTGCCCAAGGAGGTACAGTCAGACCGGGGAAGTAATTTTGTCAAATGTTTTCAAGCAGTCTCTGAAAGAGTTGGGCATCACCCAGATCACGTCTTCAGCTTACCATCCCCAGACTCAAGGAGCGTTGGAGAGATATCATCAAACACTCAAATCGATGTTCAAGAAATACTGTTTGGAACATCAGAAAGACTGGGATAAAGGTCTTCCATTCGTTGTATTTGCTGCAAGAGAATCTCCAAATGAATCACTGGGCTTCTCACCCTTTGAACTACTGTTTGGCCATGAAGTAAGAGGACCCCTTAAGCTACTCAAGGAATGCTGGCTGTCGGAGGAAGATGACGTCAACCTGCTGGAGTATGTGATGAAGTTCAAAGAACGGCTGTCCACTGCTTTACAGCTGGTGAGAGAGAATTTAGGAGCTGCTCAGGAGAAGATGAAGACTTGGTATGATAAGAAGTCCAGGTTATGCCACTTTCAGCCAGGAGATCAGGTTTTGATTCTGCTACCGGTGCATGGGCAACCTCTTCAAGCCAAGTTTAGTGGTCCTTATTTCGTGGAGAAGAAACTCAGTGATGTCAACTATGTCATCGCCACACCAGATCATAGAAAGAACAAGCAACTATGTCACATCAACATGCTAAAGTTATATCACAGGCGGGATGAAAATAATCCAGTCTGCACTGTAGCTGTTCCACCCGAGTCTGCAAGTGAAGCTCTCCCATGCAGTATGAGCCTAAGTGATAGTTTGGGGAAGAATCCTGATATCATGAATGATCTCCAGATTAAGCTTTCTCATCTACCTCCCGAGGAAAGGCAGGAGTTTTCGGCATTACTGCAGGAGTACCCACAAGTGTTCCGTGCCACTCCAGGAAGAGCCACTGTGTTGATGCATGATGTCGATGTTGGAGACGCAAAGCCAATTAAATTGTCTCCTTACCGAGTGAACCCAGTGAAAGTTCCTCTTATCCAGCAGGAGCTTGGCTACCTGTTGGACCACAAGATGACTGAGCCCTGTCAGAGCGAGTGGAGTTCTCCTGTCACTCTGGTCCCTAAGCCGGGTGGGTCACAGCGGCTTTGCATCGACTACAGACGTGTTAATCAGATCACCAAAACAGACACTTACCCTCTCCCTCGCGTGGAAGATTGCATAGACAAGATCGGAAAGGCTAGGTACATAAGTAAGTTTGATTTGTTAAAGGGATACTGGCAAGTACCTTTGACTGAACGTGCTAGGGAGATCTCATGTTTTGTAACACTAGGAAAGGCTTTTGCATGTTCTGTAATGCCGTATGGTATGAAGAATGCACCAGCCACATTTCAGAAGCTCAGGAATGTTGTAACAGAGGGTTTGGCAGGGTGTGTTGTTTATATTGATGATGTATTAATTTTCAGTGACAACTGGAAAGATCACCTATGCCATATCAGTAAATTTCTTGAGCGTTTGGTTCATGCTAATCTTGTAGCTAATTTGTCAAAGTGTGAGTTTGGTCAAGCTAAAGTTCAGTACCTTGGGTACGTAATTGGTGATGGACATGTTGCACCACCAGGAGCTAAGGTTCAGGTTATAAGTGATCTTCCCAGACCTAAAAGTAGGAAAGAGCTACAAAGATTTTTGGGAATGGTAGGTTATTACTGGAGATTTGTTCTTAACTTTTCTATTCTTGTATCACCACTTACAGACCTACTGAAAAAGGGAGTTAAATTTGTCTGGACCGATAACTGTGAATCCTCTTTCAACAAACTTAAAGCTATTCTATTAAGTCAGCCAGTGCTCGCTACTCCAAATTTTGCTAAGCCTTTTAAGATGGCTGTTGATGCAAGTGATACAGGAGCTGGGGCTGTTTTGCTGCAAGAGGATGATCAGGGTATTGAACACCCTGTATCTTATTACAGTAAGAAGTTCACTCCACCTCAAAAGAACTAATCAACTATTGAGAAAGAGCTTTTGGCCTTGATTTTGGGTTTACAGCATTTTTCATTTTATTTGTGTTCTGGTTTTGACCCCATAGTCATTTATACCGATCATAACCCACTGAAATTCCTTAGTAAGTTTAAAGATAAAAATCAGAGATTGACAAGATGGAGTCTACTTCTTCAGGAGTATTCATTAGATATACAACATGTCAAGGGGAAAGAAAATGTTATTGCTGATTGCTTATCTAGACTTTAGACAGATTGTTTTAGAGTAATAAGAAATTTCCTTTGTAAATTTCTTTTTCTTTGTGGGGAGGTGTTACATAGCCTATGATTTCATCATCCTTTGTGTAATTTTAACGCACAGTATGCTGCATGTTTGATCACGAGCGTGTTCTGCCTCAGTCCCCCCCTTCTACCGTTATAGTAGAGTAAGTCGTTCTTTGTGTTGTTCAGTGCGGGATTGTCAACTCTTTGTCCCCATGGCTTCATTTGCGCATCCTTCTTACAAGTTGTATCAAGCTCTGCTGGCCCTTATATAATGAGCTCAGTCTCTGCATCATGGCCACTTAGATCTGCTCCTCATTTTGTTCACATCTCTGTCCTCCCCTGTACAGTTATTATTGAGTGCTCAGGAAGTCTCCAACCATCTAGCAGCTGTGTAATTTGAGTATAAGTGTTCCTGCATTTTGTTCTTGTACTGTATAGCATAAGTTTAATTTGTGGGCCTAGTGAGGTTTTGTAATTTAAGTAGGATTCATTTTGTCAGCCAGTTTTAATATTATTTTGTATCTGTAATAATTTATCTTGTATTAACTGAGCATTACCCAGTGTATTTGTATTTTATCAGGGCTGACTTAGGTAAATTTACTCTTGCTAATTTCGTGTTAATAGAGGCTATTGCAGTTAACCATATGTTTAACCTGTTTTTGCCATTACATTATCTTTATGAGTCCTGAATGTTTTGTTGTTAGTTTGAGCATTAAACTTTAACTTGTAATTTTACCTAACTCTTTTGTTTTGAACCTGGAACTTTACGGGACAGTAGTGATTTTTAGTATTCTCACTTAAAGTGTACATTATCTTTCTCTGTTCTGTAACATAAATTTGGCGACCTCATATCAGGATATTCAGGACATTATCATAAGGATATTGATTGATATTTTGTGACTGTTACTTATTCATGATGTCTACTATTACTACACTTGATGAAGCCAAAGATTTTTTGTCAAATGTGCAAACAGTGTGTGATGTAGAAAACAGAACAAAGAATGAACTTAAGCTTGTTGCTCAACAATTGGGAATTGCTGTTCGCTCCCATCATTCTAAAGATCAAATTGTTGACATGATTAATGAAAGCTTGTTTAATGTAACTCCTCCAAATGAGCAAACGCAGATTGAATTAGCTAAGTTACAGCTAGCCCTGCAGGAGGCTCGTGTGAAGGAAGCTGAATTTCAAGCACAGGCTAAGGAGGCTGAATTTCAGGCAAAAGCTAAGGAGGCTGAGGAACAAGTTGAAATTGCTAGGATTCAGGCAGACCATGAGTATCGCATGAAACAAGGTGGAACTGGATCATCTAGCTCTGATGATTTTGATGTGGCTAAAAATGTTAAACTTGTCCCTCCTTTTAGTGAATCTGATTTAACAAAGTATTTTCAGTTGTTTGAGAGGGTAGCTACAGGTTTTAATTGGCCCAAAGAGTATTGGCCAGTACTCCTTCAAACTGTTCTCACCGGTAAAGCTCAAGTAACTTATGCATCTTTGCCTCAGGATCAATCTGATATTTATGATGTAGTTAAGAGCTTGATTCTTAAGGCCTATGAGCTTGTTCCTGAAGCCTATAGAGTAAAATTTAGGACAACTTACAAGCAAGATAAGCAATCCCATGTTGAGTATGCAAAAATCAAAGAAGATCTGTTAGAGCAGTGGTTAAATTCTAAGAATGTGGATTCTGATTTTGGTAAATTTAAGCAGATGATTTTGCTGGAGGACTTCAAGAGGTGTATTAGTAAAGATGTAAGCCTATATCTTGATGAGAAAAGAATAGATAATTTGTCTGATGCTGCAGTTTTAGCTGATGAATATGTTCTCACTCACAAGAGATATTCTAAAGAAAAAGGGAAAGCTGAGAGTAAGTACGTTGCCTCTACTCAGAGTACAGGTAACAGGAAAGAGAATAAAGATGATGTTTCTCAGGAAGTAAATACCAGCTTCACCTCTAGATTTCAGAAAAGTAAATGTACTTATTGTAGTAAGCTTGGTCATACTACGGAGAAATGTTTCAGGAGACAGCGTGATGTGAACAAAAAGGAGTCTTTAAATATTCAGTCAATTGGTCTAGTGTCCACTGTTGAGAGTTCCCAGAAATCTTTAACTGAGGTAACTGAACCTGCTTTGAGGGGTAACTTAAATTCTCATGATGAAGCTCCTCTTTTGAGCAGTAACGTGGGTGACACTCTCAAGAGTTCATGTGCTAATTTCCTGTCTGATGGTTTTGTCAGTCCTCTGGACAGTAATGACAGGAAATCAGTTAAAATATATCGTGATACAGGTGCTTGCCAATCCCTTATGCTGACCAGTGTTCTAGGCTCTAATGTTAATTCCTCTGATGAAACTGTAATCTTACAAGGTGTAGGGAATAATTACTTCTCTGTCCCTCTGTGCAGAGTGAATTTAGAGTCTGGTTTTGTTAATGGTTCCGTTATGGTTGGGTTGGTTGAGACACTCCCAATGTCAGGTGTAACTTTCTTACTTGGAAATGATATTGGTGGAAGTCAAGTGTGTCCAGCTCCTCAGTTGTCTAGTGAACCAGTGACTGCGACCCAGGATTGTGATGTCCCTGATGTGTTCCCTGCATGTGCTGTCACTAGGGCTAAGTCTAAAGTTACTGGTGATTTAGGGGATAATGATGATGATGATGTTATCCTAGCTGACACTTTTCTTGCTAATTTGGACCACTCACCAGATGAGGCAGTACCCCGTAGTGTTGATAATTTGTCTCGTCAAGAGTTGGTTGAGTTGCAGGTTGCTGACCCTGAGTTGAAAGGTCTAGCTAACTCTGCTTACAGTGAAGAAGAGTCAGCCGGTGCTTCTACTTGTTATTATGTAAAGTCAGGAGTACTTATGAGGAAGTGGAGACCCCCAACAGCATCAGCCGACTGTGAATGGGAGGTTGTACATCAAGTTGTCATCCCTCGTGTTTGTAGGCAGGATATCATTAGAGTGGCTCATGATTCCAGTTTGGCAGGACACCTTGGAGTGAGGAAGACTGTGGCACGCATTTTGAAACACTTCTACTGGCCAGGTATCTTCAGGGATGTTTCCTGGTATTGTAAGTCTTGTCACACCTGTCAAGTTGTGGGGAAGTGTAATCAGACCGAAAAGGTTGCACCTCTAGTTCCCATTCCTCCTTTTGAGGCGCCTTTCACCCGTGTGTTGGTGGATATTGTGGGCCCTCTTCCTAAGACTTCTTCAGGATTTTCTTATGTGTTGACCCTGATTGATATGGCTATTTGTTATCCTGAAGCCATTCCACTTAGAAATATCTCAGCAAAGAACGTGGTTAAGGAAATGCTAGGGTTCTTCACAAAGTTTCGTCTGCCCAAGGAGGTACAGTCAGACCGGGGAAGTAATTTTATGTCAAATGTTTTCAAGCAGTCTCTGAAAGAGTTGGGCATCACCCAGATCACGTCTTCAGCTTACCATCCCCAGACTCAAGGAGCGTTGGAGAGATATCATCAAACACTCAAATCGATGTTCAAGAAATACTGTTTGGAACATCAGAAAGACTGGGATAAAGGTCTTCCATTCGTTGTATTTGCTGCAAGAGAATCTCCAAATGAATCACTGGGCTTCTCACCCTTTGAACTACTGTTTGGCCATGAAGTAAGAGGACCCCTTAAGCTACTCAAGGAATGCTGGCTGTCGGAGGAAGATGACGTCAACCTGCTGGAGTATGTGATGAAGTTCAAAGAACGGCTGTCCACTGCTTTACAGCTGGTGAGAGAGAATTTAGGAGCTGCTCAGGAGAAGATGAAGACTTGGTATGATAAGAAGTCCAGGTTATGCCACTTTCAGCCAGGAGATCAGGTTTTGATTCTGCTACCGGTGCATGGGCAACCTCTTCAAGCCAAGTTTAGTGGTCCTTATTTCGTGGAGAAGAAACTCAGTGATGTCAACTATGTCATCGCCACACCAGATCATAGAAAGAACAAGCAACTATGTCACATCAACATGCTAAAGTTATATCACAGGCGGGATGAAAATAATCCAGTCTGCACTGTAGCTGTTCCACCCGAGTCTGCAAGTGAAGCTCTCCCATGCAGTATGAGCCTAAGTGATAGTTTGGGGAAGAATCCTGATATCATGAATGATCTCCAGATTAAGCTTTCTCATCTACCTCCCGAGGAAAGGCAGGAGTTTTCGGCATTACTGCAGGAGTACCCACAAGTGTTCCGTGCCACTCCAGGAAGAGCCACTGTGTTGATGCATGATGTCGATGTTGGAGACGCAAAGCCAATTAAATTGTCTCCTTACCGAGTGAACCCAGTGAAAGTTCCTCTTATCCAGCAGGAGCTTGGCTACCTGTTGGACCACAAGATGACTGAGCCCTGTCAGAGCGAGTGGAGTTCTCCTGTCACTCTGGTCCCTAAGCCGGGTGGGTCACAGCGGCTTTGCATCGACTACAGACGTGTTAATCAGATCACCAAAACAGACACTTACCCTCTCCCTCGCGTGGAAGATTGCATAGACAAGATCGGAAAGGCTAGGTACATAAGTAAGTTTGATTTGTTAAAGGGATACTGGCAAGTACCTTTGACTGAACGTGCTAGGGAGATCTCATGTTTTGTAACACTAGGAAAGGCTTTTGCATGTTCTGTAATGCCGTATGGTATGAAGAATGCACCAGCCACATTTCAGAAGCTCAGGAATGTTGTAACAGAGGGTTTGGCAGGGTGTGTTGTTTATATTGATGATGTATTAATTTTCAGTGACAACTGGAAAGATCACCTATGCCATATCAGTAAATTTCTTGAGCGTTTGGTTCATGCTAATCTTGTAGCTAATTTGTCAAAGTGTGAGTTTGGTCAAGCTAAAGTTCAGTACCTTGGGTACGTAATTGGTGATGGACATGTTGCACCACCAGGAGCTAAGGTTCAGGTTATAAGTGATCTTCCCAGACCTAAAAGTAGGAAAGAGCTACAAAGATTTTTGGGAATGGTAGGTTATTACTGGAGATTTGTTCTTAACTTTTCTATTCTTGTATCACCACTTACAGACCTACTGAAAAAGGGAGTTAAATTTGTCTGGACCGATAACTGTGAATCCTCTTTCAACAAACTTAAAGCTATTCTATTAAGTCAGCCAGTGCTCGCTACTCCAAATTTTGCTAAGCCTTTTAAGATGGCTGTTGATGCAAGTGATACAGGAGCTGGGGCTGTTTTGCTGCAAGAGGATGATCAGGGTATTGAACACCCTGTATCTTATTACAGTAAGAAGTTCACTCCACCTCAAAAGAACTAATCAACTATTGAGAAAGAGCTTTTGGCCTTGATTTTGGGTTTACAGCATTTTTCATTTTATTTGTGTTCTGGTTTTGACCCCATAGTCATTTATACCGATCATAACCCACTGAAATTCCTTAGTAAGTTTAAAGATAAAAATCAGAGATTGACAAGATGGAGTCTACTTCTTCAGGAGTATTCATTAGATATACAACATGTCAAGGGGAAAGAAAATGTTATTGCTGATTGCTTATCTAGACTTTAGACAGATTGTTTTAGAGTAATAAGAAATTTCCTTTGTAAATTTCTTTTTCTTTGTGGGGAGGTGTTACATAGCCTATGATTTCATCATCCTTTGTGTAATTTTAACGCACAGTATGCTGCATGTTTGATCACGAGCGTGTTCTGCCTCAGTCCCCCCCTTCTACCGTTATAGTAGAGTAAGTCGTTCTTTGTGTTGTTCAGTGCGGGATTGTCAACTCTTTGTCCCCATGGCTTCATTTGCGCATCCTTCTTACAAGTTGTATCAAGCTCTGCTGGCCCTTATATAATGAGCTCAGTCTCTGCATCATGGCCACTTAGATCTGCTCCTCATTTTGTTCACATCTCTGTCCTCCCCTGTACAGTTATTATTGAGTGCTCAGGAAGTCTCCAACCATCTAGCAGCTGTGTAATTTGAGTATAAGTGTTCCTGCATTTTGTTCTTGTACTGTATAGCATAAGTTTAATTTGTGGGCCTAGTGAGGTTTTGTAATTTAAGTAGGATTCATTTTGTCAGCCAGTTTTAATATTATTTTGTATCTGTAATAATTTATCTTGTATTAACTGAGCATTACCCAGTGTATTTGTATTTAATCAGGGCTGACTTAGGTAAATTTACTCTTGCTAATTTCGTGTTAATAGAGGCTATTGCAGTTAACCATATGTTTAACCTGTTTTTGCCATTACATTATCTTTATGAGTCCTGAATGTTTTGTTGTTAGTTTGAGCATTAAACTTTAACTTGTAATTTTACCTAACTCTTTTGTTTTGAACCTGGAACTTTACGGGACAGTAGTGATTTTTAGTATTCTCACTTAAAGTGTACATTATCTTTCTCTGTTCTGTAACATAAATTTGGCGACCTCATATCAGGATATTCAGGACATTATCATAAGGATATTGATTGATATTTTGTGACTGTTACTTATTCATGATGTCTACTATTACTACACTTGATGAAGCCAAAGATTTTTTGTCAAATGTGCAAACAGTGTGTGATGTAGAAAACAGAACAAAGAATGAACTTAAGCTTGTTGCTCAACAATTGGGAATTGCTGTTCGCTCCCATCATTCTAAAAGATCAAATTGTTGACATGATTAATGAAAGCTTGTTTAATGTAACTCCTCCAAATGAGCAAACGCAGATTGAATTAGCTAAGTTACAGCTAGCCCTGCAGGAGGCTCGTGTGAAGGAAGCTGAATTTCAAGCACAGGCTAAGGAGGCTGAATTTCAGGCAAAAGCTAAGGAGGCTGAGGAACAAGTTGAAATTGCTAGGATTCAGGCAGACCATGAGTATCGCATGAAACAAGGTGGAACTGGATCATCTAGCTCTGATGATTTTGATGTGGCTAAAAATGTTAAACTTGTCCCTCCTTTTAGTGAATCTGATTTAACAAAGTATTTTCAGTTGTTTGAGAGGGTAGCTACAGGTTTTAATTGGCCCAAAGAGTATTGGCCAGTACTCCTTCAAACTGTTCTCACCGGTAAAGCTCAAGTAACTTATGCATCTTTGCCTCAGGATCAATCTGATATTTATGATGTAGTTAAGAGCTTGATTCTTAAGGCCTATGAGCTTGTTCCTGAAGCCTATAGAGTAAAATTTAGGACAACTTACAAGCAAGATAAGCAATCCCATGTTGAGTATGCAAAAATCAAAGAAGATCTGTTAGAGCAGTGGTTAAATTCTAAGAATGTGGATTCTGATTTTGGTAAATTTAAGCAGATGATTTTGCTGGAGGACTTCAAGAGGTGTATTAGTAAAGATGTAAGCCTATATCTTGATGAGAAAAGAATAGATAATTTGTCTGATGCTGCAGTTTTAGCTGATGAATATGTTCTCACTCACAAGAGATATTCTAAAGAAAAAGGGAAAGCTGAGAGTAAGTACGTTGCCTCTACTCAGAGTACAGGTAACAGGAAAGAGAATAAAGATGATGTTTCTCAGGAAGTAAATACCAGCTTCACCTCTAGATTTCAGAAAAGTAAATGTACTTATTGTAGTAAGCTTGGTCATACTACGGAGAAATGTTTCAGGAGACAGCGTGATGTGAACAAAAAGGAGTCTTTAAATATTCAGTCAATTGGTCTAGTGTCCACTGTTGAGAGTTCCCAGAAATCTTTAACTGAGGTAACTGAACCTGCTTTGAGGGGTAACTTAAATTCTCATGATGAAGCTCCTCTTTTGAGCAGTAACGTGGGTGACACTCTCAAGAGTTCATGTGCTAATTTCCTGTCTGATGGTTTTGTCAGTCCTCTGGACAGTAATGACAGGAAATCAGTTAAAATATATCGTGATACAGGTGCTTGCCAATCCCTTATGCTGACCAGTGTTCTAGGCTCTAATGTTAATTCCTCTGATGAAACTGTAATCTTACAAGGTGTAGGGAATAATTACTTCTCTGTCCCTCTGTGCAGAGTGAATTTAGAGTCTGGTTTTGTTAATGGTTCCGTTATGGTTGGGTTGGTTGAGACACTCCCAATGTCAGGTGTAACTTTCTTACTTGGAAATGATATTGGTGGAAGTCAAGTGTGTCCAGCTCCTCAGTTGTCTAGTGAACCAGTGACTGCGACCCAGGATTGTGATGTCCCTGATGTGTTCCCTGCATGTGCTGTCACTAGGGCTAAGTCTAAAGTTACTGGTGATTTAGGGGATAATGATGATGATGATGTTATCCTAGCTGACACTTTTCTTGCTAATTTGGACCACTCACCAGATGAGGCAGTACCCCGTAGTGTTGATAATTTGTCTCGTCAAGAGTTGGTTGAGTTGCAGGTTGCTGACCCTGAGTTGAAAGGTCTAGCTAACTCTGCTTACAGTGAAGAAGAGTCAGCCGGTGCTTCTACTTGTTATTATGTAAAGTCAGGAGTACTTATGAGGAAGTGGAGACCCCCAACAGCATCAGCCGACTGTGAATGGGAGGTTGTACATCAAGTTGTCATCCCTCGTGTTGGTAGGCAGGATATCACTAGAGTGGCTCATGATTCCAGTTTGGCAGGACACCTTGGAGTGAGGAAGACTGTGGCACGCATTTTGAAACACTTCTACTGGCCAGGTATCTTCAGGGATGTTTCCTGGTATTGTAAGTCTTGTCACACCTGTCAAGTTGTGGGGAAGTGTAATCAGACCGAAAAGGTTGCACCTCTAGTTCCCATTCCTCCTTTTGAGGCGCCTTTCACCCGTGTGTTGGTGGATATTGTGGGCCCTCTTCCTAAGACTTCTTCAGGATTTTCTTATGTGTTGACCCTGATTGATATGGCTACTTGTTATCCTGAAGCCATTCCACTTAGAAATATCTCAGCAAAGAACGTGGTTAAGGAAATGCTAGGGTTCTTCACAAAGTTTCGTCTGCCCAAGGAGGTACAGTCAGACCGGGGAAGTAATTTTATGTCAAATGTTTTCAAGCAGTCTCTGAAAGAGTTGGGCATCACCCAGATCACGTCTTCAGCTTACCATCCCCAGACTCAAGGAGCGTTGGAGAGATATCATCAAACACTCAAATCGATGTTCAAGAAATACTGTTTGGAACATCAGAAAGACTGGGATAAAGGTCTTCCATTCGTTGTATTTGCTGCAAGAGAATCTCCAAATGAATCACTGGGCTTCTCACCCTTTGAACTACTGTTTGGCCATGAAGTAAGAGGACCCCTTAAGCTACTCAAGGAATGCTGGCTGTCGGAGGAAGATGACGTCAACCTGCTGGAGTATGTGATGAAGTTCAAAGAACGGCTGTCCACTGCTTTACAGCTGGTGAGAGAGAATTTAGGAGCTGCTCAGGAGAAGATGAAGACTTGGTATGATAAGAAGTCCAGGTTATGCCACTTTCAGCCAGGAGATCAGGTTTTGATTCTGCTACCGGTGCATGGGCAACCTCTTCAAGCCAAGTTTAGTGGTCCTTATTTCGTGGAGAAGAAACTCAGTGATGTCAACTATGTCATCGCCCACCAGATCATAGAAAGAACAAGCAACTATGTCACATCAACATGCTAAAGTTATATCACAGGCGGGATGAAAATAATCCAGTCTGCACTGTAGCTGTTCCACCCGAGTCTGCAAGTGAAGCTCTCCCATGCAGTATGAGCCTAAGTGATAGTTTGGGGAAGAATCCTGATATCATGAATGATCTCCAGATTAAGCTTTCTCATCTACCTCCCGAGGAAAGGCAGGAGTTTTCGGCATCACTGCAGGAGTACCCACAGGTGTTCCGTGCCACTCCAGGAAGAGCCACTGTGTTGATGCATGATGTCGATGTTGGAGACGCAAAGCCAATTAAATTGCCTCCTTACCGAGTGAACCCAGTGAAAGTTCCTCTTATCCAGCAGGAGCTTGGCTACCTGTTGGACCACAAGATGACTGAGCCCTGTCAGAGCGAGTGGAGTTCTCCTGTCACTCTGGTCCCTAAGCCGGGTGGGTCACAGCGGCTTTGCATCGACTACAGACGTGTTAATCAGATCACCAAAACAGACACTTACCCTCTCCCTCGCGTGGAAGATTGCATAGACAAGATCGGAAAGGCTAGGTACATAAGTAAGTTTGATTTGTTAAAGGGATACTGGCAAGTACCTATGACTGAACGTGCTAGGGAGATCTCATGTTTTGTAACACTAGGAAAGGCTTTTGCATGTTCTGTAATGCCGTATGGTATGAAGAATGCACCAGCCACATTTCAGAAGCTCAGGAATGTTGTAACAGAGGGTTTGGCAGGGTGTGTTGTTTATATTGATGATGTATTAATTTTCAGTGACAACTGGAAAGATCACCTATGCCATATCAGTAAATTTCTTGAGCGTTTGGTTCATGCTAATCTTGTAGCTAATTTGTCAAAGTGTGAGTTTGGTCAAGCTAAAGTTCAGTACCTTGGGTACGTAATTGGTGATGGACATGTTGCACCACCAGGAGCTAAGGTTCAGGTTATAAGTGATCTTCCCAGACCTAAAAGTAGGAAAGAGCTACAAAGATTTTTGGGAATGGTAGGTTATTACTGGAGATTTGTTCTTAACTTTTCTATTCTTGTATCACCACTTACAGACCTACTGAAAAAGGGAGTTAAATTTGTCTGGACCGATAACTGTGAATCCTCTTTCAACAAACTTAAAGCTATTCTATTAAGTCAGCCAGTGCTCGCTACTCCAAATTTTGCTAAGCCTTTTAAGATGGCTGTTGATGCAAGTGATACAGGAGCTGGGGCTGTTTTGCTGCAAGAGGATGATCAGGGTATTGAACACCCTGTATCTTATTACAGTAAGAAGTTCACTCCACCTCAAAAGAACTAATCAACTATTGAGAAAGAGCTATTTGGCCTTGATTTTGGGTTTACAGCATTTTTCATTTTATTTGTGTTCTGGTTTTGACCCCATAGTCATTTATACCGATCATAACCCACTGAAATTCCTTAGTAAGTTTAAAGATAAAAATCAGAGATTGACAAGATGGAGTCTACTTCTTCAGGAGTATTCATTAGATATACAACATGTCAAGGGGAAAGAAAATGTTATTGCTGATTGCTTATCTAGACTTTAGACAGATTGTTTTAGAGTAATAAGAAATTTCCTTTGTAAATTTCTTTTTCTTTGTGGGGAGGTGTTACATAGCCTATGATTTCATCATCCTTTGTGTAATTTTAACGCACAGTATGCTGCATGTTTGATCACGAGCGTGTTCTGCCTCAGTCCCCCCCTTCTACCGTTATAGTAGAGTAAGTCGTTCTTTGTGTTGTTCAGTGCGGGATTGTCAACTCTTTGTCCCCATGGCTTCATTTGCGCATCCTTCTTACAAGTTGTATCAAGCTCTGCTGGCCCTTATATAATGAGCTCAGTCTCTGCATCATGGCCACTTAGATCTGCTCCTCATTTTGTTCACATCTCTGTCCTCCCCTGTACAGTTATTATTGAGTGCTCAGGAAGTCTCCAACCATCTAGCAGCTGTGTAATTTGAGTATAAGTGTTCCTGCATTTTGTTCTTGTACTGTATAGCATAAGTTTAATTTGTGGGCCTAGTGAGGTTTTGTAATTTATGTAGGATTCATTTTGTCAGCCAGTTTTAATATTATTTTGTATCTGTAATAATTTATCTTGCATTAACTGAGCATTACCCAGTGTATTTTCATTTTATCAGGGCTGACTTAGGTAAATTTACTCTTGCTAATTTCGTGTTAATAGAGGCTATTGCAGTTAACCATATGTTTAACCTGTTTTTGCCATTACATTATCTTTATGAGTCCTGAATGTTTTGTTGTTAGTTTGAGCATTAAACTTTAACTTGTAATTTTACCTAACTCTTTTGTTTTGTACCTTGAACTTTACGGGACAGTAGTGATTTTTAGTATTCTCACTTAAAGTGTACATTATCTTTCTCTGTTCCGTAACAATATATATATATATACACAGAAACACATACATACACTACATACTGTACATACAAACATACACACATGTACATATACACATACTCAAACACATACCCCCATATAGATACACATGCACAAATACAAATACACACTTATATATACACGTAAACACACATACATGCACATGCATCCACATGCACTTATACACATACACATAATCATATACACATACATATATACACTTACGCACACATACACTTACATATATATTCATACATAGTCACACATACACATACATACACATTCACTGATACACATTCTCACGTACACACATACGTCCACATGGTTACATGCACACAACATTCGTTCAAAGAAACATACACACATACACATTCATAGAAATGAACACACAGATACACTCACACCTATATACACAGACATATGAGTACATACATACATACACATGAAGAGAGAGAGAGAGAGAGAGAGAGCATAATGGGAAGAGATTTGAATTCTGGACCCAGTATTACATCCCACTCGCTTTAGACATTTCGTGAGCAAAGTGTGGAATGTAGTAATGGATTCAGAAATATGAATTTCCTCCCTCCCCGAATGCTCTATGATTTCTTTACTTTTATCATCTCTTGTTTCTGCACTCCTTTCCTTCCCTGCACCTTAATAATCATTTCCCATCTTTCTTTTTTCTCTAGTATAATATTTTTATGGAAATCAGTTGCCATATACGCATTAGCTGTACTATAAAACGACTTTTAATCATTGTTTCAAACATGATTCAGTATACGTAAAACTGGTTACATGTAATGGGGCAACACGAATCCGTGGAGCTTTATCTATTCAGGTAAGAGGTCTGAGTAACAGAGAATGTCTTTACGCTGTAACTATCGTACTGTAACTTGCATGTTGATTTAAATATTTAAAAAATCGACTAAGTTTGTTTGGAGGCGTTATGGTGCATAACACGATCGTATACGCCTTTTCGTTTTCGACTTCTGACTGATGAAGAAATAAAAAAGATGAACAAATCAACACAATCGATATTTTAGCCCTGGAGAGGTAAAGTTCTTTTAGTTACTATATTAGGTAAACTGGGTTCTGACGTACCCCAAGGAAAAAAAACAAACTTCCATTTGATATATTTCAAAATGCTTCAATACACAAATAATTCAACCCATTATATTTTAATAGGGCCAGAAAAAAAATAAGTTTAATAAAAAAAAGATTTTTTTTTAAGTTTTCAGAAAAATAAAGAAATTTTATATATATATATATATATATATATATATATATATATATATATATATATATATATATATATACTAATGTTAAAATTAAATCTTGCAAAACTGAAAAGTAATATCTTGATTCCTTGGGTGGCATGCAGTAAACCGATGTTGGGACCTTCTGTAAACAAAAAGAGAAATACAGTAAATTCAAATAAAATAAAAAAACAAGAGAATTAAAAATTGCCAAATATTTTCGTAATTTCCCCAGGGACACTTCTCACATACTTCTTATATAACTTCAGGGCACCTTTTAGGTCTATGAACATATATATACATCTAATAAAATATTTAGCAAGTAGAATGAATGATAATCCATGAGAAAACATGCTTTACCAGGATATAAATTGAATCAGTGCAGATGGAGTTGTCGTGCTCACAACACACCGGGCGATGACAGTGCTGGCACTGCTGCCGAACCTTCCGGTCCTTCTTCTGGGGGCAGAAGGCACTTCTTAATAATGTAGTGGACCCTCAGCTGCTTATGTGGGATATTGATGTTGAAAACATCCCATATCGTCATTTGTGTGCTCCTCCATAGGCCTGTAAAAGACATCTGGTCCTCTGCCCAAGGGAAGATCAGGTCTTCTGCCAGTTCCATCATAAATGTACGGCGCTCTATCTCAGGTTGTCCTTTGCCTCTCATCATTTTGTTGTATATGAGCCATGTATGAATAGTACCTGCATTTAGCATGCCACAGAACAGGGATAATGGCCACCGTCTTGTCTTCCGACTACAAGAATAGCGGGCACACGTTTGATCAAAAGCATCAACTCCCCCTTTAGTCATATTATAAAATTCAACTATCTCAGGCTTCCCATTGTCTTGGATAATAGGCTGGTCGTGCATCATTGAGAGGAATTGTACAAATTTGGTTTTCTTTTTGTCTGGATGGTAAGACAGCATGGTCATGGCTTTGTCATACAGGAAAGCAGTGCATCCTTTTGGGACGGTGCTTTTGTCAGTCATCACAGCCAGTGTATGTGGCTTGTTGAGCTTCAAAATACCTTCATATGTCAGGCCATTATTATCTTGCGAGTCATTCACAAGTGCGAGAGATGTAAACCATTTATCTCCAGTTATATTTCTGTCGGTGTGTTTGTATGGTTCCACCAATTCCAGTCACAAAGTGGCCTAAGGACATACAGCTAGGTGGTTTTGTATCTTTCCCAAGATAAGGGATGCCCCCTAGCATGTATTTAGTCTCAGTATCACAGATCATTATTATCTTTATGCCATATTTGTCTGGTTTATTAGCAATGTACACGCGAAATGGACATCGTCCTCGAAAACCAATCAATTGTCCATCTATTGTGATATGTGCTCCTGGTGTGTAGCCACTTTTACATTGGATAATAAATAAGTCCCACACCTTTCTGATGGGAGCCAAATTGTCGTTTTTCTGTCTCTGCTGTCTTGTAGTGGGTCGTCAAATCTAAGGCAGTGGAGCAGAAAGCAGAATCTCCGTTCTGACATTGCAGCACAATATAGGGCTGGGCCATACTTACTGCTGAACGTTTCATTTGTAGTAACATCATTATCACCTTTGGCCCCTGAAAAGAATAAAACACTAAGAGTGTCATTATACCATGCTGTGTTACTCTGTCCACTGTTGTCATCTTGTTTTTTATATTTTGGGGCTACTTTGGCAATGTGGATGTTTGTATGTGTGATTATTTCATCAATAATGTCACTCGTGAAGAAGTACTCGAAGCAGCAAGTGGGACTGGGAGTAGAGTGGTGTTGTTTGTTGATGCATAGTTGAAAGCTGGCAACAGATTTCGCCTGGGTATTCTTGAACTGCTTCTAACTGTTGGCTTCGTCGACCACCGATGGCCATTTTTGCCTGTAATGATCTTCGACCTGAATCTAACAAGTAATTCACTTCTGGTGGGCGCTGACTTGCCTGCAGAAGAGGTGGCACCAGTATCATCTGGTGCAGGAGCAGATGTGGATGGAACTGGATCACTTGGAGGAGAAGCAGATGTGAAGGCATCCGGATCACTTGGAGGAGGAGCAGATGTGGAGGCTTTCAGGTCACCTGTTGTGTGGGAAGTACGTGGGCCTGATGTGCGCAAGTGTGTTCTTGGCAGTTGCTCAAAGTCACCGATATCATTACGTATCACCGTCATTTGAACTGTTCTGACTGTCATATACCGACTCTAATTCCACATTATCCACATCATCAACGTCGACACTACTGTTACTCATAATTTCAGCGTCACTCTCATCACCCATTTTGTAATTAAATCTGAAAACTTATTTAATCTAAAAAAAAAAAAATAAATTTTCAACAGCAAATCAACAAACATCACTTGTATCATCAAACCCTCAAGTCCACAGTTCACTTGTACTTTTCAAACATCACTGTCTTTGCTTTAGGCCATTTTTTCCCACTTAGGCATTGTTTTTGTTACGGTATATTAATTTGTTATCCATTACCCTTTTCTTGAAACCATATAGCTGTACAATAAATAACTCACTGATTGAATCCATTCACCTTTATTTATAGTCTTTCACCTGCAAAATGTTTATTCTGAAAAAGAAAAAGGAATGGTTAGCTGTAAGCATCATTATCATATTAATATATTCATGTCTTTTGAAGTCACACATAAGGTAACCTAGAGTATGACATACCCCACTGACCTAACGTCATGGATAATCTGCAATATGATAAACCCCACTGAATTAACATTATAGGTAACACTGGGGTATGGCATACACAGTACCTCAACGGCTTTATACTGTAGAGCAAAATCAAAGCCAGCACAGCAATGACCCCATCATTCCCATGAAGAGCTTCACTAGACAGCAAGGTAAAGAGACGGACAGATCTGGAGACCTTATGCTCATATATTTAGAACTTAAATTTCGGGGACTGGGGTTTCTGATACCCCACATTACCTATCTAGGGTTAAAGACCTGATGTCCTTCCTTCTGTGAAGGTTAGGAGGATATTTTTGTCGAAATACCAAATATCTTTTAATCACTATGACTGAAGCTGGGATCTGTGGGAGTTTTGGTGCACGCACCCATACCTTATGTACAAAACGCCATTTTTAACGTGCTCTATCCTTACATAGCAGTCACTATGATACTCGACTTTCAGAACAATCAAAGGTCAATGTTACATGGCAAGGTTAAAGTTCACCCTGTGTGTGTGTGCGTGTGTGTGTGTGTGTGTGTGTGTGTGTGTGTGTGTGTGTGTGTGTGTGTGTGTGTGTGTGTCAGTGTTGAAAAATCTAAAACCGTTTTCTTCCGGTTTTAACCTATATGGTGGTAGGGTTGTGAGTCAGACTAGGGGTATTCATATTAGTTTTGAAAACAATTAATCGAAAGTCAAGGTCACAGGGAAAGGTCAGCTTCAATAGATTATCCTAATTTTGCCTAAACTTTGCGGAAGGGTTAAAGATAGGGCAAGAATAAAAGCTTTCGATTTCGAGAACTGTTGGTTAATGCTCATGGTCACAGCAAAAGGTTATACACCAAGGTCACATAGGGCTAGATGAACTCAGACAACTTTGACCTGATATAATCCAAATATGTGAACACAAAGGAGGAGGTTCAGTTCTCAGAAGTAGTTAACGATCAAGGTAACAAAACAAGATCAAAGTTCGATCTATGTGTTTGGGCACAAACTAAATAAATAAAACTGTCCTGAACTTAGTGTGTACGCGATTTCCACTTTATACAGTATAATCCTGTATTTCAGATGAGGGACCAAGAGAAGGCCAAGGGTCAACACGGGGGGAGGCCCCGCCAGGCTCCATTAACTTCACCAGTGTTCATACCTCACCTTTACATATCCACCAAGTTTAATTCACGGACACTGATTAAAAAGGAGGGATGTGGTGGCGTACACCCTTTTGGTTTTGGCAGGTCAATGATTACTTCAATAAAAATAATCAAAATATGTGTTGTAAATAACCTACATAAATGGTATCAAGAAATCATTTAAAAGACAAGAAGTGGTGTCACGGCACAGCAAACCCGTCCCAGGCAGTCAATTTAGTGCTGACATATAAACACAAAAGGGTATCTTGTCATAAATGTCAGATACAAAATTTGGAGTAAATTGACAATTTTATCCCCATTTGAAATTTTATGCCCGACCCATCTGTCACTGACTCCCTTACCGCTAACTGGGGAGTGACCTCCCTGTTGCTATGAGGCATGTTATATGATGCAGATTTGAAAGATACACCTTTACGTTTAGGTTTCATGTCGATACGACGAGTTTGAAAGGAGTTATGGCGAAAAATCATTGTTGTTTACATTTTTTAAAAAATTTTCGGGCCTCTAGACGGGGCCTTGGCCCAATTTGGCCAAAATTTTAATCAGGCAATCAGATTGCCATTGCCCCTCATCTGTGTAATATTTGTCAGAATTGCACCATTAGTTTTCGCGTAAAATTGTTAACAGACGGACAGACAGACAGACAGACAGACAGACAAACCGAGTGAAAATAATGCCCGTTCCCGAACCCCTCCGGGTCGGGGACGGGTAAAAAGATGGAGTTGGTAATAAACTTCGAGGAATTTCGTATTAAGTTACCATAAAATCAAAATTCTGGTATTTTCTGCTATGAATCTCAGACCTCCCTTTCCATGCTTCACATCTGATCAAAATAGTTTAAGCTCTTTTTACTCTAAGAGCTTGAACTATGACTTCTTGTTCTGAAATTTTCGTCCTCTACTAACCATGACACCCAATCACCAAGTTTGATTCAATTTTGTAAAAGCTATATGAGTTACGTGGTATAATATAATTATGACTTTGCCTTGGGACTTTCACCTCTGACCGAATGTTCTGAAAACTATTATTATTTTTTTTTCACACTTTCCTATCCGTAGGCCACATTACAGGCGCGGTCGCCACGTCTACCCCTTTTGTCTCTTATTAAAGTCCTTGCAAAGTAACTGAAGAGTTTATGGATAACTTGGTATACTAGTTATTTAAAAAAGCCCAACTGACGGCTCAAAATGGATTTAGTTCCCTTCTCGTTTTGGAGCTGTCATCCCTTCCCTTAAAGCCACACCCACGTTACCGAAGATCAGTTTCACATCATGAGAGGAACAGTTTGCTGAATGTGTTACAGAGGCTTATTAAATGAAAGATATTTTTTACCAAAGTAATGAGATTTCTTTTACATACTGGTTATTTGGTACTGTTTCCGTCTAATTCTAAAGTTCATTATGAATCACATCATTAATAGGAAGAAGAAGACGAAAACAAATTTACGATTGGCATCAATCCCAAGGAACACGATTTACTGACATACTTCTGTACATACTGTGATGATGATTAATGCCATACAATTAACAGCATCCCCAAATTTGGTCGTTTTTATGGTTTAGCCTTTGACACCATAAAACCAAGAATTAACGAAAAAACGTTCCTGGGGGTATTTGCCCAAGGAATAAATGGCCTGAGTTTGAGGCGAATTCACAGAGGACTAAAGGAATGGCACAAAGCTGAAAAATTTTTGTAAGATAAATGAAGAAAAACAACATAGTGTACATTTAGCAAAATGTGAATACCTAAAAAATCATACGAAAGTGTCAGAGACTTCTATAAATTTGTAAGTGTAAGTCGTAGAGATCTCAGTTTTTTTTTTTTTTATGCGAGGAAGAAGGAACCAAAGGCCATGAGCCCGCAGTAACAGTTCCCTCCAAGACAAAAACAAAATACAATAGAGAGCCAAATTCAAGATCCGATCATTTTGAGATGCCTGGACACACTACGTTTGAAAGACTGGAGATCATAGGCAGCAGGAAATACAGACAGAGGGAGACAGTTCCAGAGCTGACCTGTTGCATAAATGAAAGACTGGGAGTAACGGTTAACTCTTGCATTAAAGAGTTGGACAGAAAAGGGATGAGAGTTTGCTACCAGACGGGTGCTACGCGCCCGTCGTAGAGGTGGAGGAATGCAAGCAGACAGTTCAGAGGAGCTGTGACCATTAAAGTAGCGATAGAAAAGAGATAAAGATGCAACAGTGTGGCGAAGAAACAGAGGTTGAAGGGAGTCAGTAAGAGGAGGAGAGTTAATGAGACGAAAAGCCTTTGACTCCACCCTATTGAGAAGAGCTGTATCTGGGGAGCCTCCCCACACATGAGAGTTGTACTCCATACAGGGGCAGATAAAACCCCTGTATAGAGTCAACAATTGTGCAGGGGTAAAGAAAGAGCGGAGTCGGCTTAGCACACCCAATCTCTTGGAAGCAGATTTTACAAGAGATGTAATATGATCTTTCCAAGATAAGTCCCGAGTAAATGAAACCCCAAGCATGTTCAAGGATGATGCAGGATTAAGCTGAATATTATTAAACATTAGTGGGTATACCTGTGGAAGATTTTGTCGGGTTGATAGGTGTAAGAACTGAGTCTTAGATGCATTAAAGACAACCATATTATTTTTATCCCAGTCAGAGATATGAGCCAAGTCAGACATTAGGTGTGCCATAGCCTCATCCCTTGTTTCTTGAAGTAACTGTTGAGATGGGCGTTGTGGGAACCGAATGGAAAGGTGAAGGGTGGAGTCATCAGCGTATGAGTGGATAGGGTTAGATGTACAGCTTAGAAGATCATTGATGAATAAAAGGAAGAGAGTTGGTGATAGGGCAGAGCCCTGAGGAACACCACTGTTGATAGATCTAGGAGAAGAACGATGGCCGTCTACAACAGCAGCTATAGAACGACCAGAAAGGAAGCTAGCGATGAAGGCACAGATAGAAGGATAGAAACCATAGGAGGGCAGTTTGGAAATTAAAGATTTATGCCAGACTCGATCGAAAGCCTTTGAGATGTCAAGTGCAATGGCAAAGCTTTCGCCAAAGTCCCGAAAGGAGGATGACCAGGAGTCTGAAAGGTAGGTGAGAAGATCGCCAGTGGAGCGTCCCTGACGGAACCCACACTGACGATCGGAAAGAAGGTTGTGATAGGAGAGATGCCTTAAAATTTTTCTATTAAGAATTGACTCGAAAACTTTTGAAATACAGGACGTTAAAGCAATTGGACGATAGTTGGAGGGTTGGGAGTGGTCACCCTTCTTTGGGACTGGCTGAATGAGAGCAAACTTCCAGCAAGAAGGAAAGGTACAAGTTGACAGACAAAGGCGAAATAGTTTGCCTAGGCAGGGTGTAAGCACAGAAGCACAGTTCTTGAGAACAACAGGAGGGACCCCATCAGGCCCATATGCCTTGTTGGTACTGAGGCCAGTGATGGCAGAAAATACATCAACTGAAGAAATTTTAATGTCAGCCATGAGGAAGTCAGATCTCATCAGAGCAATGCGAGAATTGCCTTTTTAGTGTCGTATTGTACCCATCATATGAACCTTAGTCACATTTACATTTCTTTAAACCCCCGAAGCTCAGACGTCAATTTGCCTGTATGCTGTCATTTTCTCGACATTTCTTGTTTTCAAACCATCATATCTCAGTAGGCCTAACTACAATTAACGACACGACAAAGAACTTTCAGTAAAAGATCATAAATAATTTTCAGCCCTTTACCTTTCCACTGCAAGGGTCCCCAGGTCTCTAGGTGGAGGCGTTGTGAACCGGTGAGTTGAGGAAGAGGGGTAACATTGGGGTTGCGGCGAGACCGTGTCCCAAAGGGAACAAGAGTCGGTGACTTTGGAGATCATATTCCCACTAAACTTTCCGACTCTGTTCACCTGCCCCTGCCACTGCTGCATGAATGAATCATCACACTCTTTCTGTGGAGTTTGTTCATTTTATTTACCTAACACTTCAGGCTCTTCCAGAATGACACTGTGTCATTCATCGCGCTGGGAGAATAACGTTAGTACACTGCAAAACAGTACTTGGCACAAAATATCACTTTCACATTCGCTGGTGCACGTTTTCTATACCCGTGTCACGAAAGGACATTTTCATTTTCACCCGAACTCCTTTTCATTTATACCCATAGATTCCTTTATCTTCTAGCCTCTTACATATAAAAGGCACTTATTTGGCTAAGTTCATACCTTAAAACAGGTATTGTACCAAATTCATTTTTTTTGTCAGAACACTTACATGTTTATTGCATGGCCACCTTTATTTTCTTTCGAGCTTGCTTTTTTACGTCAAGGATTATGCACTACAACACAGGACCACTGTACAGTACTTGCCCAAAAAGATCACTTTCACTTTCACCCCCAGCACTTGTATTCTCTACCCGACGATAGACAATCACAGTTCAGTTTGTGTCATAATATTTTTTTTTTTTCAGTAACATAGTTTTCCTCATCTTCAGTATCTTACGTATATGGCTTTTTAGTCTTCCTTCATTAAATGAAAGTTTCATCTTACTTTTGAAGTAAGCCATATTCAACATACTGGATGTTTTCTAAAATTTCTATCCCTGATAATTTTTTTCTATTTTCATTTACAAATTAACACTATATACACATCCTGACTAAGGCGGGTCGAAAAGGAACTAACTTAGGGTTGCCAGGTTGAAACATAGAATGGTGCTCCTTTACAATGACAATAACACTACGAATTTTTTTTTTTTCGAAATATACATGTCCATTCCAGCAACTTGGATCTAAAAATAGAGTTATTTCTCAAAAAACTTAAAAACACATGCTATTTTTTGGATGAACTAAAATGCAATTTATGTGTTAAATTTCAGTTTTAATAATAAAAGTAACAGTTGAAATAAATGTATTCAAATCATATGAAAGGCATTATTTCATGAAAAAGAAAAAGAACAGTAGAAATGGCATCAATAACTGAACACATCAAAAGTCTTGTTTACTTTCACGCTTCGGGAACAAGCTGCGAGATCGCGTACACTGGAATAATGTGATTCATGCCCAAATACTTTACTTGTGGTGGATGTGACGTCCTTGACACTGCGTTCCATTCCTTGGTAATGGCAAGGGTACACGTCCAGTACGATGGGTTGGCTTTCGTCCATTTGGTTCAGCCTGTTCTTCAGCAATGGAGGAACTGTGGCAGAAGCTCTGCCAGCTCAGTGTACTTCTTGACATCGAAGTTTATCTTCAGCGCCGATTTTTCAAATATTCTAACTGAACCTTGGTCATCATTCTCATTCATCTCTGCTTGTTTCATCAACTTGATCGCCATCGAGCCTACGCCAACATCTTCATCAGCAACAACTGACAACAGGATGTTCTCTGGGTGACAGAAGTAGCTGTTATTGGCAAGCACAGGGCGAATGATCGCCTGATCAGCAGCTTTTGAAGGAGCTCCATCATGAAGAAGAAATTTTTGGCTCCATCCTGACACAAACTGTTGGATTTCACCCTGAACCACACAGGAGCATAGTTCACAATGCATGAAACGAGACATTTTAGGGTGGTGATGGTTGCTCCTTTGACATGTAAAGTAGCAGTACGCGATTAGCTTTCGTTAGCCACCCGCCGTGATTTAGTGGTCCTGGTTGTGCAGATGGTCCCACACCTTCATTAATATTTCCAATTGGCAATTGCAGTGCGAAACATGCACAGTACAAGTAGCCCTGATCTTCGCTGAGATCACTTACAACTCCTTTTGGTAAAATGCAAGTTTTTCCAGTAACACGTTCATAACCAACAACTGGAAGGTCTTTGGGGTCAAATTCAAGCGATTGACCTACTTTTCTGCAGCCTCGTGGACCTGTTGCCGAACCATCAACTGCCTCGAAATACATTCGGAAAATGATTTCAACAAGATGCAACAAACAAACAAGCCACCGTAGTGATCTGCCAAGCTGTGTTTCGAGCCCATGGATCATTCCATTTCTCTTTCCAGTATTGACATTTGTCCCATCACAGACGATAGCTTGCAACGAATCTGTTGAATCTGTTTCTCGAATGACAGACATGACTTCCTTGGCAATATCTGCTGCTCTTCCACTTTTGGGAGAAACATGGTCGATGTAAACGGCGTCAGGAAAAGCAGCTACTGAGTAGTGATCTTCCTTCCCAATTCTCTGACCATCTGGCGCTTTCTTGAACGTCTGATCGATTTTTCCATCGAAACCGATGCAAATGATCTTCAAGTCATTTTTATGCTGTTACAATTTGACATCTCTCCAGTATTTTCTCTGACGGCGGAGTTTACTGGGATCAACTTTATTTTCTTCACAAAGAATATTCATATCTTTCAGTGCTGCATTCACATTGGAGCAGATGTCTCTATTCCTTACTTGACATAGATCAGCAACACGACTCAGCTCAGGATAGACTAATTTGTTCTAACTATTTGCTTCCATGTACTTCTGCAGTATCATCATCAACATATTGATCATATTGTTCATCACAGACATCACTATCGTCAATACAGGCTGTCATTTTTTTGCTTAGTATCTCTAGTGGACTCTTCATAGAGCTTTCTTTTCATCACTGTTTGCTGCACACTTATTTTGTGCTGTCTTCTTCCACTCTATTCCACCAATATACATTTTTCTCCAACTATTTTGGTCAACCCAGAAAGGCCATTCCTCAGGCGATATCTTGTCTGCTCTAGCGCATTGACAGTCAGACCTCTCACGTGCATTGAAGTTTTTGAAACATTTGCAACGACTAATGTCAAATAATGTGTCAAAGCTGGTGAGTTTCTCTTTGTAGGTGTTGGAAGTCCTTTTGCTCACTGGATATTTCCTAAGCTTCTGTGCCTTTGCTGTCAGGCATTTCACACGAATAACAGCACTGGTGTAATTGAGATGGAAGCTTTCTCGTAAATTCCTGCTACTTCAAGGGCAACAGTTTCCTCATAGGCTTGGGTGCTCAGTGACGGATTTGTGAATTTATATTCCAAATATGCCCTAATGACATCACAGCTAGTGGGCAACTGATTTATCGGAAGACTGCATGATAAGCCGAAACCAGAGTCTTTCGTGCTTTCTCGTGTGCTGCAAGTGCCCATGATTCCAGTAAAATACACAAACTCATACAAAATTTAAAACTGTAAACCAGTGCCAGTTCATGTAGTTGGTAACAGAAATGCAAAACAATGGGTTATCATATATGTATATAGAGTTGCCAATCACCGGTAATCACTGAATGCTTGGAGCATCAGTGCCATATAAACGAAACTGAAAGTTGCTGGAGTACAACTGACATTTTTAAAAATACAATTACTTCATGTGAAAACTTACTATAGGTCATCAAAATAGCCATGTTTCGTCGAATTTAAAATTTTTTACCCACCCTAATCCTCACACACCCATGAAGTATCATGTTGGGGCGATGGTGGTGGTGGCATAGCAATGATGTGAGCACCACAAAGGTGCCACAAATGAGGTTGGGGGTTCGTAATGCGGCGTTTATGTCACACATGACTTCTGGCTGTATGACCCTATACTTTGAGTCGGACGCCTCAGAGAACCCTCCCGAGGCATCAGAACAGTAAGGGAAGTCCTCAGCCTCTGGAGGGACATTAGGGTCGCTCTTGAGTGATGGCAAAGAGCTATGTGAGGAGGAACGGGACGGTGGCAAGAGCAGGTCATTGTACGTGGTAATTACCATTCCCAAATTCCTCTCCCCATTTGACAGTGATGATAATATGACTTGCAGCTCCATCCTAATTGTACTTTTGCTTACCACTTTCCTTGCATGAGTGGCAGGCTTGGCGGATGTGGAATTGGCAGGGACTGTGCAGCCACTGGCAGTGGCAAGCAAATCGGATGATGCGTAGTTGAAAATCATCATCCCCATACTCGCGTTCCCAAGGAAGACTTGCACTGTTGCCTACGTGCTGCCTATATGCCTGCGTCACACACCGAGCACCACAGAAAATGGTAATAACTTTAAACTCTGATGGGAAACGTAATGCATCTATGTCCGTCCCAAGGTGCCTGAGTACCTGTTTTTAGCACTGGCTGTCACCCAAGTTTTAAGGGTTTGCTGTCTCAAATGTAAGGATATCCTGATGGAAAAAAACATATAAACAAAAAACCTGAACTATGCAGGTTAATTACAGATGTTTTTCATAAACAAAGAATGCTTATGATCTCTTTTACACACACACACACACACACGAGAGCAAGATATGCATCATTTGTAATCCTGTGACTGGAATCTGGTAAGCATGTACCAGAATTAACGAGGGGCAGAGCGTCCTCCCCGTAATCCTTGTTTTCCAAGTCCTTCATATCTAGATTTAAAATACCATTTCCTTAAATGTACAGCAACAATGAAACACATCGGCAGCCCAAAATTCTCCATAATAAAGTGGCCGAGGTTTTGTTGTGCATGAAGCTGGTAGATATAATAGTTGTGGTAGTGGGTACTGATTTTACTCATAATTTATCCTCTCTTATTAGCCTCAGAAAAGTTACAGAACAAACACCATCTACATTTATACCGACCAAATGGAGATGAGCATTTAAAGACATCACGGCCAAATTGATTAAAGTGAATTCGGATCCTGATTTCTGATTCAGTGAAACAGCGTAGTTGACCGTATTATTAGCAGATGAAGAAATGGCAATTAAACCTGATATTAAAAGACTTGTTCCCTCTGCTTGTATATATTCGCTCACAAGTTCACATTCTCACTCACTCCACACTGAGTCAAACTCATTCTCACACATTCGCAGTCTCATACTTTTCCCGAAACATTCATTCTGTTTGTTTCGCTCTGACTTTTATGCTCTCTCGTTTGCTTTCTCACTCTCTTAAACTCATTGTCACACATCAATTTGCTCAGTCTCATACATCACACCCATTTTTTCACATTTCAACACTCACTTATTCATTCTCACATTCCCCCACTAATTCAACCATAGCACTTTTACCAAAATACTTAACGTTAATTCAAAGATGATATTACTGTATACTGGTAACCATGTACTTGTGAAAAAAAATAAAATAAAGGAAACCAGAGCATTGTGCTGTGGAACAGAAAATTACCGACATAATTACCCACGTTATAATTACGCGACCTCCCCCAAGGTTTGGTCTCCACTAATTAATGGAATTAAGGCGACAACAACATAAAAATTACGATGGCACAAATAAGCCCTACCCTGGAAAAGGTGGGGCTTGCAGTTGTGGTAGAGGGTGGAGGATAAGGCGTTAGTTATCATTATAGGGGATAACTGAATACGTGTAACTGTATTACTGTTGAAAAAGGGGATGAGGCGTACAGTGCTTGCTGGAAAGTGTTGTGGATTTCTTTAGTGATAGCACCACACATTTTCTTTCAGTTCTTATTTACTCTAATGAAACTGAAATTGTTCAGCTTCTTAAAATTTAATTCTCGTTACATACATACTCATCTGTCTGTCTACTAGTGCCTGATGTCGCTTCCTACGTGGCCTCAACAAAATGACCTCCTCTCATATGGTGTCCTTATTCAGTAACATAAGCGCAGCCATTTTGGGAGGGATGGGGTAATCTTCGTTGTCATTCTGCTTGGAAAGTATTATAATCAGTATCTGGAGTAACAAAAAAAGTGTATCGAGTGTTGAATAGTAAAGGAAGCAACCCCGGAGACAATAATTAATGCCAGAATGAGTAAAAATGAAAATATGATTAAAAGACTTAATAACCCCCATCCCCTTTGCTGCACCAATACTTTTCGAACAGTTAAATGTCACAACATGTTTTCTCCATGTTTCACCCCTCATTCTCATTTCTGGCACTGGCTCATTGTCCGCGCAAGTGTTCTTCTTTTCTTATTTTTGGATTCATTTCATCCTCCCTATTACTGGTTTTTGTTCACATCATCACCAGAATGCTTGAACATACAAGCAGTTTTCATTTGTGTTCAGTATAATTATGTTCAACCTGCACTCTTCAGTAGCATATGTCTCTTTAAAACGTCATCACATACCTTGCTCCACATAAAATTACTTTTCTATTCACAATACCAACTTCATCCAACAAAATGAATTATCGTCATCGTATACAGCCAACAGTTCCTACAGCCAATGATTCGTTTCTAGCATACAAGTTGATTCCCGATTTCGTTATCATAGTTTTCTGTTTACTATGACAAACTCGTTTGAGCATTTTTAATCTAAAAGAGCAATGTTGTTTATTGCCGATTATTAGATGTTCTTGTTCTAAAATGGAATAAATAAAGGCATAGGACGGCCCTTGAGAGTCGATCTTATATATCTTTGTTTTATACTCATTAAAGAATTATGATATATTTATAATGATTCTAAACCTAAGAGGTTTTGTGAATAACCTCAAATCCCTGGGAAACATCGCCTAACATCCAGTTAGACGTGGGATGACCGTTGGAGACGGCGTGCGGGTTCCGCCCAGCCAGTCTTCTCGTGTGTACAAACATTTTGTTCAGGAAGTAGCCTAATGTGTTCGTGGCCCGGTCCTTGCCGTTAGCAGGGTCTGGCAACTACACAACCATGAATATTCATGTGCTAACATGAATGTTTACATCACTATATTACAGTATATGAAACATTTCTCCGCTTTCCAGCACAGTCGTCACTGTCCAGTATTGTTGTCCCGTCCTCTCTCTCTCTCTCTCTCTCTCTCTCTCTCTCTCTCTCTCTCTCACAAGGCCAAGTTTTCCCATCAAGGCCCTTGACTCAATTCCGTCACCTACCTTTTTCTTACTTGCTTTCCCCACCTCTTCACTCTGCTTCAGTAGTAAATTGGAGTTCCCTTACATTTACATATACTGCTCTCTCTCTCTCTCTCTCTCTCTCTCTCTCTCTCTCTCTCTCTCACGTGCAACTTTAGGCGACCATTACTACTACAGAAAACCATATATATGGAATTCATTATACACATCAATTGCCTGACGTGCATTGACCAACCCCTCACCCACCACCGTATAAAATGTATTGTGGTGTCGTAACTTGGGTGTGTGGCGTAGTTACAAGGTCCAGGGGAGTTATGTTAGGCGAGTTGGTAGTTTGTTGGCAGGGGATGTTTGTGAGGTGGAAGGTTACGAGTGTCCTGCTGTATGTGGACGAACACAATTGATTCGTTTTGGGTATGTGCGTATTATATTTAGCGGGGAAGTCATGGAACAGACACTCTCTCTCTCTCTCTCCACATAAGGTGCTATACAAATTCATCTGAATGAATGCTTTATCAACTAATCTATATTTTTCAGCTGCTCGGCCTCAAAATTATTATTATTATTATTTTTTTTCGAAAAGTATGTGTAAAGTCATAATAAAAACTATCGTTACCCCCAGGAATGCTCGAAGTGAAGCGAACGTTAGCTGGGCTATGTGGGTGGGTCCTTGCAGTTCGTCCCTCCCCTATCTAGTGTTGCCATATCACAATCCCATTACAAGAGCTGGAATAATGAGCAAGAATGAGCCATATGGTGAGGAAATATATAGGACGTATTTGCGTTACCCTGAGAGCCCCGCTAGGGATTAATAATGAAACTCGGCACGTTTATTATTTTCCTACTATTCAACACTTATTATCTATAGAATACAACAAATAAATTATTTTTAAGGGTATTAAATCTATAGGCATCAACGTTTTTTCTCTCTCTCTTTTTTATGATAGTCTAGCAGGGGTGCACGAGTTCATTTGTTTGCTTTAGATGGGTGGTTAAAAGCTTCAGATGGATGCGTCAGACGTCTAGAGGCTGTTTTGGAAGCAGGGGTTGGGTATACAAAACATTAAACCGATGAGACTGAACACGTATTATTAGTTTCCTTTTACTCAACATTTATTATATGTAGAAAGCAATACATATCATTATTACATTGAAATGTACTAACTTGGCTTGTATCGGCTGAAGTACTATCATACGTCTGGCATGGGTGCACATAAATACTCATTGCCCATCTGCATGTGTGTTGCCGACTTTACACCATTCTATTTATAGTTAATGAATTCGGTACCGGATAATAAAACGTGTTGTCTCTATGCACAGAGGCCAAATATCTAATTAGCTTTTATTACTCTAGCACAAATTCTAATATCAGTGTCTCACATAAATGACATTGACGGGTTTGCGGTGCAAACTTTCCTGTCCCGTCATTGCACAGCACTTCGTCATTGTGTCATAGTGCATACTCTGAAGGGTAACGATAGTTTTTCGTATGACTGTACGTCAGTTGTATCTTGCTGAAACTGTCTGAGGAAGAAAATATAGCAAAATTCAGTGAAGGTATGTGGGGCACACAAAAACTGGTAGAAAACACAGAACTTCCGTGGAACATTGACTGACAAATTCTTATATAACGCAAGCGAAGAATGTGACGGTTGTGTGCATGAAGCGCCCCTCTATCATCTAACGTAGCCCTGTTTCCGACGGTGTGGATGGGTACGAACCATTACTGTTCCCACCATATCCTTTTTTTTTTTTAGGGGGGGGAGGGGCTACGGGGGTACGCTCCTCCTATTTGGGACAGACCAGTTATTCCCTGTGATACAAGAACAATGTCATTCCAAAAATATATACAGGAAATGGTTTGTATACTTGCCTTTTAATGGAACAAAGTATTTATTAGTTAATTCTTAGGAATTTCGTAATGAGTCAGCATAAATTCAGACGAGGTATTTCACCCAGGAAACACGCCTTCCCATATCCAATCCACACCAGAATGGCACAGGGTAGTAAAGTAGAAAATCTAAGCTATTGGAGTCACGCATGAGGCCAGAGTTCATCCTGAGTGGCCACCACATTAATAACGCAGGTCTCGTCCTTGACAGAACTAGAAAACACTTCACTACTCCAGGCTGGCCTACCTAATGTATTCTTTCACTTTATACTTCCGTTACATATTTTCTTCGTTTTAAACTACCATGAAAATCCACTCCACACAATTTCCTGATGATTTTCCATGAGTTCCTAATCACCAATCCTAGCCATTAAGCCACTTACATCTAGTTCCATTAACCCGTCACGTCCCGAGGTTTTCCGCACCTCCGACATCCCCCAGTCCCGAGGTATTTTCGAAAAATTTTTTTTGGCTAAAACCTTAGCGTTTGGTGAGAAACATCGAAAATTCATAGAGAAATCGTTCACCTGAGGTTTAAAATACCCAATCCAGGTAGGAGTTCCTCCTTACCTGACTGGGTTTTCTAACATGCTGGCACCAAAGAAAACGAGTTCTGTGGGAGGGTAACTATTTTATCCACTCATAAATGGTATTTATTTATTTACTTGGTACGAATGTATATGTAGTATGAGAGTATATTGGTTTTCAAGCAGTAATAAAGGCATTATAAGCATTGTTTCACTCACTAACTAATCACCATACCTGACCTTTTTTTGCCACATTACCTGATCATTATTTGTGGTTGTTTCTTCTTCTAATGCTATGTAAACATTGTCCTCCACATTGTCATCGATTGGGGAATCACTCTGGCCCTGAATATCTTTAGTAGCCAGGTCACTGGTAACAGGTCCTTTGCCAAGACAATGGCATGAGGGGGCGAGGGGGGAGGTTATGCGGTGTAAGGCATTGTCCCTGCTTGGCATCTTGTAGAGGAATAGAGGAAGGTGTCCCGTGTATACATACGAAAAATCACCCGCGAAAATTGAAAATTGTGCAAATTAGGGACCTTGCAATTGCACGACATACTGGTACATCGCCGGGACTGGCAAATGCAAATCGTTGCAACGTCCCCATACGTCGACGGGACGGGGCGGGTTAACTCGTCATGTCCCGAGGTTTTCCGCACCTCCGACATCCCCCAGTCCCGAGCCTTTTTGGAAAAAATTTTTTTTGGCTAAAACTTCCGCTTTGGTTGAGAAACGAAGGAAAATCACCAAGAAAGGGCTTACTGTGGTCTATAAGTGGTCGGAACAGATGAGGTCCCCCGCTCCAGGTATCGTATTCTTTCATTGACGTGTCAGACACTCACGTTTTGTATGGTAGGGAATACTGGGAGAAACAACACACAAAACCTCTATATTTATTGAATTTGAACTAATAAACAATAACAGTAGCAATATAATGGATTTCAGACACATATATATGAAAAATAAGCATTGTACCATCGTGCGAGCATAGCGAGTTAGGTCCGAGTCGTAACATGCTATATGCTAAGTTTCTTGTATCAGTCAACATATCATTTTTTCTAATTGTATACTTCTGTTTCAATGACATTTTACCAATTTCTACTGTTTGTAAGTGTTTTCAGATGTTTTCATTCATTATGATGACATGCAGCATAAGTTTAGCGCACATCAGCTTAGTAAGCGCACTCGCAATGACTCATATTTCAACATACCCAATTGTTTTATCACTTTCCTATTATTTTTCCCTTTACATAGAACCTTTCCTCCACCACTGTAAATGTTTTCAATTATTTACATTCATTACGAGGGCATTTAGCGATATGCTAGCGCATATTCACGTAGCAACCACAATCTCAAACACTTGTGTTTCATCTTCTACTTTATTTATTCACTCCAATTATACTTTCCCACTTAAATTACACACGTTTACACCCCTATACTGCACTGTACATACTTACTGGCATTATTTATTCAGGTGAGCATCAGAATATCGCATGAAAATACCCTCGCAATGAATGTTTCGACCAACATAATACTCAAACACTTATATACTAATTCTTCACATATATTACACACTTTCCCACTTGTTGACTTCTATTTTCTTTATTACGGGCCTTAATCATTCAACTGAGTGTCAGGATATCGCATCTCTATACACACGCTATGAATATTTTGACTTAGAATATATTTCAGCACTTACAATAATTTGAACTTATACCCGTTAGCATTTCCAATAATAATAATTACATATTTACGGGCCGTATTTATTGCACTGAGCGACAGAATATCGCATCATAAAACCCTCGCTATGTATGTTTCCACTTACAGCATATTTATACACTTACATACAATTTTTGCACTTATGTTATACCCGTATGCACTTTATACTAATATTTGGAGATCAACATGACTGATAATTTCACTGAGCGTCTGTTTGTCGCATTTACTTCATAGTTTCAGTGTCCTATCGCATTCACACCATATCAGAATTGCATCAACGTGTGATATTCGCTGAAACATGGGTGAATACAGAGACCCACGTCACACTGCACGCACTCATAGCGGGTGTCCTTCCTCTGTGTCGTGAGTCTCACCCGGGAATTGCTACACACGTGACACCTGCATTGAGGCCTAGGTCTGTTTGGCTGGGGAGGGATAGGAGTGGGGAAATGGCGGCCAGATATTCTCAGGGGAGTTTGGGCAATACGGGCAGTGCGGGTGCGATGTTGGGGCCTTTCAACAGCATAACGTGCAAACATCTCTCTTGTGAGCTCCCTCACAAACCCTTCAAAGGTTTCCTGAACTCCTGTTGTCATGGCGTGAAGGTGGTGGCAATTCAGAGCAGTGATGTCTAACAAGTGAAAGAACAGTTTCTTATACCACTTCATCATGGACCTGGCACACTCTACCGTCGATATCATGGAGTCTGACTGGTCCACCAGGCGCATGTTTATGTTATAGTCCATGACACACTCAGGTTTCCAAATGTGACGCCTGTTCTCGCTACGGTAATCTACGGAATCAGTATGGTGCATCAAGGGGTGGTGAACCGTTGACAAGTGGCTTACTTCTCTATTGTGGTTCCACCAGTTGCAAGGATGTTGTTGGCTTTGAAGAAGACAACCTCATTCCTGGCAAGTTTCCGCCCTACCTTGGCCATGTGACGCCGGTTCACCTTCACGGTTCCACAGACTCCCGTTTCATGCGTGTGAAGATAACGAGCGAGAAGAGGGCTAGTGTACCAGTTGTCCAGGTAGAGGACGTGACCACGATGAAGGTAGTCTTCTATCATTGTCTTTACCGCTGCTCCCGACAGTCCAATACTTCGATCTTCTATTACGTCTGTCTGTGCACTGGTGTACAAGACTATGTCTTGCACGTATCCAGTCCTACAGTCGCACATAACAAAGATCTTGAACCAAAAACAGTGCCTTTTGCTGGGTATATACTGCCTAAATGAAATATCACCTCTCCACAACACGAGACTCTCGTCTATGACGAGGTCTCTATAGGGATAAAATGACAAACGAAAGGTTTGCCTCAGGTGATCAAAGACCAACCTAATTCGCCTCATTTTATCTGTGTCGTTCGCATTTGCAGGATCATGAGCATCATAGAAATGGAGGCGACTTAGAATTTGTTGAAACCGATTATGGCTCATCACTTGCCCAAATATTGGGGTAAACATAACAGGGTCCCTTGTCCAGTAAGCAGGAATTCTGTTCTTTTGTATAATACCCATCAAAAGGACCAGGGCAAAAAATAGGAACATTTCTGAAAGGGAGACAGGGTAATCATATATGATAGAATGCCTACTCCTTGTTCCCAATCTTTCACTCTCAAGGCGCTGGGTGCTTGCAAAAAGGTTGGTTTGGTAAACAATCTGCTCCATGAATGCCTCACTAAAAAACAGGTGGAAAAAATCCAACCTGGTGGAATTACGGCAAATTCCGGGAGCAATGCAGCCAGAGCGCCCCTGCTCAGTGAAGGGGTGAATGAGGGGAGAAAAATCACTCCCATCCTCCCAATTCCATCCCACAAATCCCTCATCCCCATCATCCCCATCACTGCCTTCGTCTGGGTGGGAGGAGATCCTGGTGGGGGAGGTGGGGGAGAAGGAGTGCAGAGGGCTTCCCAATTGTCACTCCTCTTCCCTCTGCCTTTACCCTTTCCCTTTCCCTTACCCTTATGGCCTTGAGGAACATTAGGGGGCTGTGGGGTTGAAGTAGGGGAATATTGGGGAGCATAAGACGTGCTGGGGAGTGGTTCCTCCCCACCTTCTCCCCCCATGACAACACCATGTGATTTCTCATGCACCCTAGCTCGACCATGTGTTAGGGTATATTGGGGAGCATAAGACGTGCTTGGGAGTGATTCCTCCCCACCTTCCCCCTCCATCACAACCCCAGGTGATACTGAATGCACCCACACTCGCCCACGTGATACACTATGCAGCCTCACACTACCTAGGGAGAGCAATGACTCACGTCACTCTCACTTTCCCTAATCCTCCCTGCACTTTCCCTTTCACTCCCCACTCCCTCCACGGCACTTCCTAACTCCCCAAACAAAATACTAGGCCCATACCTGCTCGTCCGACGTGGTATGCGCTCTGGGCCACGATGAGTGATTACCTCACGTCCATACCACGTGGCAGCACGTCCCACGACTCCGTCCTCGTCCTCGTCCTCGTCATCGAAATCTGGTTCCACATCACGTTGGGGCTGGGCATAGGATGTTGCACATGGTTTCTTGGCCGGCTGCCCCTCTCTAGCAGCACGGTAAGTCACGTACTGCCGCTTCCTGGGAGATGGGACTTCTTCATCACTACTGGTGGTTTCTTCCTCCTCTGGCTGCACATAATCTTTATCCACAACCTCGTCATCCAGCGGGGAATCACTGTCGCCTGTAAAGGCATCCAGGGTGGCTTGAATTTCACCCTCTGAGAGACCTCTCTTAGCCATGTCTGAGCAGGACCGTTGCCACCAGGTGAGTGGACGAGCGGTGGGTTAGCGCGGGTTGCACGGGGTCGCCGAGTGTCCCTGCCTGGTGGCAGGTAGGGGAAGGTCATGCGAGGATACGTACCACAAATCAAGTGCGAAATTTGAAAATTTTCGAAATTATGCACTTTGCAATTGCACCACGTACCGGTACGTCGCTGGGACTGGCAAATGCAAATCGTTGCAACGTACCCATATGTCGACGGGATGGGGTGGGTTAAACTTTGTCTATATACTCCATAATTTATCCATCTGTAAATCTACCACAAGAAAAACTGGCTATTCGGAGGACGGTGACGTCTTACATAAATCAGTAACAGAATGGGGATGCAGACACTGGATGAAAGAATGGGGCCAAACTTTTGCTAAGCTGGGCTTGAACATGCTAAATACTTTAAAATCAAAGTACGAAAACTTGAATATCCGCTATCATTTTGCTTGCGAGGATGTTGATGATGGTAGCGATTATCAATTAGCATTGATTAAATCAGATACTGAAACTAACAATTCCCACACAACTCATTTCACCTTACCTTTATGACATCTTTTTAATTATATCACAGCTGCAACCAGACTACAATGCTTAGGTTAAGAAAGCACTTAAGCAGTGAGGTGGTTGTTGAAGGATGCATCTAATTACACAGTATTAAAAAATATCTCTTAAGGTGACGCATATAATTACAGTTTAGGAGGAATAGAATAATAAACTCTCCTTGATGAAATGCTTCGACAAGCAACCTTAAGATTCATGGGAGGCACCAGGACGTTGTGGTGTTTATGAGCGAAGAATAATATGAAATAGCACTGGAAGAACAAGTTTTGTTGGATTATGAACAGGGACCCTGGATACTACAGCTATGTTTATTCCAGACATTGCGCCATTATTATATGCTTACAGTTTCCTGAACTGTGACGTTGCTACACGCAAAACGATAATAAATACCTTTACTTCAATATATTGGCTGCTTAGTGGGCCTGGCCTTAATGTAAATGCTTTATCGCTCCAGTCCTGGAAACTGTCAGCAAGACACACCAGGTGATCTTTTGATTTTAACTTACATGTGATTATTGAACTATATATTCACCATGGTAGTATGTTCACTTCACCTGTGAAGCTAACATGTGTGTTTACAGTACAGTGAAGTGTGGATCACTTAAGACAGATCGAATTACTTTGGGAGTAACTTGGACACATCTTGACTAATCTTCACTTAAAAATTAATTTTATCTTGAGTTGCGTCGTTTGCGACTGGGTGCATCCTCTCGATATTCATTATTTTGTCCACATTATCGAGATAATTTTAAGAATGATCAAGCTGTTTCAGGTAATGTTTAAGCCAGACCCCCACTGGTTATGTCACTTGTCAGTAACATGGTTGATGAAGGTCAGTGCTATCATGATTTACAGCCGTCCATAGGCATCACCATACCTACCTTACCTGATGATCCATCATAGTATATTCCGGTTATCTTCATTAAGTTTATAACGGGATAATATTATTTTTTTGTTTATTTATTTGGGAGTCGCTTAATATGCATTATTCTATCTGGCCTTGCATTATGCGGTGGTTGCTAATTTTCTCCGAGTGTGTATATTTCTTTCCCCTGTGTGTGTGTGTTTGTGTGTGTGTGTGTGTGTGTGTGTGTGTGTGTGTGTGTGTGTGTTCTTACCTAATTGTTCTTACCTAATTGTATCTTTACAGGAATGAGTCAAGCTCGTACTGTCCCGTGTCTTAAACCATATTTATCGTACATATCCTTAAATTTGTGAATTGTTTGGCACACACTATTTCATTCGGTAGTGAACTCCATTGATCAATTGCTCTGTTTGGGAAACTGAATTTCCTTACATCTTTATCACCTCTCTTCTTATGCAGTTTTTTGCAGTGTCCTCTTGCTGATGCTTCTTCATATGTTAAGTAGCCTAATCATTTATGTCTATTTTCTCCTTTCCTGATATGCACTTATATAGCATTATCATGTCACCTCTTTTCCTTCTCTCCTGTAAAGTTGGTAGATTCACTTTATTTAGTCTTTCTTCATAGCTTAGGTCCCTTAAGCTTGGTATCCATCTTGTAGCGGCCCTTTGAACTTTTTCAATCTTGTTTATATGCTTTTTGAGATGAGGACTCCAGCCTACTGAAGCATATTCCAGGATTGGTCTAATGAATGATGTTATTATCCTTCTTAACATGTCTTCATTTATGTATCTGAATGCTATTCTCATATTTGCAAGCAGTGTATACATGTTCCGTACCTTCTCGCTGATGTGGTCAGCCGGAGATAGTCTGTTATTGATAATCACACCTAGGTCTTTCTCTCTTTCTGATGTGTATAGGGTTTTATTTCCTAACTTATAATCCCAATCAGGTCTTTTTCCACTTTTACCAAACTTAATTACATGACACTTGTCCACATTGAATTCCATTTGCCATATACTACTCCATTCATGAAGTTTATTTAATTCTTCTTGTAGCTCTTTGCATCATCTGCAAACATATTCAGATAGCTCTCATTTCCAGTGTTACTGTTTATATCATTTATATACACTAAAAACATGATTGGTGCCAGCACTGAATCCTGTGGTACTCCACTAGTCACTTCTTTCCATGATGAGTAGTTTCCTCTTAGTACTGTCCTCATCTCTCTTTTTATGAGAAAGTCTTGCATCCAACAAAACAGTTTGCCTCGAATTCCTCCTTGATGGTACAGTTTCCATAAAAGTCTTTGGTGTGGTACTGTGTCAAAAGCTTTCTTGAAATCTAAATAGATACTGTCCACCCATCCTTCCCTTTCCTGTATTGTGTTTGTTACTCTGTCATAGTAGCTCAACAGATTAGTAACACATGATTTTCCTTTTCTGAAACCAAACTGTCTTTCTGTTATCATACTGTGTTCTTCTAGATGATTTACCCAAGCTTTTCTTATAAGTTTTTCTAATACCTTGCTTACAACACTGGTCAGTGATACTGGTCGGTAGTTGAGTGGATTTTGTCTATTTCCTTTCTTGAATAAGGGGACCATATTTGCTTTTTTCCAAACATCATGTAGTTTACCTTGACTCAAGGATTTCTTGAAAATTATAAATAATGGTTTACTTAACTTCTTTGCACATTCTCGTAATACCCAACATGAAATTTCATCAGGACCATTTGCTTTTCCTCTGTCTAATCTACTTAACTCTTCCTGTATTACTTTTTCTGCTATTTGTATATCTGGTAGTATGTGTGGACATGCGTGTTCCACATAGTCCCTCTCAAATTTTTTTTCTTCTGTAAAAACTACTTGGAAATTCTTATTTAGTGCTTCACAAATATTTTTCTCTTGTGTATAAGCGATTCCCTCGTCCGTAATGGATTGTATTATATCTTTTACTTTGGTTTTGCTTCTGCTATAGCTGTAAAACAGCTTTGGTTGATCACTACTTTTATTTATTATATACTCCTCAAACTGTTTTTGGGCTTCCCTCCTTGTTCTTGTATAGTCGTTTCTTGCCTGTTTGTAATTATTATACGCCCTTTCACTATTGTGTCTTCTGTATCTATTCTACAACAAATCTCTTCTTTCTTTTGATTTTTTACATTCTGTATCGAACCATTTCCGTATTTTCTTATCTGCTTCTTTGTGCTGTGGGATGTACTTCTGGACTCCTATTTCATAAAATTCACAAAAATATTTATATACAGCATTTAAATCTTGTCCTCTAAGCTCATTTTCCCAGTCAACTTCTAAGAACTACTTCTTTAGGTCTTGATAATTTCCCTTTTTATAGTTTAGGCTCTTTTTGTAACTGTCATTGCTGTTTACTATGTCATATGCTATCCTGAAGTTATAATTTAGTACTGCATGATCGCTTTTGCCGAGTGGAGGGTGGTATATTAAACTGTCAATATCATTTTCTTGCCTAGTAAATAGTAGATCTAGCACTGAAGGTACATCAAGTCCTCTTTTTCTGGTGGTTTCCCTCACATGTTGCGTTAAGAAAAACTCTTGTACGAGATCCAGGAGCTTTTGGTCCCAACAGCTTTCTTGGCTATTTATATCTAAAGTATTCCAATTTATATTTGTATTGAAGTCCTCAGTTAGTATAATTCTTTCCGATTTCTCTTCCATTTTATGTAGCAGTGATCTTATACTCTGAATTGTACTCTCTGCCAGGTCCTCATATTCGTCTCTTTCCCATGTGTTTGATCTGGGTGGCATGTACAAATTGGCTACAATTACTTTACCTTCAGATGTGTCGATCTCTACTGCAATCAGTTCTACTTGTGATGGTATATCTAGTTTTATTTCCTTGACTTTTAGATTTTTCTTAGTTAATATTATAATTCCTCCTCCTTTTTTTAAATTTCTGTCTCTTCTCCATATATTGTATTCCTCTAAGTTTAGTATGTGTGTGTGTGTGTGTGTGTGTGTGTGTGTGTGTGTGTGTGTGTGTGTGTGTGTGTGTGTTTGTTCGTTCGTTCAAAGATTTCTGCACCTATAGTGCAGGCAGGGCCACACATTGGCCCGGTCAGTGGGGTGTGGGCTGAGTTAAAAATTGTAAGGGGAAAGACAGGGCCTGGGGACTACCCAACACACACGCCCTGTCTTGTGGCTGGCTTTGTGGTGTGTGTGTGTGTTTGTGTGTGTGTGTGTGTGTGTTCCATTGTCAGGCAGAGTTTATGTCAGCTCAGCAGTTAAAGGCAATTATGACACCATCATGAAAGTATTCTTATACTCCGTAATTATCTAATGTCTCTAACTGTCAGCTAATAACATCAGTAAATATTATGATCCACTGAACATGATCTAGACAAACAAGCTAGCCTGACAGATAACAGCAGTTGGAATATTTCAACAAATAGGAGGATTATGATGTTTACTGTGCCGTCCCGACACATAAAACTCATTAGCCTTTCTACGCCCTGACTGCACAACATGCAACAATGGCTCATACTTTCTGTACATATCACTGAAGTCTTCTAAAATTTGTAGTTTAGCTTATCGTGTAGCATCTGCACCTGTTTAATCTAAAAAATAAAAATAAAATAAAAACAATTCTTTCTCGTTAAATACAAACGATAACTTGTATATATGTATATATATATATATATATATATATATATATATATATATATATATATATATAGAGAGAGAGAGAGAGAGAGAGAGAGAGAGAGAGAGAGAGAAACTGGTAGGCGACGATCGCCTGCTCTAAGCGGGCCTATCGAATTTTAGCTGCTGCTGTTCAGCCTGTACACACAAAGGAGGGCCTTGATCTGGTTCGAGTCTAAAAATACCATCTTTCGCCTCTCTTTGTACACAAACTAAACCACCCATAGAACAGAAATAACTCGATCCTTGCATAAACACAATAAATAAAAAAATAAGAAAAAAAATGAAACATCACATTATGTACTGATTTTGGTCATAATACACATGTCTAGTCATTTCAGACCATTTCACCACCAAAGATTTTTTTTTTTTTTTTGGGGGGGGGAGGTGAAAATGTGGATATTTCTTAGTGCATTTTCTTTGCTCCTCTGTTTATTTTCCATCGGCATGTATGCAGTCATTTTGCAAACTCTTTCGCGCTTCGTTGCAAAGGATATGATAGGTTTAGGAAGCTAAAAATTGCATTGCCAGGTGCGCCAGACGTTTCTCTTCAGTTTGGTAAGAAAAAAATAAATTTTTCGACGTTTGAAAAAAGGATGCCAGTATTGGCATTAATGTATCATATGTAACAATTATAGACATTTATTAATTATAGGGATTAGTATATATCTCATAGCACAATAGGTACCACTTGCACAACATGCATGTCTGATGCTCAGCTAAAGACGTACACATCCTCTAACCCAAATGCATACACAGAATATATAGCAAACATTTTCTAGATGCTCAAGAATCTCATTAAGCAGCAGACACGTAGGGTAACTGGCGAAGCCAGTAAGCCCATGTGGCAGGAAAAGTACTAGACATTACACACACCTCTACCAAGCAGTATATATCCTGGATGTCAGATATAACAGTCAAAGAGCCAGAGAGGATGATAGAAGGCAGAAGGAAGCTTAGGAGATAGGATATTGTAGGAGGTTAGGCATCACGCTACGTTACTCTGTCCAGTACTGCAACGATACTGTGTCACACTGAAGCCCCGTAATCCACGAATGTCTACCCGTCACCTATGATACAAGAGAGACAGAGAGACAACAGAGACAGAGAAAATATCTAAACCCACAAAGATCTATCCAACACTTCACGACATGGTAGCATGATTCCCCACATCATCCACATTATCGACACGTTTTCACCTATCCACCTGGCTACCTACATACCTCTCTACCTTATCCTATTAACACCAGGGCTGGCCACTGGGTCCCGACAATTCTCGGACCCACGGCCATGGATGGGGAAATGAGGACAGTACTAGACAATGAGGAGTTACCAAGCAACAAAACCATGCAGACACAACTTGTGTCCAGATATGGTTGGAATCAGTTAATTCTGAAAGGTAGAAGTGCCTGCCTCAATCAATCCCTAAAAGATAGGTGTTTGCATATGCTAAGGGTACTAGGTCCAAAAATTTGGGTGTCCGCATACGTGGCCAAGCTCCCCCACCCCCCTACCCCCTACCACCACACACACACACCACCACCCCCTCACTCCCCACCCCCCACTCCCCAACCTCCAATGCCCACCTACCACCCTTCACCCCCCCATCACCCCCACACCCTAATCCCCACCCCCCACCATTGCCCACACCCAAACCCTCCACCCCCCACCTCCCTCCACACCCAGACTCCCCACCCCCCACACCCGGACCACCCACCCCCACCATTGCCCACACCAAAACTCACCCCCCCCACCACACCCAGACCACCCCCCCCAACCGACCACTTCCTATGCTCCACACCATCATCCCACGCTCACACCACCCCCTACCCCGCCTACCGACCTCCACCTCCCCCTACCCCCCCTACCGACCTCCACCACCACCCTACCAGCCACCCACATCCCCCACCACCCAAACCATCCCCCAAATCCCTCTGCAAAACCCACAACCCCCCACCCCTACCCTACAACCCAACTTCATCCTCCACCACCCGAACCACCCCAACCCCCTGCAAAACCCCCACCCCCCACCCCCTCCACTTCTCACCCCCCCCACAAACCCACCACAATATCGCGTCCGCCGATTATGCCCGTCCTGTGTGTATGTCAAAACATTCCGATGCCCGTGTTCTAGGGGTAAAACAAGACTGCTAGTGATGCTGAGGTCAATTTTCGCAGCATTGCCACTCGAAAACTAGAGAGGGGAAAAATGAATTGAGCACTACCGATAGGGAATGACCTAAATATTATGCCTAACAACGTCAGATCTTTCTACATCCATCATTAATACATCTACAGCTCAAAACGTCTAACGTATAAGAAAAGTGGTTTTTCGGCCTATGCTAGGCAACGAATGGTTGCCTAGCAACCAAAACCTTGCGGACAGAAATTGGTCATAGGCTGGTCATTGTATCCAGGTTTGGTGGAAATTTGTTAATTATAAAGGGTAGAAGTGACTGCCACAGTTAATAAACAAGAAAGACTACAAGTATATATATATATATATATATATATATATATATATATATATATATAAATATATATATATATATATATATATATATATCTATATATATATATCTCTCAATCAATCAATCATTTCCTGTGGCACCCTCGGGGATGCATAGGGCCTCGATGAACTCACACCACCACATCCTATCTTGTGCTAACTCCTCAAGATCTCCCCAACACTCATCTCCAGCTTCCCGTCTCATTGTCCTCACCCACGTCTCTTTTGGCCTTCCTCTACCTCTCCTACCAAGTGCCACCCACCCTGGTGTACCTCGTACTATTCCCTGTCTCCTATACACATGTCCTAGTCACTTCCATCGTGAGAATCTAACATATTCATCGATCGGCTGCACTCCCGTTATTTCTCTAATTCTACTACTTGGTATCCTTTCCCAACACTTAACTCCTAATATTCTTCTAAGTGCTTTATTTTCAAACACCAAGAATTTATTTTCCATAGTCACTTTGCTGTACAAAGACTCGTGTCCATAAATTAAGATACTCCTAACCATTACCTTATAAAGTTTGATTTTTGTATGCACAGAAAAATTGTTATTATTCCAAATATTTTTAAGCATTCCCATTGCCTGATTAGCCTTCTTTAACCTTTCCTCGAATTCAAAGTTCAAAGAACCATCCTTGGCTAAATAAGTACCTAAATATTTAAACCTATCAACTTGCTTTACAACCATACCTCCAATTACACATTCCTGCGCATTTTCCATATTCATATTGATTATTTCAGTTTTTCCACAATTAATAACCAAACCCACCTTGCGACCCTCACTTACCAAACAGTCCAACACTCTCTGCATCTCTTCTGGCCCATCACGAATCAAAACTATATCATCTTCATAATCTAAATCCAAAAGTTACCTGTTCTCTCCCCAAAGTATACCTGCACCGGTTTCTGTTCCAACGCGTTTCATAATGTAATCAATGACCAATATAAATAGTAAAGGCGATAGAACACCACCTTGAATTACTCCGGACTTGACTTCAAACGAATCACTCAGACAACCATCAACCATCACTTTACAAAATGTGTCCTCATGCATGTTCATAATGACCCTCACAAACTCCTCTGGTATTCCATAATGTCTCATGATCTTCCCCATAGCCTCTCTCGAAACACTGTCAAAAGCCTTTTCAAAATCAACAAAACAAAGACTTAACGGTACTCTCATTTCATTAACTTCCTGCATCAAATGCCTAACTATAAAGATCTGATCATTGCAACCACGTCCCTTTCTAAAACCAGCCTGTTCATCCCTCAGAATACCCTCAACCACCGGCTCCAACCTATTTAACAACACTCTACTGAAAACTTTCAAAGCTATCGGTGACAATGAGATTCCCCTCCAATTACCACATTCACTCAGGTCTCCCTTCTTCGGAACTTTAACACTTCACACCATTCTTCCAAACTGATGGTAGTAACCCCGTCACCCATATCTTATTGGATAGCTTGGTCAAGATCATTATTAATCTATCCCCCTCCACTTTAAACATTTCCGGAAATAAACCATCCTCCCCTGGTGCCTTATTATTCTTTAACTGTTTTACTGCTTTCTCCACTTCTGCAAGCCTCAACTCTCCTGTTTCTATATTTAAATCTTCCTGAGCAGACGGTATATCCTCTTCTGGTGGTATTGGTCTATTAAGAACTGTCTCAAAATGCTCTTTCCATCTATTTTTAATATCTCCATCTTTGGTCAATAAATTTCCTTCCCTGTCTCTAACTGGTATTTCCTTGCGTTTACCTGCATTACCACTCAGTTCTCTAATCGATTCATATGCTATTCTTTGACTCTGTCCATCATTTTTGTTTATTAAGATTTCAGTCTCTGCAACCTTTTCATCCACACATCTTCTTTTATCTCTCCTAGCTAACCTTCTTACTTCTGAATTCAAACTCCAGTACGCAGCTCTAGCTAATTCAATCTCTCGTTCATCAACGCATTGCATCTCACTCCTCAATTTAGCCTCACCTCTCTTTTTTATCATATCCCACGTTTCCTCTGATATCCATTTCTTTCTCCTGAATCAATGTCTCCTTCCAATCGTACATTCAGCAGTCTCATGCAAAACTTTGTTCACATCCTCCCACATCTCGTCTACACTTCTCTCCCCCTCTTCCAACGTTTCCAACACCAAAAACCTATTTCTGCATTCTAATCTGAATTCTTCCTTTTCTTCTCCTTCCCTTCTAAGCTTAACAATATTGTATCTACCAACACCAGATTTTTCCTTCTTCTGATTTTTAAGTTTAAACCTTATTTTTGCAATGCTGAGTTGATGGTCACTACCAATATCCGCTCCCCGTTTAACATGAACATCTAGCAGAGAACTTCTATGCCTCCTACTGATAGCGATGTGATCAATCTGATTTTTATATTTTCCACACGGCGACACCCAAGTTGTCTTGTGTATATTGCAATGCTGAAAGAGTGTGCCCCCGATGACTAAGTCATTTGCTAGACAGAAGCTTCCAAATCTCACTCCGTTTTCACTCATCCTACTACCAACTCCCATCTTACCCATACATGCCTCAAATCCCTCATTTGAACAGCCCATTACTGCATTAAAGTCTCCAACGCAGATCAAAACATCATGTCTAGGTACCCTTCCTACTCCTTCTTGCAACTTTTCATAAAATGTGTCTTTCCTTTCATTGAGTGCATCATTAGTAGGTGCATAACACACAAACAGACTGACGTTGCCATGATTTGATTTAAACCGTGCGTATAACAATCGCTCATCTATAGGATCCCACTCACATAAAGCCTTATTTGCCTTACAACCCAGCAACAATCCTACTCCCTGATAATGCATTCCGTCCTGTCGGCCAGATATCAATAAACGTATACCATCCTCCAAATCCAACTTATCGACTCTAGTTAATCTAGTTTCTGTCAGAGCACAAATATCAAGTCCGTAATTTTGAAAAACCTTCTCTAACTCATCGATTTAGCGTTCTCACATTCCAGTTACCAATTTTAATTGTATTTTTTGCATTAACAAAGGAATTAGATTGTAATTGAGGCAACCGTGAGATTCTTAGCACCCCCTGCCCATTTAAGGGCTGCACGGGACTGGGGACCATTATTGTTCTTTCAGAGTCCATCAAGGTTTCTTTGGCTAACTTCCAGAACACCTCGCTATTGTGTTGCAGTCGCAGTAGGCAGCTAACTTGCCTGATTGCCCACACCCGAAAGACCCAGCTATGCTGTAGCCAGTCACGTGCCGGCATGCTTCCCAGCCATTTCACTCTCAAGGAGTTCCCCTGCCTGAGAAAGCAACCACCCCCCTGCTCCCGAGGGCTTTTGATCTGTGTAGGTAGAGGGCGATCACTCCCTCACTAGCCATATACAGTGTATATACAGTGTATAGGCTACACAATACAATATATATATATATATATATATATATATATATATATATATATATATATATATTGTTATGGAACAGAGAAGATAACGTACACTTTAAGTGAGAATGCTAAGAGTCACTACTGTCCTGCAAAGTTCCAGGTTCAAAACAAAAGAGTTAGGGTAAATTACAAGTTAAAGTTTAATGCACAAACTAACAACAAAACATTCAGGACTCATAAGGATAATGTAATGGCAAAAACAGGTTAAATATATGGTTAATCTGCAATAGCCTGATTAACACGTAATTAGCAAGAATAAATTTATCTAAGTCAGCCCTGATAAAATGAGATACCAGATAATACTCAGTGAATGCCAGATAAATTATTACAGATACAAACTATTATCAAAAATGACTGACAAAGAACCCCACACGAATTACAAAAACCTCACCAGGCCCACAAATTAAACCTATGCTACACAGCACAAGAAAAAATGCAACAACAGCTATACTCAAATTACACACAGCGTCAGGGATGGTTGAGATTTCTACACTACAATAATATCTGTACAGGGGAGGACAGAGATGTGGAACAAAATGAGGAGCAGATCTAAGTGGCTACAGATGCAGAGACTGAGCCTTATTATATAGGGGCCAGCAGAGCCTGATACAACTTGTAAGAAGGACGTGCAAAGAAGCCATGGGGACAGAGAGCTGCAAACTCTGCAAAGTATAACAACACAGAGAACGACTTACTCTACTATAACGGTAGAAGGGGGGATTGAGGCAGAACACGCTCGTGATCAAACATGCAGCAACTGGGTGCGTTAAAATTACACAAAGGATGATGAAATCATAGGCTATGTAACACCTCCTCATTAAAGAAAAAAAGAAATTTACAAAGGAAATTTTCTTATTACTCTAAAACAATCTGTACATGGTACACAGAACATGCAAATGACTTTCCTAATGTTACAAAACATGAAATCCCTAGCACGTTCAGTCATAGGTACTTGCCAGTATCCCTTTAACAAATCAAACTTACTTATGTACCTAGCCTTTCCCATCTTGTCTATGGAATCTTCCACACGAGGGAGGGTAAGTGTCTGTTTTGGTTATCTGATTAACACGTTCAGAAGTCGATGCAAAGCTCTAGACCCACCTGGCTTAGGGACTAGAGCAGATGGAGTACTCCACTCGCACTGACAGAGCTCAATCATCTTGTGGTCCAACAGGTACAAGCCCTTCTCGATGAGAGGAACTTTCACTGGGTTCACACGGTAAGGAGGCAATTTTAATTGGCTTTGCGTCTCCAACATTGACATCATGCATCAACACAGTGGTTCTTCCTGAGGGCATGGAACACTTGCGGGTACCCAGTAATGCTGAAAACTCCTGCCTTTCCTTGGGAGGTAGATGAGAAAGCCGGTCTGGAGATTATCATGATATCAGGATTCTTCCTCAAACTATCACTCAGGTCCATACTGCATGGGAGAGCTTCACTCTTGCAGACTCAGGTGGAACAGCTACAGTGCAGACTGGACTATTTTCGTCCCGCCCGTGATACAACTTCAGCATGTTGATGTGACACAGCTGCTTGCTCTTCTACGATCTGGTGTATGATGACATAGCTGACATCACTGAAAGTGCTTTTCTCCACGAAATAAGGGCCACTAAACTTGGCTTGAAGAGGTTGCCTAAGTAACTGGTAGCAGAATCAAAACCTGATCTCCTGGCTGAAAGTGGCGTAACCTGGACTTCTTATCATACCAAGCTCCTCATCTTCTCCCTGAGCAGCTCCTACCTTCTCGCCAGCTGTAAAGCAGTGGACAGCCGTTTCGAACTTCATCACATACTCCAGCAGGTTGACGTCATCTTCCTCCGACAGCCAGCATTCCTTGAGTAACTTAAGGGGTCCTCTACTTCATGGCCAAACAGTAGTTCAAAAGGTGAGAAGCCCAGGATTCATTTGGAGATTCTCTTGCAGCAAAC